>NC_143060.1:33983750-34330000 GCF_052426305.1 Pelodiscus sinensis | reverse complement strand
GCACCCCAGCTGCTCTGCTCTGCAGCTTCCTCAAGTCCGCTGCTTGCCAGTTTCAGGAGCGGCAGTAGTGGACTTGGGGAAGCGGTGCAGAGCAGCTCCAATTGTCCGGCTGGCCGAAGCACTTTCGGGTTCTAGTTGGTGCCGGACTATCGGGAGTGCCAGACCACTGGATGCTGGACACTTGGGAGTTTTACTGTATTTGGTTTCAGTTGGCTGCCACTCCAAGGTAATGTGGTCATCCCAAATTCATTTTGATATAACATCACATTATACCAGCCAGCAGTTTTTCAGCTGTGATTTATGGACATTTGTAAGTCATATGATATTAGTGTACCTAGTTTCCATCTGAAGAAATAGTTAGAGGTAAAGATAAAAAAGGACAAAAGTAGGTTGTGTGTTTAACATTTGTTTTAAAAATAGGACAAAATGCACATTGCATTAAAGACAGCTATTAAAAGCAATATAGAAGTATTTATTAACAAACAGTTTTATCACTGCTAAGGAATTACTGCAATTAGGGCAGGAGGACAGGTAATATTAATTTATGTCTATATTGCAGAATTTTTAGGCTACTAAAAGAAAACAAATTGGACCATTCACTAAAACGAAGTATGAAGAGAAAAATGGCACTGTAGCCATGGTATGAGGCACAAGGATATAAAACGAGAGAAGGTAGGTAAATCTTTTATTGCACCAACTTCTGTTGGGGGAAGGAACAAGCCACCAACAGAAACTGGTCCAATAAGATCTATTACCACAACTAACTAGTGTGTTTCAAAAGAAAAGCAGTAAGTCAAATCTAGTATATATTTGAGTGAGTTTGTCTGTTCAAGAGCTAAACAGTAAGAGCTAGGACCACAGAATTTGGTATACAGGTTCCTTTTATCATAACAAAGCAAGGTAAGAGTTTGGTTGTGCCAGGAACACAGGATGTGCCTGGAATGGGATTGCTTTTCATAAAACCACACAGAAGAGAGACAGAATCATCAGGTAGGTGAGAAAAGCTGTCTGGGGGGTGCAACCCTCCCCATCCGGGACTGTCCCAGCCTTGAGCCTTACACTCCGGTACGTGCCCTTTAGACTGGGCAGGAGACTGGGGAAAGGCTGAAGCCCTCCCCATCATTTGTACAGGAACATTGCTAACTGTTCCATTTCAGAGTGAGGGGAAGTGCACAGTTTGCTGCATTCCTCAATTTGGCTGGGAGCAGATGAACCTGGACCTGCCCCAGCCAGGGGATATGCTCCCCTCCCCCTGGCTCCAAGCTGCTACAGTGAAAGAGAGCTGAGGTGGTCCTTTTTCCCTAGGGTAGCTTGCAAACTGAACCCCTCATCCCCAACCCCCCTCCAGAGTAATGATTTAAATAAAGCATGTACATTTTCATTTTATTCCCCCCCCCCCAAAAAAAAAACACCACAAAATTAAGTTAAGGACCTGAGCAACACCAGATAAATCTTCTAGCATTAAATGAATGTGTCCTGCATCATGACTTACAGGCTGTGGTATTTTTTTTTTTAATATCTAATTTTGCTTGGAAAAAATTAACAATTTGGGTTACGATCTTAGATTTTTAAAAAAAAGAATTGAATATTTTTTTACCCTATATTCTGAATTTGCATGTCATGAATGGCTGATGGTAGACCTTCAATCTTGTTTTTGTAAATCTTCCTAATAAGTTAATGTAAAGTTAAGTGGTTTGAAAGCTATGAATGATTAAACTGGTATTCAAACTGTATAATGCCACTGAAGTCAAATAAACTTCAATAATGCTGAGGATCTAACCTGTGGCTCTTTTTTGGGGGGGGAGGGAATGGGGGGGGGGGTTAAAATCACCAGCACCACAAAAGCCATGCCATCAAGTTCTCTCATTAAGATAGCCCATAAAAAAAACTACAGTCAAAATATCAGATATGGAACCAGACCTATATGACATAATACTTGTAAGCTGTAAAAGGTTGGATATTCTAGAATTTGAGAGCTAGAAATAAAGTTTATTTTTGTAACCATGATAGATTTTTTTAAAGCTTGCTCACCACCACAAGACTTTGATGTCTGTATCACATATTTTTGCTACTACTATGCTTACTTACCTCCCCAACTAGCATCTCATAGATCAGTACACCAAGACCCCACCAGTCCACAGCTCTTGTGTAAGATGTTTCTGTCAACACTTCTGGTGCAAGAAATTCTGGAGTGCCACAGAATGTGCTTGTTCTATCTCCAAATCCCATTCCTGAAAAAAAATATGATTTTTCATAAGAAACAAGGTATATTCTTATTTTACAAATCTTTTCCCCCCATTTGCCAGCCGTGCACCATCTTGGCCCTGAGTAGCAAGCTGGATTCTCTTTTTTTGCACATGACTACCAGTAATAATGATTCCGCAACTCAAAGTAGACCCTTGGCTATTCCTTGGTCATCACATTGAAAACATTGTGCTTGGAGACATGCAACAAAGTGGAACTCAGTAAACATTCTGTTAGCACATAAGAAATGGAACACGTTTGTCACTCTCAGAACTGCAACCAGAGCAGGTAAAAAGTAGAAAAGTAACACTTATTTTACACAATCATTTTTCAGAGCAGAACTACATTTTAAATTATTAGAATTTCTTCTACCAGATTCTAGCATATGACCTCAAAGTCAAAGAAAACCTTACACAGGATTTAACTGAAAGTACAGTAATTCCTCATTTAATACTATAGATACGTTTCAGAAAATGATCGTGTTAAGTGAAAACGTGTTATGCGGGGTCAATTTTCCCATTGAAAGTAATGGAAAAGATGGGGGTTGTGTTTCAAGTGGTGGTGTCTGTTGGGACCGGGACATAAGGTTGGGGGAGAAAGGGGACTGGGTTACAGCAGGGAGGAGAGGTGTTTGGCTCTGGGGGAGGAGAGGGGAGGAAATTTGGGTTGGGAGTATGCCCCTGTGACGGGTCTGCCAGGACCCACACTGTGTCCGGCGAGGAGGGGGGGAGGGATGGGTTGCCAGGGAATGGTGCAGCAAGCGGCGAACCCTCCACTGCTTTGCAGGGAGGTGGGGGAAGCCCCGCGCAGCTGCTGGCGATGGGCTGGCTGGGGAAACCTAGCCACTGGACTGCAAGCGGGGCTGGAGGAGAAGGAGCAAGGCGTCCAGTGAGGAGGAGTCAGCAGGGAAAGGCGTGGAGAGCAGTGAACCCTCCGCTGCTTTGCAGGGAGGTAGGGGAAGCGCCGTGCAGCCACCAGCAATGGGCTGGCTGGGGAAATCGTGTTATTCCAGGGACAGTCATGTCATTCAAAAAACGTTCCCAAAAAAAATCGTGCTATTGCGAAAACATGTTAAGAGGGGCACGTGTTAAATGAGGAATTACTGTGTACACACTATATAAAAAAGGTGACATAATAAATCTCAATTAAAGCTGCCATGATTATTATTATTGGTATTACCACCGTTACTAAGAGCCCTAGTTAGAGACTGGGCCCCCACTGTGATAGGGACTATATGTTGCACCAGTGCTGACTAACAGTATTACTGTAGACATCACAGTGTATACATGTGAATCATAATATGCTCAAGAGTATCCAAGTGGTTGGGATTGTGAAAAAATCTGGGGAAAACATTCTAGCCCTTTAGGAACAGAATAGGGCTGACAGCTTGCATCTACTGCTGCTCTTCTTAGGGAAAATTAAGGTGCTGCTCATCTACAGTCATTATAACACAGAAAGAAGAGGGGGAACCCTCACAGCAGCCACCTGGGTGATCTCCAACTTTAGGGTCCTTTGTTTCCACTGTTCTCCAGCCAAGACAATCCCAGAGATATTTTCCTATGCTGACAGAGTAAATGTGCTAGGTGCTTGTATTTCTAGGACTGCTTAACTGATAGCCAAGTATAATCCCACTAAAAAAAAAATTGAGAAAAAAAAAAGAGCAGTTACCTTCTTTGCAAAGACCAAAGTCAGCTATTTTCACAAATCCGTCTGTATCCAGCAATAAATTATCCAACTTCAGATCTCTAAAAAGCAATATTTGAAAGTAAAACGGAATTACAGATATGGCTACAGGGGTACTCATTAATTCACTCGAAGGTAAACAAGTTATTTAAAAATAAAAAAGCAGTGCAATGTTCCTCTTAAAATACATTTATCCCTTTTATGAATTAAGACTTCGATCAATAACTGATAGTTTATACTCATAAGTATGTGAGAAAAGTATGCGAGAACAAACTTTTTAGTAGGATAGAAAAAATACAATAAATAAAAAGATAATGCTTTGGGTAAGCAAATCAGGGTAGAGTTGAAGAAAACAGAGAAACGGTTAAAATTCCAGTCTTGAGAAAGTGATTACTCACCTATAGACTATTTTGTGCTCATGTAAATATTGGAGTCCAAGAACCACACAAGCAGCATAAAATCTGATTGAAAAATTAAATAAAGCTTGAATTTCGGTGCATTTCCATCTTGCTTAATTAATCTGTGTTTCTATTTATCATCTTATGAAGAGTGCAGATAGTCTGCAGAAAGAAACTTCTCTTCAAAGGATTTTTTTTAATATGTGGTACACATGGAATTTTATAAAATCATAAGTCAAAGCTTTAAAATTAACCTGGTAGAATTTCCAACAAAAGTGGCCCTGACCTATAACATTTTGTCTGCCAATATTTTCATTTTCCTTAGCACTCGTTGCCATAATTTTCAAACACTTGCCACTGAAGCTGGTACTTTTATCTTATTTCATGTAACATTTTGAACCGACTACTAATTCTTCAAAACAGCATCTAAAAATATTTCATATTTGCATCATGACTGCCTACAAACTATTCTGACCATTCTAAACAAAATGGCACATCATTAATTAGAACATTTTATTTATTTATATATTCTAACAAAATTGGATTGAATGCATTTTTAATGAGACTTTAACATTCACTCCATTTAAGTTTACTGGAGTACTAAATAAAGCGGTCTAATACACAAGCATGCAAAGACAAGCAAACTTGAACACAGTTTTTTCAGCCCACTCAAACAGAACAATTCATATCAAAACCTTTAAATATTTAATGGCATTAAAACTATGCACACTTACACTGCTCTTGGTTCAGAAAAGACATCAGTATGAATATGCATCATCAGGTCTCCACCAGCAGCATATTCCATTACAAAGCAAACATGATCTTTGGTTTGGAAACAAGCAAAAAGGTTCACCAAGAAGGGATGCCGTACACTATTCACAGTTTCAAAAATTCGCTTTTCACACATAAGGCTGCCAAAAGAAAATATTTTAGCAACAAAACTTAATATTGAATGCTGTATTACAAATTTCAACATCCCGTATAGTACAATTAGTTGAGACCTCCCTCTATACCCCCCAAAAAACTTGAATCTTTTGTTGATGGTATTTGATACTCTCTAAAGAGTAAAAATCCAGCATTGAACTTTGAAATTTTTACTGTACAACTTTACTGACTTTGAAGAGAGTCATATGACTAATGTCTCAAGAAACGCTAATACAGTAAAACTTCGATGGTCCGGCATTTGATGGTCTGGCACTCCTGATGATCCAGCACCATCAGGAACCCGGAGTGCTCCGGGCAGCCGGTCCATTGGAGTTGCTCTGCCCCCAGCTTCCCCGATTCAGCTGCTGCTAAAACTGACCAGCAGCTGAATCGGGGAAGCCGGGGGCAGAACTGCTCTGCTCCGGGCTTCCTAGAGTCAGCCGATGGTCAGTTTCAGCAGCAGCTGAATCGGGGACAGCTGGTGTAGAGCAGCTGGGGTGCTGCCAGGTTGGTCCCACAGCCCCAAGGTGTGGCGCTGGGGGGGAGGGGACCAACCCGGCAGCGCCCCAGCTGCTCTGTCCCAGGCGTCCGGATTCAGCTGCTGTTGAAACTGACCAGTGGCTGAGTCCAGGAAGCCCGGGGCAGAACAGCTCTGCCTCGGGCTTCCTGGAGTCAGCCACTGGTCAGTATCAGCAGTGGCTGACTCGGGGACACCTGGCGTAGAGCAGCTGGGGTGCTGTCAGGTTGGTCCAGTAGGACCGCACCTCGACGCTGTGGGACCAACCTGGCAGCCCCCCAGTTGCTCTGCCCCAGGCGTCCTGATTCAGCCGCTGCTGTGAGTTCAACTGTATGTCAAATCTCTAAGTCATTTTTAATATCCCTATCACTACACAGGCATTTGATATATTCAATGCACTCCAATGGTTTCTCAGATTTGGGTAGGAATATTTTAATCTTTTCAAACAGATGTTACCATTGTCTTTGAATGGGATATCTTTAGTTCTAACCTCTGCTTCCACTGCTACGCTTTCTAGCAATTTTGCATCTCTTCTTGTGATAATCCAATCAGGTCAATATTACTAATGAAACACAGATGACTAATCTTTTAAGCCAGCAATGGACACATCTATCAGTGTCTCTTAGTATTTTCTTCAAAATAAAGGTTGAAGAAAGTTCATGATAACAAGCATTCTGACTGGCACTTGCCCTCTATTCAAACCAACTATTTTGCTTATGCCCCAAACACAAAAGATTATATGCTTCCATGTAGGTTTATCTTTACCCTTATTAAATTTTCACCAATTCTGGTCTGCCATATGATTTCCCAAAGAGGTTCGTCCTGTCAAAGAGGCTGTCAAACATCGTAGCAAAATTCACAAAAAATGTCCACTATTCTACAACACACTAATATAGCACATGGGGATTGAACATTTGCTTCACTGTACACCTCTATCTTGGCTACAATTCTCTTTGGTATGATATGCAGCAGTATTTTGCTAGGTGTATCAATGACATTTCCTCAAACAGCTGGGTCTCCCCTTTTATGAACAGGAACCATCAGTCCAAGTTTTGAGCCATCTTTCAGACTCCCAAATCACAACAAGTTTATGGTATGCCTGGATAAGCACCTCTCCTCCACTGTTGATTAATTCTGCTTGTATTTGTTATGCACGCCAGAGGTTTTACTGCTTTTCAGTGTCTACACTGTCAGCCTTTTTAGGTGTAGGTTCATTGGGATAAGTTGAGCTTTCTTGTATAGAACCCTTAATGTGTTTCACTCATATTACAGAGTTTTTCTTGACAATATCCATCTCAATTACTGGATGAAGGCAATTTTCCTGAAAAGAATATTTTCACAAAAGAGTCTTAATTATTTGATAGGCCGCCTTAGTAGTATTTGCCACAAAAGGATTCTGTATGTTGATGCACTGTTCTTCAAGCCAAGTTTCTTTTGTCACTTTAATCGGTGAATCAGTGACTCTTTTGCCACATTTATTGTTATATGGGAATATTGCTCTCATCAGTCTTCCTTTTTGTTCTTAGTTTCCTTCAACAATCACACAATTCAATAATCTTTGATCTAGCTTGGATTTGAATTTCTGGGGAAACATCCATTGTCTCCAATGAAGCAGGAAATGTTGCATTCTATCTGATGAATGATACCAATGGAGAGTTCAGCAGCTTTTGTTCAATTATCTTCTTGATTTCCACTTGCTTTGCGGACTTTAAGTCTGCCAATCTTATAACAGACTCAGAAAGTACTTGTTTTAGGCAAACCTGAAGAAGAGTTTTGTGAGGCGAGAACCTTTTTTGAGACGGCGTCACTAATGTACAGAAAAATCAATCAGGGGCCTCATACAAGTTAGAAGCAAAAAAACCCCTCAACTGAGGAGAAAGACACTTCCCACATTCCCCTGCACACCAAAGCCTAGGGGGGGTGCCCAGGCTAGTAGATTTTGCGTGGTCCAGACCCATGAAGGGATGTGGGGCTGGAGTTCCAGCATGGGCTCCCCATTGCTGGGGAAGGGAAAGCCCTGAGCCCCAGGTTCCCCATCTCTGCTCTAAAGCTTGCCTCTTTCACCAAAAGAAGTTGGTCCAATAAAATGTATCTCTGTACCTCTATGAATACAGAGCTCAGTTTTGGTAGAGAACC
Source organism: Pelodiscus sinensis (assembly GCF_052426305.1). Taxonomy (NCBI): domain Eukaryota; kingdom Metazoa; phylum Chordata; order Testudines; family Trionychidae; genus Pelodiscus; species Pelodiscus sinensis. The sequence continues at coordinate 34,322,098 of NC_143060.1, read as the reverse complement.
TCAAGTATAATTTTCCAATTAGTTTATGACTAATTCTACAATCTCAACATGTATCTATGTAAGTAACAGTTTTCCCACTTTTTTGTATATTATACATAAGATGAGACCTTTTTGCCAAACAGATCTTCAATAAATGTTTTAAAGGCTATTATGCTGCATGTGCAAATGTCTCCTTTTGAAGCCCTAAGGGATAAAAATAAGAGGAATACATGTTGCCTCATAACTATGTTATCTAAGTTCTTAGACCTACACACACAATTAAATCAAAGGGATTTGTCCCTCCACACAACCTCAATTCAGTACTTCAAGGACTGATAGAAGGTCCCTCTTCGCCCCTTCATTCTGTTCATATATATTTTCTCTTTAAAATGAGTGGTCGTAATTACTTTACACTGTTGGCAAGAAGAATAGAGGATGCTGGAAGTTTGATCCATTCAAGAAGCTTTCATACAGTTTCACTGGGACTAAGTGGTTTGTTAAAAAAAAAATCTTCAGGACTAGGTTTCCTTGTAACTCAGGAATTAATATTTCAGTTTAGAGATTTTCACATTTTGTTGTAAACCTCAAATAGTTATAGAATGCGATCACAACATTTATTTTAAAATAGCACATTATTTGCAGATTCAGTAAAAGGGTGGTTTATTTTGGGCTGCTAAGTATGGAATGAGTTTCTAAAAGTCAATGAGTTTGTTAGATTGCTTATATAAAAGAAACAGCTGACTCTTGGTTTTAGCTATATTTCTCTTTCTGATAGATTTTATTCTAATTAAGGTCATATTTGTTTCCTGGGCTCTGAAATTATAGGCTTTTTTAAAAACATAGGAACGGTTACCTGGAATCAAGTTTTTTTTTTTTTTTTTTTTAAAGCCTCAGCATTTGGATGTTTGGTCAACAACAGTTAAGGCAACATTCCTCAAGAAGGTACACTCAAGAAACCATATATTAGCCCATCCCATTGATAGAACACAAATTACCCTCGCCCGAATAAAAAAGGAGATTAGTTGCACTCAGAAGATCTACAGACTAACATTAAAGCCTCTACTAACACCAATTTATTGTATGCTAGGTTTCCCTTTTCCTGTCAGTGCAAATATGAACTTAATGGTTCCTGACTGATACAAAACTCATGGCAACCAAATTTGCAGCTACAATCTCTTTCCACTGTAGCCACTTAAGTGCATATGTATAATCACAATACTACTTTTTAATTAAATACAACTAAATTGAAATACAGATGCATTACATGAAATTTCTCTGCTAAATATAACCTGACGTCTCACTCTGGACTCAGTAACATTATTCTATTGAAGATTATGATATTTTATAACCTAGTCACTATTTCCTGCAGAGGAAAAAGCATACATCATTATATATTAATAACTTTTTGAAACTGACCTGTCTACTTCATCGCGAGCAACAATGTCTCCTTTCTTTAATGCTTTAATAGCAAACATCTCATTTGTGTTTTTGTATTCAGCCAGCAGCACCTAAAAAGAGAAGATAAATGGTTTATTCAAACAGGTGAGTTTTTGGTTTTTGAATGCACCTCTAGTTATAAAAAAAAAAAAAAAAAAATTACCTTTCCAAAATGGCCTCTACCTAGTACAGCACAACACCTAAAATCTTGCAGACTAAATTGAAATCTTTGTGTTCTGTAAAACAGCAATGAATATAAAAAGTTACAGGAAAAAAAAACCAAGTTAGGGTTATCAAAAAACCAGAACACTGGGTTTGTTCTTTTTTTGTTTGTTTTTACCTTTTGTCTTCTGGCTCTCGTATATTTGTACACTTTATGTCTCTGTGTTGAATTTCAGGCTCACAAATGATTTCAGATTGGAGTTTTGTAACAGTTATCTCTCTCTCATTTTCAAAATCAAAAGCAGTTTCTGCATCCTATGAAAGAGGGAGAAAAAACAGAAATCTAAAGACTTAGAAAATTAGACTGCTGAAGAATGAAGAAATCTAGTATATTTAAGGAAACTGAAGTAAAAAAAATACTGCTAAACTTCAGTGTGAAATTCAAAGTATCAATTAGCCTAAAATGCTATATTTACTGACAGCCTCTTAAATCCTATTCTTTAAAAATCATTCCAATCTTTATGGATACTAACAAACACTTTTCTATAAATTGAAGGAGTATGGTTTTTGGGCCCATAAAGCAACCAATAGGAAAATACTCAAACCACAGAAAAAAAGACCAATCTCCATAACCAGTATAAAAACAAATCATGTGCAATTATGTACAACAAGAGTCTCAAACTCATGGCCCCGGGAAGGGGCAGGGTTTGAGAGACAGGAACAGATAGTTCCCTCAACCTGCGAGGAGTCTGGGGCTGAATTGTGTAACTTCTCCAGCCAGGGATGGCCCATGGGCCGTGAGTTTGAGATCCCTGATGTGTATATGAAATTGGACACATTTTAATATTCTGTATTTAAAGTAAGAGGAAATACAATATTATGTAGTTGCAATGAGTTTAACACAGATATTAAATATTCAATTAAAATGTGACATGTTCTATGCAACACTTTAAGACTAGCTTAAATGTCTTGCCTGATTGGGTGTATCCGGTGCCTTTATTTCAGATGAAGATTCACATATTTCTCCAAGAGATGACGCACGGGGTGGAACAGATGGAGGTTCAGGTTCAAGTTCGAAGTCCAATTTGGCTACAGGAGAGTCACTTATGGGGAAAAAAAACCACACACGCACACACACACACACACAGAGAGAGTACAATGAAGGCTATTTTATAGGATTAAAATACATACAGAAACCAGTTTAATGTTTTTAGAAAAATCTTATTTTCCCTTTAAAAATGTAGCAAAATGGATGTCCAACTAGAAAATGTCAAGGTTTTAAACTGCACAGACTCAATAAGGAAGGTTTTTCATTTACACGAATAAATAAAAACCGCACCATTACTTTTGTATGTAAATTTGGCTTAAAAAAAAAAAAGATTTACCTAGCTAGCCGTGCTAGTTCAGGAATGCATGTATCAACCACTGGCACTGTAGCAGGCACAGAAGCTTGAGGGCTGAAGGTACCAGAATGATTTACTGTAGGAATAGCTCTTCTCACCAGCCTCCCCCAAGTGGCAATATTAATATTCATTTGAGGGGCTCTGAGAAATGTTTTGCCTGTAGATATTGTGAATAAAGAAAATAGAGTGCAAGTAATTTCTTTACATATTACCAAAAGCTATAATTAAAATTCATCAACTTATAATTTATGGAGAACAAACTGAATTTGTCATGTTCTTTAGCAATTTTCAACTATTCACCATTAAATGCAACTACGTAATATACAATTCTAAGCAAAGATTTTTGAATGTAATATTAAAGATTTAACTATCAGCAACTTTATTTGCAATTTCATTTTAGGACTGTACATAAAACATGGCAAACCTGTACAATATTTTATAATTTAATTGTAATGCCTAATAAATTGTTACCTTGCTGTTTTGAAAAAATTTTCTTTTGTCTCTGGAGTTTTGGTCTTCTTTCAATAACTGGATTAAAAAATGTAACCTGCAGTTCAGATAATTTGTATATTATAATTCCACTTCCAGAAAATAATGCATTCTTAAGAGTTTATTAAAAGCCATCTAAAATATTCTGCCATTTAATTATTTCAAATGTGGCTGACTTTTTGCATTACGTGCTCTTACCTCTGCAAATAGAGTACCCTGTGGCTCAAGATAGAGACACATGCCATGTCGCTGGTTATCTAAGAAATCTTCTAACCTCAGAAACTTCACTGCGCATAGAGACCTCCAATCACGCCAAAAAACTGAAATCTCTAATTCACGTGACTATAACAGTAAACAGAAGAAGGATTACTTATGAATTTGCAATCAAACTTATATGATCCAGCCCCTCTGATGTTGAGATGGATACTGTATACAAAAGCTGCAGGAGCATGCTCACATTAGGATGATGTAATTAGCTCAGTCTACATAAGGGAGTTCACCCTTCCACTCTAAGGCTATGTCTACACTGCGCAGCTATTTCAGGATACTTGTAGTATCCTAAAATAGCCATTTCATATCTTTTGAGCAAGCCCGTTATTTTGAAATATAAGAGGCTCACTATTCCAACGTCCCTGTAAACCTCATTCCATGAGAAGGAAGGGACGTTTCAGAATAGTGTTCTATTTCAAAATTTGATGTAGATAGCTTTTTTTGAAATTTGGCGCTATTTCGAAATTAACTTGAAATAAGCTATGCAATTTGAATGAGGACAGCCAGCCAAATGTCCTTTAAGGGATTTGAGTAGTCATGAATAGGAACTAGGACACTGTCGTGTGTCTTCTAGATGTCAAAAAAGGAACTGGATGCAGCAGGTGCTGAAACCCATGTCTGAAACTAAAGAGTCAGCCTTTTCCCCTATCAGTTCTTGAAAGTGCTCCTGATGAACAAAGTCCCAATCTATCCATCAGGGGATGGATGTACAATTGGTATAGTCCTGTATAGGGTACACCACCACTTTTCCCCGAAGAAGCTTCCTCACCATTGTCATAAGCATGTTACTCTTCTTGAGGTACAAAGATGATGGTGCTGACTGTTACTGCTCACAGCTATTCCAACTCAGACATGGCTGTCCTCAAGGGCAGCAGTGCCAGAGATGAGGATAAACTGAGAAAACTGCTCCTTTGACAGGAAAGGTATCAGTGTCAATGTGATTGCAAGTGTCCTTGCTAGTTTCCAAGCAAAATCTTCACTGATGCCTGAATGGTAGGCCCATACCTAGTGTTGAAGGGTGCCCTTGTATGAAGTCTTTCCATGCAGACAGGGCTTTTGGTAGATAAAGCCAGGTAGGCTTCCTGCAGCAAATCAAAGGAGACTGAACAACTGAGGCTCCCATGCTCAAGAATACTGTGGGGGGGATACCAACAATGAATATGATTCTGCAAAGCCAGGCAGAGACATAGCCAAAAGCTCTGACAGATGCCACCAGTATCAAGAGGGAAAGTTGACAGTGTGGGGGATATGGGCTCCATTGAGGAATCCAGATCATTTGGCACCACTGCCGTAAGACGGACGGATGTGTGCCAAGGGCATCATCAAGATAGGCAAGGAAACCCTGAAGGGATGTGTGCACCAGTGGATTAGAGGGAAAATGACAGTCTCCTTCTCCTTAGGCTCCTTTCCAGAATCAGAATGCTTTCTCTTTTCCTTCCTCCAGGCCCATCCCTATGATTTATGGGGACCTATGCAGTTTTATTAAACTGGTGTCCCTATGCTCCACTGAAGGCAGTCCCCAGCTGGTGTTGCTGACCCCAACTGAGGGGGTGCAGCCACTCTGCCTTCAACCCCAGAATCTCCTTCCCACTGACGACATACGCCAAGCTTCATATGTAGCAGACACTGAGCAGTGGCTCAAAGCAGGCTTTGAACTGCCACGTAGAGTTGTATCTTGCCAGAGTCCACTCCCCTCCTGCAGCCCCTAACCACTCCCGGCTCACCACAGCATTCGGACAAATACCACCAAACAATAACACCAGAATTGTGTGTGTGAATGAGATAGAACCTGTGTCCATGTGACTGTGTGTTGGAGGATTGCATGCTGTGTGTTAGGAAATGTGAGACTATGTGTGAGAGAATTGGGGGAGGAAGGGAGGAGGGCGAGGAACTGAGAGCAACTCTTGAAATGCACAGTGCATGTGGGCACAAAAGCAATAGAGCAAGAGAGAGAGTGTGTGTATGTATATATGTGAGTTACAGTGAATCACTGTCACTAACTTTCCTCCTGCTTCCCTCTCCCCACATAAAAGTTTTGCTCCTCCTGTCCTTGGCCCCTCATATAGCTATTTCAGAGCATGCAGCGTGGATTGTCCCAAAAGGGGGCAAATCTAATTGTTTTTTTAATAGGAAAAAAATTGATTTTAACTTCAGAGAGTGGGCATCACAAATCATGAAAATTGGGGACCCCCTTTGGAATACATCTCACATGGAACATTTGAGGTAAAATCAGCCTGAATATTCAGCCCAAAGAAATGTGAAGCACACAGTTCTGTTCTATACTTGTATCCTAAGAATTACCTATGGGAGATAAAATTTATCTGAGACTTTACAAGTTTCCACATTTGAACTGTATAACATAATATGTGCATTACAGTTCCATACATGTCAAGCAAAACTGTCAGTCTTGTTCATTTCCCTAAATCATGTATAATCTAAACAAAACATCCATCACTTGGAGCTAGGATGAGGCTAAATATTTGTTCACCACAACTAGATTTGAACTAGATCAAAGCTGAGATTTCTAGAACATTAACCCTCTAACATTTTATTCCAAGAAACTGCTTCCATGAAGAACAGGAATACATATATGCACGGAATCTGAATAGGTTCATAGCCATTGTAAAGAACAGACACAGAGAAACATGAAATTAATCTACGAACTGACAATCTCCATCAATGGAAACAGTACAGTGTCCTACCCTGTCTAGTTCCAGTGTAAACTTCTGATCCCATGACTGATTGGAAATAGGTTTCCAGCTAGTTTGACCAACCACAGTGTTGTCCAGCTTCAATACAGCACAGACTTCATCTGTAAGTAAGTTACACAAACTTAGCTTAAAACTCTAAGAGGATTTTCCACAAACAAAAAAACTACAGTTACTGACTTACTAAAAAATACAATTATATCCACATGAACCAATTACATTCAGGATAAAGAATTTTTGATCCATCAATGTATCCAGTGAAGAGCTAGACCATTTTTCAAGTTTGAAATTAATTTCTTAGTTATACAAGGTCACAGTATTCAAATGAAAAACAAATATAAAAATGCACTTCTCTCAAAAACCATGTATGTGGTTAATAAATCTGATGAAATTTTCAATTCCCTACCTCTCCTCCCTTTCCTCACTCATCTTGTACCATAGTAACAATCCCACCAAGAACCCCTTCTAAACCTTTAGTAAGATTTAAAATAATTTGTTTACTGGCATCTTTCTAGCTGAGGAATATGCCTAACAGGACAGATAGTAATTGCTTGAGGGTTAGCTGTAATAAAGATACGGTCACTGATCAAGTTTTACACCTGCAAATCTTTTTAAAACAATTCACTTTTTCTGAGAATTTCAATTAGACTGTTTAAAAAATAAAAAGGATACTAAACTGGACAAGTCATCTGTTTTCAGAAGGTTTCGACTACTTCCACTTTTACTTTTGCTTGTTCTGCTCATGAAAGATGATCTGGCATCACTTGGACTCCAACCAGGTAGAGTAATTGACGTGGCTTTTGATCGGCCAGGGACATTTTCCAAAATATCTTGGCAGCCCATGAGCCTTACTTCTAAAGTACCTGAAACAAGTAAAAACCATTACTTTTGTCACATGCTAAGTTCTTATGTGTACATAGTACAATGACCAGTGAATGATTTCATATTAGCATCTTACGTACACAGAGCTTACTGAGTAATAAAATTTGCCGATATGTGCTTCAGTTAAATGATGAGAGACTCAAGATAGCATTGTTTATTGGAATGAAAGCTACTGAAATTAAAGAAGTAAAGATTAAACAAATATGGAATCAAACACCAGGAGTAGTTACAATTCAGAAGTACAGCACAAAACAATTTTAAAACTACCTATTCTGTTATATTTATAGGTAAACATCTCAATTCTTAATATTTAAGCAAAAAATGAACAGAATGATATCATCGATAGGGAAGAGGAGAAACTCAACTGAAATTTAAAGAAAAGGCAACTTCTCACAAATGACGGCTAATATTAGATTTAGGTAACAGATACAATGAAATCTACTCTACACCAGTAATTCCCAAACTTAGAGGCACAACCCAGTACTAGGTTACAAGACAGTCAGCAGCCAGAGCTCCTCAGAACTGTATGCAGAGCTCTGTAGTGAGGGTGAGAAGAGGGAGTTCCCTAGCATCCACTCAGGGAACTCTGCAGGGGCAGCAGGGGGAGTGGGTCTAAAAAGATGCAATTATTGGGTCATGGGCATAAAGGATTTTTCCCAACTGGGTCACAAGAAAAAAAAAGTGTAAAAGCCACTGCTCTACACTAACAGGCATTCTTCAGAAAGTAAACTTCTCACATTTTTATTGAACAAGGTATATGTATCAAAGCATGGAAAGAAGTATGGATTGGATAAATGGATCGCCAGGTGGACAGAAAGCTGGCTAGATCGTCAGGCCCAATGGGTAGTGATCAATGGCTCCATGTCTGGTTGGCGATCAATATCAAGTGGAGTGCCCCAAGGGTCGGTTCTAGAGCTGGTTTTGTTCAACATCTTTATTAATGACCTGGCTGAGGGGATGGATTGCATGCTCAGCAGCCACGTAGAGGACACTAAGCTAGGGGGAGAGGTAGAAATGCTGGAAGGTAGGGTAGGGTCCAGAGTGATCTAAGCAAATTGGAGGATTGGGCCAAAAGAAATCTGATAAGGTTCAACAAGGACAAGCGCAGAATCTTGCACTTGGGATGGAAGAATCTCAAGCATTGTTACAGGGTGGGGATCAACCGCACTTAGGCAGAAAAGGACCTGGGGGTTACAGTGGATAAGAAGCTGGATATGAGTCAACAGTGTGTCCTTCTAGCTAAGACGATGAATGGCATATTGGAATGCATTAGTAGGAACATTGCCAGAAAATCTAGGGAAATGATTATTCCCCTTTCTTCTGTACTGGTGAGACCACATCTGGAGTACTGTGTCCAATTCTGGACTTTCCCCCTCACCCATTACAGAAAAAAAGAGTCTTCTATAGTGTAAAATTTTTTCAAGTTGTACCTCTAAACTGGGACTCTCTGGCAACATTTCATGGATGCCAGAGTCTCAGTGGAGGGCTGGTGGCTGGGCTCCCTATAGTGGGGCTGGCAGCCCACGTGCCAGGAGCTGGGCTGGAGCTGGGCTGCTCGGCATAGCAAGGACAGGGTGCGGAGAAATGGGACTAGCAGGGCAGTGGGGCCAGTGTTGGGGGGAGGGGGAGAAGGAAGCCGTCCAAGCCAGGGCTGGGGGACAGGTAGCAGGGGAACCAGATGTGACCTTCCCTGATCCAGCAAGATTCCTCATCTGGGACCAGTCAGGTCCTGAGGGTGCTGGACTAGGAAGGTTCATCCTGATCATTTAGTCTGACTTCCTGAACATTGTAGGTCACAGAACCTCAACCAATCAATCCTGTATTGAATTTATAATGTCTCACTGAGTTACTGAAGTCCTCTAATCATGATTTAAAGACTTCAATTATATATAATCCATCATTTACACTAATTTAAAACCGAGCCACTATGCTGCAGAGGAAGGCAACCTACTCACCCTCCCCCACATCTCAGCCAATCTGACCTAATCTTTGAAGGCAAAATCTCCAGGACTACAGAGATCTAGTGGTACTTGTCTCAAGTCTCAACAAGTCAGTGATGGCACATTCCACTGCCTGGGAGCAAATAAACCTCAAGAAACTGTCCAAATAACCATTAGATTAGTTAGGAAATGAATAGATACCCTACCTACTAAATGAGTCTGTTCCCATGGAGAACAAAATTTTTATTCAAGGTTATTCCCAAGCACTAATGTGATAGTTCACTTAAAACAAAAATAAGCATTTGATTTCCTTTGTTGCACTTCAGTGTCTCACATTTTTTGGGGGGGGAGGGAGAAGAGAGAGGGGAGTAAGACTGCAGCTTTTAGGTAACCCCTTGGAATGGGCCATCCTGGGCAAAAAAAACAGAAGACAACCATTGCTAATGGCTACTCCACACCAAAGGATTGCATTTAAACATTGTAACAGATAAAATAGGCATCTTAAAAACATAACCTGGCACAGAGACGAGTCAGCAAAAGACCCCCACTGCATCAGTCAGTATTCATTGGTGTGGCATCTTGACAGGTCTCCTGCTCTAGGATAACCGTTCACCTTTGTGCGTTCCTGCATTTGCCCCCATTTACTATATTGACCACGCACAATTAGTCAACACAGCAGACTCCGAGAGAGCCCCCAAAGACCGCAGGACCACACAAGGACCAAAGGCACTCAGCCATGTTCATTATAGACAAGGCATGGTCCTAGCTTCCCCAGACCAAAGAATTTACAGTTAGGCTAACATATGTATGCCCATTACAGTGAACCAACTCAGCCAGTGCCAGGGACGAGACACTGTCCCCTAGGCCAGCCAAAGACAACTCTTTGGGGTTCACTTTTATATACAGGTATAAACAAGTTACACATCCTGATGTATGAGGCTGCCACCCTCTGACGTTAACTAGATTCACCCATTACCTTGTACATGGGGGTTCAATTACTATCATGTGGTCAGTTTAGAGCCTGTCCTGAACCTGGGACAGTATGCCTGCTCTTTGTGTGGAGAAGGTTGGTACCGAAGTGTTTCTGAACAAGCTGGTCTGTTACAACCCCTCTGGAATGTGCTTACAGCCTGTGCCTAGTACCATAGATATGAGTGTTTCTGTACTATCATCCCTGTCTGAGAGCAGGAGCCTACCTCTTGCTCACAGCTTCACTTTGCCTTATATTAACAAAGTCCTGACCATTGCTGTCTATGTCTCAGGCCATACACCAGGCCTGTGATATGTGATCTTATATTTTAGGGCTTCATTTTACTACATCCACCTTGCACAGAGCAATAGCCAGAAGCTGCAGTTAAATTACACTCTAAAAACTCTTGCCTATTAAAAAAGGTGGGGTTTAGCTCCTGGGATACATTAAACAGGTATGCAGTATTTCATTTCTAAATAGCATGTGAAATCTGACACACATCAATGAGCATAAAGGACTTTAATCCAAGAATTTGTGTGGTCTAAGTGAAATAAAATGGCTGCCTTTTCCCATCTTGAGTAGATGGGACAAAACCTACACATCCAGCTCCCAAAGCAAAGAGGTCAACAGCTCAATAAGCATGAAAACTGAATACTCATACACAGAGGCACCATTTCCAGAATAGGATGAAGCATATTGCAAGGTGGACCAGAGGAATGGGTGTGGATAATTAGGTGACTTGTTTCCAAACTGCCTTTAATAAAGTATAAAAACACAGAACAAAAATAAAAATCCCACCACCTCTGGTCCTAGCAGAACAGTACTGCTTCCTGATACATGCTAGATGAAGTGATGGTGATGAAAAGTCTTGGTATCCAGTCAACAGAAACCAAGTAAATCTTCGTTCCACTTTTCCAGCAGTTACAACACTAAGAATTTGAGATCTGAGCTATTAAGCAATTTTACAAACAAATCTTTATTTTTATTAAAGGTGTGTCCCTACATAAGCATTATTTAAAAGTTTACGTATCTTGATATCTGTCTTGTCATAAGACTAAGTATATATAAAGAGAAAGGTTAAAATGATTTTAAAATCAAGGGTCAAAATATTAATTACATACAGAGACACTGAAAACAATAGTGCTCCACTAATAATTCCTAGTGAAATCACAATAATTTGGAGAAGCACTGTGCTGAGTCTGTAAAAAAGCCACACAAAAAACCAGAGGAATTTTCAGAACTTTCTCCACTTTTTGTCTATTTGCTACATTTATTATTTCATCTAAATGTAAGATAGAGTTATTCCAAGTTAACATTAATGCAGCCAGGCATACAAAGAAAAGTTTGTGTTTGTTGCATCAATTTAAAAAAAAAATTAAGTTAATAAGGGCAAACTCTGTCCTCAGATATATCCATAGTCTCTGTGTTGCGAAAAAAAATTAACTTGCTGTGTTTGTTGTTAGGGTTTTTTTTTTGGGGGGGGGGGGGGGAAGGCGGGGAGAACTTCCTCTGGTACAGTTCAGTATAGCTGTTAAAGGTAAATGCATGTTGGAAAAAGAAAAAGAAACAGCTGGATTAACACTTTTAATTTGGTAGTTATTTAATAAACTCAACATATCTGAACACAATTTTATTCAACACCAATTTTAAGTAAACAAAATACAATCTGGAGGGATACATTAGATCTTCATTAAAAACATACCAGATTGAAACGTCTTTCCTTTATGAGGTTCTGCAATTCATGATGTACAGCATCTCTGAGAAACTGATTGACTATATAATCTTAACTTTCATAACCCACTATGCAGAGAATTACTCCTGTGAATACTAAACACTTAACTCTTATTTAAGGTAGGAAAATCATTAGCGCAAATAAATATTTTTGTGCATATCTATTAGGGAATATTGAAATTTTTTTCTCTATTGATATACTTTTAGCGCCTTTAAAAAACAAAAAACAAAACAAAAACAAAAAACCCCCAAAATCTCGCCTTCCAGGGAGTCAGAGTGACCCACTGAATAAAGCATAGAGCTGAGAGGAGACATGAGTTCTATTCCTAGTTTTCTAACTTGCTGTGTAGCTCCTCTGTACCTCATCTGTTAAATGGAGATAACCAGACTTACCTATGTTTATACTGCACTTGATCTTCTAAAAATGAAAAATGATTCTAGAGACACCTAAATAAGGACCAGAACATTTTTTTCTTAAATTAAGTGTGTACATATCAAATATATTTAAGAAACCTCATAATCAGTTAGAATTGCCCATAAGGATGCAATTACATCAGCCACAACAAACACTACGCCTTTATATTTAAATACAAATGAGGTAATACCTCTGTGAAATCAATCGTAAAATTTTATTGTGTGTGTTTTAGTCATATATTGCACAAATTATTTTATCCAGGAAAAGTATATATAATATAGAGTAATGTGTGTATGAGTCACTTGAGTTATCAAGTTTAAACACAATGAGTAATACATTATACAAAACCACATACCTGTTAAAGCTGCTGGTTTGGATAGCGTACTGTACTGGTTCTGTGTAGATATTATACTTTGACGTGGACTTAGTGTTGGCGAAGAGACCAATGAAAGCTCCTCTATAATAATACTGCTTTTGGGATGGTTTTTAGGAAGTTCATTCAATCTTTGTTCTAACGAATACTTTAAGAGGTCCAACTTCTGGCTTGATTCATTAAATCTTGCTTGAGCCTTGTGTGATATAAATTAAAAAAAGATTTAGAACAATCCACATTCTTCAAACAGAGTTTAAAATCAAATTTCATAAACTACATTAAAAAGTTACTTCTGAAAGGGCTTTTCTGTCGGTAACTTTTCCGGAGCCAAGCAATTTCATCACGTTCTTTGCACCTTCCGCTACTGCATACTCTATCCTAAAATGATGTCGCAGTTCTTCCATTCGAAGCTCAAGAGGGCTTATCACAGGTTTTGCTACAAATAAACAAACATTAAATCTTCATTGAATACCATCTATTAGTTTTGTTCTTAATATTTAGCAATTAAAGAATTTTACAGCATAAGAAAAACAGATGTAGCATTGTTAAACTGGAAAAGAAAAGCAGATTATATCCACGTATGGTATAGAAACAACAATGAAATTCAAAGTTTTGCATTTAAATTATGTTCTGAGTTTGATAAACCCACTAGATTGATAAAGACCAAAGAACTAAACTTACTAACTAGGATATGAAAGACAGTGGTCCTCCCCAGGGAAATTAAGGAACAAAAACCCTCGCAAAGCCAAGTTTCCCACACAGCTCTACCTTCTGGAAAGAATACACTTAAGTTTTTCTTCAAGTTTTCTGCCTTTTAACCCAAATTGGAGGCTTCATTTTTCATATCAATCTCTTACAAGTTGATGTCTAATCTATTTGAAGCTCTAATTGTTGTCCTATTCCACACCATACCCTAAGTTTTCCAGCTGCTGCAAAAATGGGAGATGAGAGGTTTCACACCATGATGTTCCAAAACTGTTTTTGGTCAATAACTCTAGCGCCGTGGTCACCAACCAGTAGATCGTGAGCTACCAGTAGATTTCAAGGGCTCTAAGAGTAGCTCTTGAGCCCTCTCTGAACTGCGCGCCTGCGCAGTACATTTACATTAGATTTCCTCATTTGAGGAGCAGCTACTCACCGAGCAACAACACAGGTGAGTAGCTGCGAGGAATGGTGGGAGCTGGGAGGTCAGGAGGGCTGAAACACCCCAGCTAGCTGACTGTGTCTTTCACAGCTGGAGCTAGGCGCAGCCTCCCTGAGCTGAGCGCAGGGCAGCCGGGATAGAGGGAAAAGAAGCAGCTGCCCGGCCAGCTGGCCATGGTACTCAGCCAGGGTGCCACCAAGTTCCACGTGGGCTGGCGCAGAGGGGAAGCTGCCTGGTCTGCTGGCTGTAGCGTTCAGCCCAGGGGAGGCTGAACCGCGCTCCAGCTGATTGGGCAGCTTCCCCTCTGCGCCTGCCCACGTGGAACTTGGTGGCACCCTGGCTGAGTACCATGGCCAGCTGGCCGGGCAGCTGCTTTTCTTTGCTCCAGCCTGGCTGCCCTGCGGTCAGTCCAGAGGGAGCGCGGGTCGGAGGCTTCCCTCCATGGCTGGTGTAGGGAACTCCCTGCCCCCAACCTTGTTCCCTCTCCTCTGCCCCAAACTTGTTCCCCGCCCTCCTGGCCCCCTGTTCCCTCTTCCTTGCCCCCCCAGCCCCACTGCAGAAACCTGCCCCCCCCCCCTGCAGAAACTTGTCCCCTGGCATCCTGCCCCCCCCTGCAGAAACCAGTTCCTTCTGGCACCCTGTCTCCTACTACAGAAACCTGTCCCCCTGCTCCCCTCTGCAGAAACCTGTCCCCCCCAGCACCCTGACCCCTGCTGCAGAAACCTGTCTTGGCACCCTGTCCCCTCTCCCCTGCCCCCACTGGCACCCTGTTTCCTGCTCCAGAACCCACTAGCACCCCTCTCCAGTACTATATCCCCTGCTCCCAAACGACTTTTCTATGGGTCAGTGACCCCTGACTCAAGGCAGGTTCCCTGCCATTCTCATAAAGACAGACAATGCAGAAACTTTGTGTTTAACATAGTATTCTATTTAAAAATGAAGCCTGGCTAACAAACCCCCAGTTGGGGCCAAACCCCCATCTGGCCACAACCACTCCTGCACTCCCCCTTCCCCAGACCTGAGCCTATCAAACACTGGAACCTCATGCCCTCAGCCCCTCACCTACCCCAACCCAAATTCCTGCACCCTCACATCCGCAAGCCTGTGGCTTGCTTAGTATCCCAACACTTCCCAGCGTGGAGCCCCCTCCCTGAGCCAGTGTCCCCTTCTCCACCTCCTCCTGCATCCAGATTTCCTCCCAGAGCTTGCACCTCTCACCCCTTCCCACACCCAAATTCCTCCCCACCCCAGAGCCTACACATCCTGTCTCAACACAGCAAGAGTCCATCTAGACTGCAGGAGTTTTTCAGGATTCTGGAGATATCCCAGAAAAACTCTTCTGCATCAAGGGTTGCGTTTGTTCTTCCGCTTTTTTAGTGGAAGAGCAAACAGGCTCTTTTGGTCACCCTTATATTCCTCCTTCCACAAGGAATAAGGTGGCTTCCAAAAGAAGGGTTTTTTTCTGATATTTGATCCAGTCTAGACAGGCCAAATGTTGGAAAAACCTCTTCCTACAGAATAATAATAATAATAAAAAAAATAAGCAGCAGTATAAGGATTGGGGATAGCAAGTGATGGAGAGGAGGAGAATAGAGAGGGCAGGGCTTCAAGGAAGGGGCGGGGCAGTAGATCTTGGCTTGGTCTGTCATTTAAAAAGTGATCTTGGGTGTAAAAAGGTTGGAGACCACTGCTCTAGTGCCTCCTGTTGGTACTCACAAATCTCCCCAAGCAGCAGCTGAAAACTTCTTGACAGACTCACCACTGCCTACAACATTCAGAATAGTAAGAGTGAACAGATCTGTGTTATTGGTATATGCAGTGGTGTTATAGCCATTTCAGTTCCAGAATATGAGATGCACAAGGCAGAATAGGTAATATCCGGAATAAGAGATACACACTCAAAAGCTTGTCTCTCTCACCAACAGAAGTTGGTCGATCTAATAAAATACTACATTACCTACCTTGTCTCTCGGGGTTACTGATGTCTTTCTAATACTGTTAGGCAAAGCTAGGAGAAGCAGGGGAAGCACTAGAAGTATTAGTAGGTTCACTTTGCAACCATAAGATTTAGGAAAGTAGTTTGACAAAATGAAATCTTCAGTTTCATGAATTTATGACACTTCCCAACAAAAAGACTTCCAACTTATCACTAACATGTATGTATTTCAAGCACCAATGATCAGGCAATTTCACTAATTCACAAGATATATATTTAAAGATTTAAAAACTAGAGAGGTACCATTATTCTCATTCTCACAGCCTGCAAGGGAACTTTCCAAAAAACAAAAACAATACTACAACAGTACATTCTGAAATGTGTCTGAGCAATGAAAAGATTTGGTTTGAGACAATGTTGAGCTTTGGTTTGTAAAAGCCATCATTTCATCCCTAGCTTAACATTTCCTGACGGGGGCCCAAATCCTACTTCCCTTACTCTCTTAAGTGTTCTCCTGAGAAGAGTTCTGCTCAAGTCACTTGAGTGAGGCTGGCAGAATTTGGTCCTTAATCAAAACCGAACTTCTTTTAAAAAATAAAGTCTTAAAATTTCAGAGAGGAATACTATCTACATACAGGACCTAATTTCTCCACATCAGAAAAGAGCAAGAGCATATAAAATATATTAAAGGAAAAGCCAAAATGGAAAGAATGAGGTATAAAAAGACTAATGGCAAAACAAACCACAAGCTACAAATAAGGGAAAGCTTTTTTTTCCTTAGCAAAATCACATTCAGATCTGAATACGTAGTATAGCATCTCTAGTATTCTTTACTATTTAAATTTCACTACAAAAACACAGCCTGTCTTCTATCTGTCCTTCCACACCCACCAAAATATTCTTAAAGTGATAAACGCATTAGTACATCCCTATGTAAAATTCTAACATTAGTAAGCACATTTCTGTCTTCTCTACTTCATCACCATTATCAAAAGCCAATTCATTGGTCTGGACTGCCTGTAGAATCTGCATCCTTATGACTTCTATTTTCGTCTTGCTGTCCTGGAGCATCTGTTGAGCTGTAGCAAGAAGTTTTCGATCCTATTAAAAAAAAAAAAGGGGGTGGGGTGGGGGGGGAGGAGTTTTAAAATGGAAACACTTGGGATGGCAAAGAGGTAAAGATGAAACCCAGTTAGCAGCCATTGATATTTATTCCCAAAGCATGAAGTGTTTAAAATTTGCAAAGTGCAAATCTCCTACCAAATTCACAATCCATTTTGGTTAATAGTCAAAGGGTTTAAAAATGGGTCAGTGTAATGTTTTCAAATGTTTACATCTGAAATTGAATGGTAATGTAACTGTGGAGATCTTGACCCAAAATGGGTCGGGGGGGGGGGGGGGGGAAGGTGGGAGAAGGGCGGGCCTCACAGGATGACAGTCATCACTTCTTTGAAACCTTCAGAGCAGGAGGAGGTTCCCAGAGGTGGAGGTGGATCTGATTTCCATGTAGGGAAAGAGGAAATCCTGTCCCTCACCAACCTAGCAGCTGAAGTTCAGTGAATAATACAGAATAATATAAGCCCCATGCTGGGACACCCTCTCCTTCCCTCCAATAGCTAAATATCACAGGGAAAGTCTGATTTCATAGTCTGTGATTTGTTTTTCATGACAGTGAATTTGGTAGGGTCCCACAGATCATATAACATAGCAGACCATTTCACCAAACTACTCTAGGACATTAATGGAAAATAAGCTAGGGTGGAGGTATATTTTTAGTTCATGCTGGATAAATGGGACATTGTTTAGGAACATTAGATCTTGTAAGATCATAGTTCTAGCTAATTTGCTAAACTGCTTTTACTTACTACTACAGATTTCTATTTTACTCCTTGATAACACTTCTATACATGGATGCTTCCCCAATTTTTTTATATGCACATAATTAAACCACTCCTTTAAGTTAGCATGGCAACTAGTGACACTCAGCTTTGGCCTGGCAGCCCCTCTGTCTTGGCTGCCAGGCTAAGTTTCAGTGAGTGGTACTGCAAGTCAGTGTATGGGACTGCAGCATCACTCAGCTTTGGGCGTCTGGGGCAAACTTCTTTTGCTACCCATTCTGGGTGGACTTACTCCTCACCAGTGATCTGCACAGTACACAATGTGCATACAACTGTGGGTACCACAGCTCCTACATGAGAGAACATGATAAGAGACATCACGTTTTTAACAAAGATACAATCCCAGCCTCAGTGTCAGAACTGAGTACTTGTTGCAACATTTGTTGTGCTTAGTTATTTTAATACCCGAGTCTCAGTGAATGCAGAATGCTTCAAAGCACCCTTGTCAGCCCTAATGGGGTTAAAGTGATCCAGAAAAGGCCAATTAACCTTCATAGTTGCATATCAAGGGAGGCCCAGGGATTTATAGATTACTAATTGCTGATGAAGCCTAGCTAGGGGAGAGCTTGGTGAGGAATACAAAGAAGACATTTGAAGAAGCAGAGCGCTGCAATGGGAGATTCTGCAGTCACTTGCTGGGAGCAGAGAGGCAGGGAGAAGGAAACCTAGGAGTTTAATAAGCCTTGGGATCCTAGCCTCTTGGAAGATGGACCTAACTCAGAGGAGTTGTGAAGAAGGAGGAAGACCTCAGAAGGCAGCAAAGGAAGAAGCCCAGAGAAACAGCATCAAGGAAGACTGCAGACATTGGCAGCAACTAATCATAAGGTCCTTGGGCTGGAACCTAGTGTTGAAGGAAGGTCTGGATTCCACTGCTACCCACAGGCAAGGTTGCTGGAGGAAACATACCAACAGCTGGTCCAGGAGGAGAACTCTGATATCCCAGAAAGGGAGACCACATAATGAGCCATCAGGAGGGCTGAGTACCAAAAGGAAACACTGACAATTACAGGAAGAGAGAGAGAGAGCACTACAGTAACTGAGTCGCTACTGGACGAAAGGTGCTATGCCACACCTGGCCAGGAGGTGGCGATCTTATAGTGAACAGAAACCCCTTATGCAGTCCCAGGATCCAGACAGATTGCCACATGCTGCTCCAAAAGTCAAAGCCTTTTAAAACAAAGGCTGCAATAATGAGCAGTCTTGTAATTATGACAATCACTCTATGCCTGAGATGTGAGTCACATGATCTCACAGGCTATTAATTTTTCAGAACCCCACAGAAAGAAGATAAAGTATTTCAAAAGGACACTGTGCTCTAGTCTCACGATATAAGTTTCTGTTGCACACAGGGCATGCTGTGAAACACAAGGCTGGTAGTTTCCCAGTGTTGGTGTGTCATATATATAGTAGCCCAATGTCTGTGACTAATGCTGAAACGCTGGCTGTTCCCTCTGGGCAGCGCTGTTGCCTCCCACTGCGGTGCCCGGCTGACTTCTGCGCCGGTTAGCCACGTTGGCGCAAGCGGCTGTTTGGGGTCTGCGCTCCCCATGCAGCGCAGATGGAGGTGCTGCATGGGAAGCGTGGGGCCCAGACACCTGCTTGCGCCGCTTGCTTCCACGCGGCTGAGCGTCATAGAAGTCAGCCAAGCGCCACGGTGGGAGGCAAAGGGGGGCAGGGCAGTGATGTACATGCTCAGGGGGTGGGGCCTGGACAAGCGTGCATCTCCGGAGACAGAGGAGAGTGGAGAGAGAGGGAGAGGCAGGAGGGGGAGAAAAGAAAGAGATGGAGAGAGAGGCAAAAGGCAGAGGAGAGCTGAGAGAGGGGGGGGGGAGGCAGAGGGGAGAGAGAGAGAGACAGACACACCCCGACCGGAGGCTCAGGAGGGAAGACCGACGTGGAGGAGAGACCTGAAAATCCCATTTTATGATGGGCTAATTGGCTAGTTAAAAAGAAGGGACAAAGGTGTGGTGGAATGCCCTTAGCTGTAGAAATGCTAGTTAATAAACACTACAATAACATAGTTGGTATCTCAGAGACTTGGTGGGATAATACACATGACTGGAATACTGGCATAAAAGGGTACAGCTTGACAGGGAAAAGGGGAGGAAGTGTTGTCTTCTATATCAAAAAGTATACCCTTGACTTAGGTTGAGATGGAAATAGACTAGCTGAAAGTCTTTGGGTAAGGATAAAAGGAGTAAAAAAACCTCGGAGTGATGTCCTGGTAGAGGTGTACTACAAATCACCTAACCAGGAAAAAGATACAAAAATCATCCAAAGCACAGGACTTGGTGGTGATGGAGGACTCGGTCATCATTTGGGAAAATAACACAGGAAGGCACAGATTATCCAACAAGTTTTTGGAATTTATTGGAGACAATTTTTATTTCAGAATTTGAAGAAAGCTACTAGGGGAGAATCTGTTCTAGATTTGATTTTGACAAATAGCAAGAAACTGGTTGAGAATTTGAAAACAAAAGGCAGCATGGGTGAAACTGATCATGAAGTGATATAGTTCATGACACTAAGGAAATGTAACAGGAAAAACACCACAATATAAATACAGTAATTCCTCATTTAACGCGTGCCCGCTTAACACGTTTTCACGATAGCATGATTTTTTTTTTAAGGGAACATTTTTTGAACTACAGGACTGTCCTTGGAATAACACGATTTCCCCAGCTGGCCCATTGCTGGCAGCTGCACAGGGCTTCCCCCACCTCCGTGCAAAGCGGCGGAGGGTTCGACGCTCGCCACGCCATTCCCCGGTGGGCCCCCACCCCACTGGACACAGTGCGGATCCTGGCAGACTCATCACAGGGGCATACTCCCAACCCAATTCCCCTCCCCTCTCTTCCCTTTCCCTTACCCAGAGCCAAATAACTCCCCTCCCTGCTATAACCCAGTCCTCTTTCTCCCCCAACCTTATGTCCTGGTCCCGACACCACTACTTGAAACACAACCCCCATCTTTTCCATTATTTTCCAATGGGAAAATTGACCTCGCATAACACGTTTTCATGTAACACAATCATTTTCTGAAACATCTACAGTGTTAAATGAGGAATTACTGTATAATGGATTTCAAGAAGGCAGACTTCAGAAGATTCAGGGAGTTGGTATTCCATGGAAAGCGAGCCTCAGAGGAAAAACAGTTTAAGAGTTGGCAATTTTTCGAAGAGCTATTATTAGGGGCACAAGAGCAAAACTAGTTTACTACATAGGAAAAGTAGGAAGTATGGCAAGAGATCACCCTGGTTTAGCCAGGAGTCATCAATGACCCCCCCCCCCCCCCCCCCCACACACACACACATCCTACAAAAAGTAAAAATAAGGTCAAATTACAGATGATGAATATAATCACATGTACAAGAAAATGTTCTACAAATACATCAGAAGCAAGACTAAGGACAAGGCAGGCCCATTATTCAATGAAGGAGGAAAAAACCCACAAAACGTAGAAATAGCAGAAGTGCTAAATAGAACAACTGTTTCATTTTTCCACCAAAAAGTATGGTATCAGTTGGACATCTAAGATAGAGAATGCCAAGAAAATGGAGTAAGATCAGAGGCTAAAACAGGGAAAGAAGGAGTTAAATAAATTCAAGTCACCAGGCCCTGATGAAATACATCCTAGACTACTCAAGGAGCTGACTGGGAGATACTGGAGCCTTTAGCAATTCTCTTCAAGGAGCTCTGGAAGATGGGAGAGATTCCAGGGGTCTGAAAAGGTGCAAATATATTGCTAATCTATAAAAATGGCAATGCGGATAGCCTGGGAAATTACAGCTCAGTCATCTAAACTTCAGTACCTTGAAAAATAATGGAGCAAATAATTAAGCAATCAATTTACAAACACCAAGAAGATAATATGGTGCTAAGTAACAGTCAACATGGATTTGACAAGAACAAATCACGTCAAACCAATTAATAGCTGTCTTTGACATGGTAACAAACCTTGCAGATGGGAAGGAGACAGTAGATGGGGTATATTTAACTTTAGTACGGCTTTTGATGTTATCTTGCATGAACTTCTCAAACTAACTAAGGAAATACAACCTAAATAGAGCTACTATAATGTGGGTGTGTAACTGGTTGGAAAAAAACAGTTCCCAGAGAAAAACTTAAGAACAACGAATAGTCTAGTACAGTGTTTCCCATACTATGGGCTGCAGCCCGGGCCGCAGGAAAAAAAATACCAGGCCTCAGCATGGCTGCCGAGAGGGGAGCGGGACAGGGCGGCCTGGGAGATGGTGTGTGTGGGGGTGGGTGGGTGGGGAACGGGATGCCGGGAAGCAGGGTTGGGGGCAGCGGGGCTGTCCAGTGGAGATCGGGGGGAGAGGGGGAGCCCGAAGCAGGGGTGGGGCAGTGGGGCTGTCCGGCGGAGATTGGGAGGGCTGGCGGAAGCAGGGCTGGGCAGGGGGGCTGGGTAGGGGAGATCATGAGGACGACGATGGGAGAACCAGCCACCGGAAGCAGGACTGGCCAGGGGCAGCGAGGCTGGCCGGGGGAGATCGGGAGAAGTGGGGGTAGGCGGAGCGAATCGGCCGGCGGGAAGTAGGACTGACCCAGGCACATGCAGACCCGGGCACACAAGAGAGTCTGGCCCCAGGGATTCCATTTTGCCCCCCCCCCCCCACCCGAATAGTTGCGAACTGCTTGCCTGGGTAGACACACTCATGCATCATGAGCACATCTACCAGCCAGGCAGTCCGCAGCTATGGACTGATACACCTAATGATAATAAAACTTACCTAATTAGAAAATACCAGACATTTTATATGTCTGGTATCTTCTCAATTTGTTTCCCGGTTCTGTCTGGTACAAAACTGGACACCTGGCAACCCTACCCCTCCTCGCACCCTCCCTCCTAACCAGATACCCTACCC
This sequence comes from Pelodiscus sinensis, assembly GCF_052426305.1. NCBI lineage: Eukaryota > Metazoa > Chordata > Testudines > Trionychidae > Pelodiscus > Pelodiscus sinensis. The sequence goes on along the minus strand of NC_143060.1, from coordinate 34,299,473 downwards.
CCAGTCTGCTCCTGCTCCCGCCTCCTGGAGTGCCCATGTGGTGCTGGGTACCTCAAGCCCTGGCCCACGCTGGGCAGAGGATACAGCCAGGTGAAACACTGAAAGTTTATTCATTTTTAATTCTTTTTTTATATGCATTTATATTATTGGGCTGCAAAAAACAGCACTTTAAAAAAAAAAACGGGTTCCAACTAAAGTAAAAAGTTTGGGAAACCCTGGTCTAGCCAGTTTTCTATCCATCTTACAGTCCATTTATCCAATCCATATTCCCATAACTTGCTGACAAGAATATTGTGGGTGACAATATCAAGAGCTTTGCTAAAGCTGGCACAGGGGGCTTTGGGAGGACCAGAAACAACTTATTTAAATATTCATCATTTGTTTAATCAATATGAAAATATGCAAATGAATGCTACAGGTCCTCCAAAAGCTCGTGAATGGATTTACCGGTCCCTGTGTCAAAAAGTTTGGGAACCCCTGGTCTAGTAAAGACTAACAATATGTAGATGGTATCATGAGCTTTCGTGGGCACTATTTGTCGTTGTTTTAAGTTTTTCCTGTTACAGACTAACTCCACTACCCCGCTGAAGTTCTTTAGTTCCCGGAGAGTAATCATAAAATGGGGTCCCACAGGGATCCGTTCTGGGTCTGCTTCTGTTCACAGTCTTCTTCTGTCATTTAAATAACAACAGATAGTATATTACAGTTTATGGAGGATACCAAGCTGGGAGGAGTTGCAAGTGCTTTGGAAGATCAGATTAAAATTGAAAATGATCTGGAAAAACTGGAGACATGGTCTGAAGTAAACAGGATGAAAATCAAAAAGGACAAATGCAAAGTACTCTACTTTGGAAGGAATAATCAGTTGCATGCATGCAAAATGTGGAATGACTGCCAAAATGAAGAAATATTGCATTCGGAGTCATAGTGGATCACAAGCTAAATATGAATGAGCAGTGTAACACTATTACAAGAAAAGCAAACATTCTCAGATGTATTATCTGAAGAGTGTTATAAGCAAGCAACAAAAGTAGTAATTCTTCCACTCTGCTCTGGCCTCTACTGGGGTATTGTGTCCAATTTTGAGCGTCATATTTCAGGAAAAATGAGGGCAAAGTGGAGAAAGTCCAGAGAAGAGAAACAGAAATGATTAAAGATCTAGAAAACATGACCTATAAGGGAAGGTTGGAAAAAAAACTGGCTTTATTTAGACTGGAGAAGACTATGAGGATACAGGTCAACAATTTTTAAGTACACTAGAGGGCTACATCCCCTGTTCACTACACTTGCCAACCTCCCTCAGAGTAGGTGACTGAGAGGGTGCAGGAGCAGACTCCCCACCCTCCCTGGTGCTAGGGGGGCGGGAGGACTCCTGGCGCCTGCTCTCCCCCGCACTGGAGTACTGGGGAGGGAGGGAAGAGGCCGGCGGCTGAGAGAGGAGGGGCTGTGGGACACAGAGTGATGTGACCGAGAGAAAGAGAAAAAACAAGGTAAAAAACTGTTCTCTGATCTCTCACTTAGGACAAGAAGCAATGGGCTAAAAATTTCAGCAGAGGAGGTTTCGGCTGGACATGAGGAAAAAAAACTTAACTATTAGGGTATCATTAAGCACTGAAATAATTACCTAAGGAGGCTGTAGAATATTCATTATTGGAGATTTTTAAGAGCAGGTTAGACAGACACCTGTCAAGGCTGGTCAGATAATACAAGTCCTTAGAAACTGGACTAGAAGATCTGTTGAGGTCCCTTGCATTCCTATGAGTTTATGATTCCTTCCACTCAAACAGAATTGGAGTAGTAGGAAAGAGACGAGTTAGTCTGTATATTAAATGGTTGGAGTGCCACAAAGTGCTTTTTAAAGACCTGGTGGATCACTGGGAGTGGGTTGAAATTGCTAGTTCTCCCCTCCCCACTCTACCCCCTGGCTCATCATTCCAGCTGCATTGGTTGTAGGTACTTGAGTTCTTTTAAAATTTGTATTTGATACAGTAATTTAATTTCAAATTTTTATGCTTATAAGTTAAAGCAGTTCAGCTATTTTAGTCACTACTGAGCACTGTGCAGCAGACAGAATGGATAGATAACATTTTATTTTATGTTTGTTGCAGAAAGCATTAGGGACAGTGGCTCAACAGCAGCATCCTCCCTTTCCTAACCCAGCCATCATATGCAAAACTGGACTGATTTAAACATTTATCAACTGGCAAGTAAAAGATTCAGTCACTGATTATAATTGCCTGCTTCAACTTCAAGGATCCCCCCCCCCCCACACACACGATCCCCGCATTCCACATAGATACTGTGCACAAAGTCTCTTTAATGTGTACACAATGGTATGAATTGAAAGAGGAAATAGCTATCTGTGTGTATACTCTTACTGTGGCTTAAGCACTGAACTCCAGCTCAAGTGCCACAACTCAGCATGCACCCCCTTTCATGTAGGCAAGCCCAAAGTTTATTCTTCCTCTTTCCCTTTTGATTTAATCAGTCCACCAATCCTCCCAAGCTGCTCAACTGAGCATGATTTCTGATGAGCAGAAGCTTTTAGAGATCTGGCATTAATGCTGCTTCTGAAGTCTAATACTACTTTTTATAGCTTATCAAAAATTCAAAATTTCCATGAAGAAATAGATGATGAATTTCAAAACACAAGCAAAATCCTAGTTTTATTCTGCTTGTTGAAAAACAAACACCATTCATCAATATATTTTTTTTTAAATTTCACCCACTTCTCTGTCTCCAATCTCTATTCTACTGAACAGGAAAGGAAAAGAGAGAAAACCCCAAACCTCAACCCAAAATGAAAAAAAAGTTTTGGGGAAAAAAAAACCCTTCAATTTAAAACAAAGAACATTTTCCTTACATAATTTTTTTAAAATCATTTCAACTGTAAAGAAACTTCATGAATTTAACTGAATGAAAATGCATTTTTTAAACACAAAAGTGGTTAAAATTATAGTTCGTTTTTATTAAGTCATTTAAGATAATGGATGCAAACATTTTGACATAACAGCAAGCTTGGAGGCACTATCATAATCCAAGAAATCCAATTGGCTGATAATGCATTAATGTCCAAAATCTTAACTTGGATAGTCAAAGAACCTTACTTAGCCTAAAAGTGCTTGCCGTCAGAAGACCGGATGGAAATATCTATGACAGGCTACATTACTACATTTTGGATGAGTAAGCCTAATGGAGCCGTAGTAGTGGGGCAGAGGCAGCTTGGCAACCTGTTGGGGATGGGGGCTTAGGGTCACGCTAAATGGTATGATCTGCATCTTTATTTATAAATGAAGCTGCTGTAAGTAGTACTATACTGACTTTAAAAAGTATCACCAGCACTCGGTCCCATACATACAGGTGAATAAGTTAAATCTCGACACGCCACTTCTGAAAGTTTGCTGACGCCTGGGCTAAATAATACTTTCCTATTTACTTGCTTGATACTGTTCATGATTTTATAGGCAACTATCAAATTCTTCCCCAAGTTTTTAATTTCTCCTCATATGGTTTCAAACCACTAATCATTTTTGTTGCCTCTCTCTGTACTTTTTCCAATTCCAATATATCTTTTTCTGAGATGAGGCAACCAGAACTTCAGGTTCTATTCAATTTATGGGTATTCCATGAAGTAAGTTAGAAGCATTTTGATATTTTCTGTTTCATTATTATCTACTCCTTTCCAAACTCTACAATGTTTTTTTTTTAAACTGCTGTTGCTCATTGAGCAGATATTTTCAGATAATTATCCACAATGATTTCAAGCCCTCTTTTGGTAACAGCTCATTTAGACCTCATAATTGTATACGTATAGTTGGGATTATGTTTTCCAATGTGCATTACTTTGAATTTATCAACACTGAATTTCATGTATCATTTTGTTACCCAGTCACTGAATTTGGTGAGATACCTCTGACTCTTCACAGTCAGTTTTGGACTCAACTCATCTTGAATAATTTTGTATCCTCTGCAAATTTTGCTACCACACCATTCATCCTCCAAAGAATTTATAAATATGTTAAACAGAACAGATTCCAGTATAGATCCGTAGGAAACCCTGCTATTTATTTCTCTCCGTTGTGAAAGCTAACCATTTATTCCTACTTAGTTTCCAACATTTTAATCAGTTCTTGATCCACAAAGGATCTTCTTTTCTTAGGATCTCCTACTTTGCTTATGAGCCTTTGATGAGGGACCCTGTCAAAAGACTTTTTGAAAGTCCAAGTATACTCTATCATCCCTGTTCACATGCTTGCTGACCACCTCAAGCTATTCTAGTAAACTGATAAGACACGATTTCCCCTCATAAAAGCTATAATACCCAGAATAAGCATCATAAAGCACTACATGTCACAACATGCAGAGCACTGCACAGCATTCTGTTTTTTCAAAGTGAATAATGCATAATCAAATCTTAATAGGCGATAGATTTCATAAACTGGATTTATTATGTAGGTTATACACATGGGGATAAAACCAATGAAAACTAAGCTTTTCTTAGGGTAGGTCTACACTATGGGATAAGGTTGAATTAAGATATGCAACTTCAGCTACATTAATTGCACAGCTGAAGTCAAAGTACCTTAACTCAACTTTTGGCGCTGTCAACACTGCAGGAAGTCAAGGGGAGAACACTTACTCCTTGTGGAAGCAGGACTATTGGCATCAACTGCAGTGCTCCTCTCAGTTCGGATTAGCGTGTATTCACTAGACAAGCTAATTTGAACCCTGGAAGATCGACAGTGGCAGCTTTGATCTTCCCTGTAGTGTAGACATACTCTTAGGGAGCATCTTTCATGGGATGAAACCATACTTTTGGAGGTGAAGAGTATAACAGTAATTGTTTCACTTTATTTCAAGAAACTACACGTTAACATAGAAATTAAGAACAGCACATTATTCATATGTTCAAACTACATCATTTTCTTATTTTCGGTAGTTCATTTTTCTTTAAGTATTCCGAAGCCTTACCTTTGAAGAGCCATTTGAATACATTTGTATCATATTCTCTGCTCCTTGCTTTACCTTCAGCTCTATATCCAATTGCTTTTTTAAGACCATCAATCTGTTGTTAGTAGAAAAACGAGGGTCACTGTTTGGAGTATCTGGTGTTCTGGGACACTCTGTGAATTAAATGTAAGATGTAATATTCATAACAAACCAATAAAGCTTTTTCTAATATACTTTAAATATTTAATAAAGAGAAAGCTTTGTATTTAAATATTAAAACTGTGCAAAGAAATTACACAACAATATTGCAAATATGCTTTTACTATGAAAAAGCCAGTGAAAGCCTAGTGATTCTTGCACATGGGCTAATATGACTGGCATGGTAAAAGGTATCCTATTTTTTTTTTTTAATCTTTCCTCCCCAGAGACCTGGTCTTTTCTAAAATGTTTAATCTTTAAAGTGTAAAGTATAGTTTACCATTAAGCCTTCCCAAATCCACCAATACTACTCTAAGTCAGAAAGAGAAGCCTGAATGACCATATTCAAAAATTATTCATATGGTCTACAGACATACTAAATACATTACATCTAATACTAATTACTTTCAAGCATTAGACACACAACTGATGCAATTTATAGCATGATAAAGCAACTGATAAATTCTTCTTTACAATATGTATATACTGTGCTAAGTGTTTGCTGATTCCAGAGAAGTAATGAAATCAAGGGTATATGCATAATTAACTGAGCTGTCGACTACTGAAAAAATTACAATTTGGGAAAGGTGAATGATATATTCTTGTTTGGGAGTGTTACTTTTTGAAAAAAAAATCCCTATTCTTTTTAACAGAATTTGCTGCACTTTTTACCAAGTTAAACGGTCATCAATAAGTTCCATGACTTGCCATCTACTTCTTCTAGATTAAAAGCACGTTAATGACTACAAAATTCCATCTCCTGTAGTACAAACTATTGACCTCTCTCCATTCTGAGAATCAGTGTTCACCTGATTATTTCCTATTGCTTAACCAGTTTTTAATCCCCAGTCCTTTAACCTGTGGCTAACTGGGTCCCTATCCAAAGCTTTCAGAAAAGCCGACTAAATTATGTCCATCATATCATCTATTCTGTTTATTTCTTTTAAAGCAGAAACAATTTAAAGAAGCACTATCAGAGAAACCATTCTGACTTTCTCCTTAGAAAGTTATATGTAAATGAGTGTTAGAATATTTTATTCATATTTAAAATTTCCAATTAATTTCCTTCAAACTAAACTGAAACTCACTGATCAACTTCATGAGAAAGAATTCAAAAATAGCCCTGACTATTTAATACTGAGATAAAATATCAAGTAAAAGCAAGTAGAAGCAGACACTTCTTATTCTTGTGGTTGACAGTTTGTTGCAAGAATGTTCAGAGCAGGAACCTGACGACAGTTTCCCCTCTGCTCATGGTCATCTTCTTTGCCTTCTACTTTAAAGCTCCCATATGGAAGATAAAGTGGGTCAAAAGGGTTTGGGATCTGCCAGTTGTTAGCAAGAGGGATGGGGAAGTCGCTGATGGATAGCTCTGGTCTTCTCAGGAAGGGATAAAGGAAGAGTCAGACTTCCTCCCTTGGTTCTTATCACTCAGCTCATGAGAAACTTTTTATTTTTTATGGACAGTTGCACTTCCGGGATCATATAATAGTAAACATCACAGTGAACTTTGAGGCAGAGCTGTATGCAGTCTTCCCCAGGCCCTATGGAAGTTATTTACTACTAACTGAAAGTTAACTTAGTTCTAGAGAAGCTGAAATTAAAACCAAAAAGCTAGGAAGCAGGTAAATGTAGAGAGGAACAAAGGGGAATAAAATGGAGTGAGGAGGGACTTGTCCCTCTTGGTTTCATATTGTTGCTCTGGAACACGACAAACACTTCCCCGTCTCTTCTTGGACAGCTGCAGAGAAGCAGAAAAATTTTAAAAAAGGGGGATCTTTTGAATTCAAAACATACTATTTAAAGGGGGCGCTATCAAAACCTTGATTTTAAAAATGTAAATCATTAAGGGTACGTCTAGACTACATGGCTCCGTCGACAGAGCCATGTAGATTTGTGTTTTTGGCAAAGGCAAATGAAGCCGTGATTTAAATGATCGCGGCTTCATTTACATTTACATGGCTGCCACGCTGAGCCGACAAACAGCTGATCAGCTGTCGGCTCAGCGCGGCAGCCATGTAAATGTAAATGAAGCCGCGATCATTTAAATCGCGGCTTCATTTGCCTTTGCCTATGTGCCTAATCTACATGCCTCTGCCGACAGAGGCATGTAGTCTAGACACAGCCTAACAGTGCACATTCCAAGTACCAATTGCTGAGTTGTATACAGCTTACAGCAAATGAGACCCCAATCTTATATGCAATTGTCTCCAGGAAGAATTACTGTATGTAGTACAATAGCACTGGAAATCGTAAAAACATGACCCCTTTTAAAGTGTTTCATTTCAGAGAGAACATGGGATGTGACAAATATCTCCACTCAATTCTGAAGTTACTCTAAATAAAAACACTAACATTTATGCCTGTTCAGCTTTATAAATACCTGCAACTTACATGTCTCCTATTTCTTCACATCGTTGGCCACTTTAGTTCTTTGCAATGCTCTGTTACTCAATTACTGCAAGTCTTAGACTCATGAGAAAAGTTATACAAAGTTTTCAGAATATATATCTCATATCTAGAAGACATTCATAAAAATGTACACATTTCCATTTCACTTGGAAGCCTACTGAAAACCACCCTGAAGTAGGGATGTAAGCGACAACTTGACTGTCTGATAAGCATAAGCTTACCGGATAGTTGGCTAGTGATGTGACTAGTCACTTCCCCCGCAGCTTGCTGCCTCTATCAGAGAGAGGCAGCAAGAGGGGAGAGCAGGAGCTAGCGCTGGGGGGAGGGGGGGGCCGCCTTAAAAGCCAGTTCCCACCCCCAGCAACTTCTCCGCCAGGGGCAAGGGAGATAGAGGCACTGCAGGAAACAGCACGAGCAGAAACTGAAGCAGTCTCCACTTGTGCAACTTCTGTTGCGAGTCTGCTTTTGAAATGCACAAGAGCTTCACCTGGGCTTTTGTACATTCCAAAGGCTGATTCACTGGAATGTACAAGGGATTTACACTGAGTTTCTTTAAAGAAAATTCAAAGGCTACTGTTTGCCAGGCTGAAGCAATTATTCTGAGACATGAGTCTCTCCCTTATTGTTTTTAATGTCTCATATTTGCAGCCTGGGACAGACCTGAATGTTTAGAACTATAAAAAAAAAAAGTTACTTATTCTTCATAAGTAAAAAAATTGAGGAAACCATACCAAAGATCAACAAGCTAGAGTGAAACAGGTACTTCAAATTGTGCTAGTTTACTTCTCAGTTCAGTTTAATTTTTAAAAGAAACACAGGAAATAATAGGGCAGTAGTTTAAAATTTAAATACATGGTGGGGGGTGCTTATTTTTAGTGTGAGAATATTACTATATTTTTAAAGTTTTTTTTTTTTAATTTGATGTTTGTTCCTTGTCAAGTTCTCTGAAGATCTATGGACTGGCCATGAATTTTTAAGTGACTAGAGACTTTTTATTAGTTTTTGTACAAAATGTTAATGTTATTTTTATCACTACATTTTGTGTACTATATGTATCCATATCTATATAATCTATATCTTTTTATATAACTATAATACATGGCTCTTTGCACTCTACCCACAGCTATTTTGGCTCTTAGTCTCTAACTGGTTGGCCACCCCTAAAATAGTTGATAGAAATACCATCGACTATTTGATTACAATTAACTAACCTAAATTTAACATCCCTCCCTTGAAGCAGCCTCTCTGCCTCACACGTTCCAAAGTAGTTTTCCTCCAGCCTTGAGAGTGTAATTTGCAAGAAGGCCAATGATAAAATGCACTGAACTCTGTGCAAGTCTAACAAGGGTAACTCGCCACTTTGGCTGCATATTATAAGATATTAAATCACCTGCCAGCAATATTCCTTCTACTCTTGTCCATCCATGAGCAGATTTTTCTATCCATGGGTGGAATAAATGTTATATTGCACACTGAGGTATGTGTGAATGTGCACTACCAGTAGAAACAAAAAACCTAACTGAGTCCTCCACTAATCAGCTGGACAGCATCTGAATCTCTCCTGAGTTGCAAAAGCACACAGCTTACAGGAAACACTGCTATATATTTCAAAATGCTTACTGCATCCTTTACTTTAAAACAAGATTCATATGTTCTTTTTTACCACTGCCCAAACTTTTCAAGAGCGACAGTCACTCAACAGACACTCTCAATGGCAAGTATATATTTAGAGTCCTAACTCATGGATATCCGTGGGTATCTTTTTGTGGATAAGGATATAAAATATGTATCAGCGCAGGGTTGAAAGTATATTTATAGAGACTCATGTTAGCAACATTTTAATGTCAAATCACCAGACTGTCCTTATGCCTGCCATTTCACAACACTGAAAAAAAAACATTTGTTTGACTGTTTACTTTGCTAACATTCCATTTGAAAAAGCCAATTCTGGTATTTTTCAAAATTAATACAAACTCCCTGCACGTTCACAGAAAATACAAGTTATACAGGTTGGACCTCCCTTGTCTGGCATCCTCAAGACCCGACTGGTCCCAGATGAGGGATTTTTCCAGACAGGGGAGGTCATTGCAGCCCTGCAGCCACTGGCTCCCTGGTTCACCCCCCGCAGCCCAGCTGAGCTGGTCACCAGCTCACGGCCCCTCCCCAGCCCATCTGAGCCATATGGAGGCTCCTGGCAGCTCCCTGCCCCCAAGCTTCGCAGCCCAGATGTGCCATGCTCCTTGTTCCCTCCTCACAGCCCAACTAAACCTTGTGCAGGCCCCCAGATTCCTGCAGAGTGTCGGGATTCTCTGATCATGGAACATCCATGGTCATGCCAGACCATGGATGTTGCCAGACCAGAGAAACCTGGATTTTAGAGGTGCAACCTGTAGTATAATATAGTTTGAAAGATCATCAGTTAATGGGAGCCTCTACATATGGAAATCCCTAAGAGTTATTCAATTGATTTTGCTATACAGACATTTTTACTACAAGTTAGCCAAAGAATAGCATGGCAAAAGCCTACTTTTTGATAAAAGAAGAGCTACTATTTTAGTTTCAGACTGTTGAGGCAAGGGGTTCATAAACATTTTCAGTGTAAATCACAAACACTCCTCATGTACCTCCTGCTCACCCATCTGCAATCACACATCCCTTCTGGAAACTACATGGAAAAGCAATAAGAGGATTTTTGTGTGTGAGATTGACAGTCTTAAGTATTTTAGTAACTGAAAGTAATTGCAAGCACAACATGCCTAACCAGTGGTCTTCTGACCACAAATAAGTGCTCGGAACTATCAGTAATCTGCAAGACTACATTTAGAACTTACTTAAGGAATCTAAAACTATTCCAATAATAATTTAAGGAAAATATGAAGGCATGTTGGTAAGTTTTTTAAAAGCAATTGGTAACTCAGTTACAATAATAATTTTTTGTAATGGGAGGATTTTATTTAAAGTAAATCAACATTAAAAAGGTACTAAATATCTAAGCTAGGAGAAAAAAAATTAATAGTTTTTACAGTAATATACCTGTAACATCTTCTGGATCTGTTACAACAATGTGTGCATTTAATTCCTGTAATTTATGATGCAATTCTTCTAATTTCTTGTTTGATTTTTTCAAAATGTTGTCCACGTAAGCCAAGTTTTTTTTATCCGTTGTGACCTTTCTGAGGTTCTCTGCTCCCTCCTTGATTTTAAGCTCCTTCCTTATTTCACGTTTGATTTGGTCCTTTATTTCATCCAATTTCTGTTGTACCATCATATCTGAGAAGTCCAATTTTTGGCCAATGCTTACATTTTCAGAGACTAGAAGACTTCGGGCATCCCCCTACAGCAAAAAAAAAAAAAAAAAAAAAAAAAAAAAACCCACACCAGAGATTAACCTCTTGCTAAACATTTGTGTGTTGTCATGCTGTAACAAGCTCATAAAATTGTACACTTTTGCGAAGTTATGCTTTCCAAGTAACAGATTTGTTTTAGGCATAGTAAAGGTTTCGCTAAACTTATTTTAACACAAAGAAATTTAAATACCTCTGGATTTGTCATACATATATGCCTTGCTTATCAGCCCTATTGGTATTTTTTCGAGATATGTGTGTTTTAGCACACTAAGTGGATCTAAGCAGTATCCACTTTTAAGCTGGCTCCTTGTGCATTCCAGCTCTCTCAGAGCAACTTGCCCCTCCTCCAGCACAGCTGCAGGCTCCCCATGTGCACCGTCCCCACCCGCCGCATAAAATTTTAGTGGGTACATGTTTACCAAACTAAACAAATTTTAACATCCCTAGGTACTTTATTTCTTGGCATAGGTAGATGGGAAGAGGAAGACCAAAAGCATGAAGAATAACTTATCTAAATAGGTTCCCTGAGAGTGACATACAAAATGGTTATTCTGAATCACATTTGCTGCAATTCAAATATTTCATTTGTGTGATTCCCACTTACATGCTGCATGTGTCCACATAGGCCATACCTGTACTTCACTTACACTCTTGCCCCATCTTTCTTGGGCATATAGAGAAAAGCTACCCTGACCATTTCAGTATTCTTGCGAATTCAGAATCCCAGTAAAGATGGATTCCAAAGGAACAGGGATAGAGTGAAGGTTTGCAGATGCCACACCAACAAAATATTTCAAAGAACCAGTTACTATAAAATAAGATAGAGTCTATATATGTAGATCCCTACCTTATAACTAGCCATCAAGTTTTAGTACAGTTAGACAAGTAAGGATTACAGAATTGGTCTACTAATTTGGAATACGATCTATTCTCTAAATCCAGGGTATAACATTTAGTACAGGTATGTTACTGAGCTATTGGTAGCTTCCTATAAGATTCCTGTAACAGTAATCTCTTAGGTATGCTGAAGAGGTTTCCAGGGCTGCTGTTGCAAAGTCTTTGAGGCTTGAAGGAAGGTGTATATTTGCTAACTAGTAACACACTGATCCACTTGTATAATCTCTGGAAAGAAATGATTTTACATTCCACAGCTTTCCTAATACAAAAAACATAAAAACCAACTAATAGTCTAGCACAGAGCTACTTAACATTCGGCCCACAGTGTGGTTTGGGTTTATGCGGGACTCAACACACGGCTCGTGGGCGAGATCCTCTGAACATAGCCTCCACTGGGAACAGGCTCCCCAACAGTGAGGCATATTCCAGTCGGGGTGAGCGCTGAAAGACGCAAGCAGACAGGTTGGCCAGAACAGATGGGTACAGGGTGTCGGCATTTCTAGCCCCCATGGAGGTAGTGCCGGGAGCACAAGGGCACTGTGGGAAGTGATTTGTATTCATGCCCATCAGTGTGCAAGAAGCTATTTACATATATTCTTGCATGTATATGCAACCACACTTAAGTTGTGGCCCTTGACACATGCTGAGAGTATCATTGTGGCCCACAGGGCTTCCAAAGTTGAGTAGCCCTGGTCTAGCAGCACCTTAAAGGCTAACAAAACATGTAGATGGTATCATGAGTTTTCGTGGGCACAGCCCACTTCTTCAGATGGAGTATTAAAAGTCTAGATCCAAGAATAAATAGAGGGGGGAGAAGGAGGGAAAGAGGAGGGGGAGGAAGAGAGAAAAATAGTGAATTAGATTATTCACGTTACAAGAGGCTGACGAGAATAATTTGCACCTCTATAAGTACACATTGGTTGGCTGGTTAAGTCACTAGGAAGTGGAAGGTAGTGTGCAAGCCAGCCAATATCTTTATTCATTCCTCTCTAATAGGAATCAAACTTGTAAGTTAAATTAAGTTCCAACCCTTCCCAGTGTATTTGGCTTGTGGAATTGGCCTGAAACATGGTGACTCTGAGATCCATTATGAGTGCCCACGAAAGCTCACGATACTATCTACACGTTGGTGTTAGTCTTTAAGGTGCTGCTAGACTATTAGTCTGAAACTGGAAAAACTTAAACAAACTCTGCTATCCTCTGAAGCTTTTGAACAATAAACAATTATTTCCTGAATGGCATTATCCTGTTTAAAATGTCTTCAGAATTATTCTTCGTTATCTGAAGTATGAAGCTTGGTTTCTAGCAGGTATGGGTGATGCTTAGCAAAGAAGATAGCTTGATGGTGTAGTTTAAGTGACAAATAGGACACCATCTTGCTGGGGAACTTAGGGTACGTCTAGACTACATGCCTCTGTCGCCAGAGGCATGTAGATTAGGCTACCCGACAGAGTAAAATGAAGCGGCGATTTAAATAATCGCCGCTTCATTTAAATGTACATGGCTGCCGCTTTGAGCCGACAAACAGCTGATCAGCTGTTTGTCGGCTCAAAGCGGCAGCCATGTAAATTTAAATGAAGCGGCGATTATTTAAATCGCCGCTTCATTTTACTCTGTCGGGTAGCCTAATCTACATGCCTCTGGCGACAGAGGCATGTAGTCTAGACGTACCCTTAGGGTGGGTTCTGAGTACTGCCTTATCCCTGTGTAATAGTGCATGAAGGTGATTAGCCATCAATACCCAAATCTCACTAACTCTCCTGGTTGAGAGAACAGCCATTAGGAAGAGGATTTTGAGTGAGAGATGGTAAAAAAAAAAAAGCACTTGGATAAGAGTTAAATGCAGTGGGGATGTTCCAAAAGAATGATTTTTAAGTCTCTAGGACAGGAAAGGCTAATGAATTGAATGTGAACAATTTCTTTCAGAAATTTTTAATACTGGGATGAAAGGACACACAATTGTGAATGTGAAAGCGACAGGCTAAAATGGCAGCTAAATGGTCCCTAATGTAGTTGATGGCAAGACCCTATAGCAGGGGTCAGCAAAGAGCCAAACTACATCAAAATTCAGAACAAGTGGCCAACAAAGCCAGTATAAGAATGTCCATTTGCATCACTGAAAATATACAACTATACAAGATGCTAAATATTTAGTATAATAAATATACTAATAATTGACATGATGATTAATAAGAGTATAAATGAAACCTTGTCCTCAAGGACTTTATTTAATAGGACTTTTGCTACTGCATCTTTTTTGCTCATGTCTTAGAAATCTACATCATAATTGGTCAAATTCTGCTTCATACACACATTCAGGCTATCTTGTCAATCTTGAGCACAAATTACCTTGGATGTGATTTCAAATGAGAGAAAGCCTGCTCACACATATAGGTGCAGCCAAACATTGAAAATAAGGCCAAACTGACATTTTGCATGGTGTTGTATGAGACAGGAAATTCTTTCCAAAACTGCAGAATCATTGTGCTCCAATTTCTTTGTGTCAGACCTTTTCTGCAGCTTTGTCAATTCTGCACTTTGTCGAGCAAGGCATTGTAAATCAGAATTCATCTTGATGAATTTTTCCACCCCGATATCTGACTCCTTGAAATCTCCTATTCCCATTTCCAAATCACTGACTGAGATACTGTCAAATCCAATTCTCCATTGAACATGTTATGTGGACAAATCATAAGCTTAAAAAAGCACTATTGCAAAAGTCAACAAAATGAGACTTGAATGCCATCAGCAGTTCGGAAACAAACCCAGCTCCAACGCAAAGATAAGGACATTGCGGAGAAACTAAATGAATTCTTTGCTTCAGTCTTCATGCTTGAGGATGTCAGGGAGATTCCCAAACCTGAGCCATTCTTTTTAGGTGACAAATCTGAGGAATTGTCCCAGACTGAGGTGTCAGAGGAAGTTTTGGAACAAAACTGATAAACTTAACAGTAACAAGTCACCAGGACCAGATTGCTTTCAACCAAGTGTTCTGAAAGAGCTCAAATTTGAACTTGAGGAACTACTGACTGTGGTTTGTAATGTATCCTTTAGATCATCTTCTGTACCTAATGCCTGGAAGACAGCTAATGTGACACCAATATTTAAAAAGGGCTTTAGAGGTAAACCTGGCAATTACATACTGGTAAGTCTATCATCATTACTGGACGAATTACTTGAAACTATAGTAAAGAATACAATTGTCAAACACATAGATGAACATAATTTGTTGGGGGAAGTCAACATGGTTTCTGTAAAAGGAAATCTTGCCTTACTAGAATTCTTTGAGGGGATCAACAAATATGTGGACAAGGGGGAATCCAGTAGATACAGCGTACTTGGATTTCTAGAAAGCCTTTTACAAGACCTGTTACCAAAGGCTCTTAAAGGGATAGAGAATCAGACAGAGAACATCTAACACAAAACCATGGTATGCCCACATCTTGAATACTGTCTACGGATGTGGTCACCTCATCTCAAAAAAGGTATATTGGTATTGGAAAAGGTTCCGAAAAGGGCAACCAAAATGATTAGGGTTTGGAACCGGTCCCATATAAAGAGAATAAAAAGACTGGGACTTTTCATCTTAGATTTCCTAATTCGGTTCCACAAGATTGTGCACAAAGTGCCTCCTGATGCACAATGCAATGAAAGTTCAAAAGCAGCAGTTCAGCTGTTCCGACAAGAGTAAGGAATCCCCCATATTTGCCAGTCATGCTAGGTGTCCTGTCCATACACACAGATACAAGATTATCCAACTGTATTTTTCTCGTTTAAAAAGTTCACCACAGGTTGCCCCTTGTTCCATTTTTTCCATCGGTAATCTCAGTCATTTCTTCATGCATAGCATTTCCACAAATAAATCATCCCAGAATACACAACTGATTAATGTCACATGTCAGTTGTCTTGTCCAAAGCAAAGCAAAGCTGTACTCAAAATCTTCATTTTTTCCTTGTTGATTTGATGGGCCATTTTTACAATTCTGCCATGGACTGTTTTTGTTTATAATGGTATGTCTTGAATTTTCTGTAATATTTTGTCCTTGTTCTGAAACTCGTCAAATAGTTCATGACCAATTTTTAGCATGCATCTTTTCACATAATCCCCGTCAGTGAAAGGCTTCCCCTCTCGATTAATGCTGTATGAGCCTGCAAAACTTGTGGAGTTTAAGCTCCCCTCTTTTTTTGGATCATACTATCAGGCTGTTTTGTTCAAGGTTCATTATTTGCTACAGCTCCTCGCAGGCTTTTTTGGTGCATCACCCTGGGAGTATTTTATAGCAAATGCCGCATGTTTTGCCATGAAATTCACTGTTTTTGTTTGAGAACAGGCTCTCACTACAAATGAGACAGTGTGGCGATCCAGAACTATCCACAAATGCATATAAGTCTACCCATTTCTTTTGAAAATTGCAGTATTTGTCATCTCTTTCTCTGATGGAAAGTGGAGAGGATGGATGGCTATTAAAATGAACAGTTAAAGGTGAAAGACCAAAAAAAACCCCAAACTAATCCCATCTTGACACGAGTATTGTGTATTTAAAATTTTGAATAAATTTTTCATTTTCATTTAAAAACATGTATTTTGAGAATGACAAAGAGCCATATTTGGTTCCATACTGAGCCAAATTTGGCTCCAGAGCTGTAGGCTGCAGACCTCTGCGCTACAGTCTGAACTGGAGAACACAACCTTGGAACAGCGACAAGGAGTCCTGTGGTACCTTATAGACTAACACATTTATCGGAGCATAAGCTTTCGTGGGCAAAGACCCACTTCATCAGTTGCATGTACTGGAAATTCCAGAGGCAGGTATAAATACACAGGCACAAGAAAAGAGTACCAATCAAGAGTAAGACTATAGATAACAAGGGCAATTCAGTCAGAGAGAATGAGGCCCACTTCTAGCAGCTGATGTGGAAGTGTTAACACCAGCAGAGGAGAAACTGTTTTTGTAGTTGGCTAGCCATTCACAGTCTTTGTTTAATCCTAAAATGGTGTGGTCAAATTTGCAGATGAACTGTAGCTTATAGATTAGTCTATAAGGTGCCACAGGACTCCTCGTCGCTTTTGCAGATTCAGACTAACATGGCTAGCCCTCTGATGATACTTGAAATCTTGGAACAGAAGTTTGCAATGGGTTCAGATCTTGTTGTGAAGCCATATACAAGATATTTTCCACTTTGATCAGTAAAGGGTTCTTGTAAAGCGTTTCCTATTCTGTGGGCTCATATATAGGCGAGTTCCATACAAACAGTTACAGGTACATGAATGGAGAATTTGTCCTCAATCTGAAAACTGGAGAAAAAGAGGTTTTATAAACCTGTGCATCAGGGAAACTGGAATTAAATCAGAAAAATCCTAGAGGGGATGAAAAGCACTGTAGAGCGACTCTGGCATGGTAAATACTCTGAAGCAGAAGATAAATTTTTTTGCTGATGGCAAAAATAGATCTATCAAAGGGAGCCCCATCTGTGGAATAATGGCTTGAAAATGGAATCTATTAGTCACCATTCATGACGTGCTCAATATTTTTTGCTGAAGTTATTTGCCAGATAGCTGTTTGCTCCTAGTAGGTGAAGAGTCATGGGAGTTATACTGTGAACATGACAACATTGGTGCACACATTGACTCACACAGCTGTTGCTACAGTACAGTGGAGAAATGTTTTCTGATCAGGATCTTTACTGTTCCCTTCAAGAATAATAGAAAACTCTGGAAGCTAACCCCCAGAGTTCAAATGCACAGGAATGGAACCAAGGACTTTGTTCAGGGCCACTCTGCTTTGAATTTGAGGTGGTTTTGATGCTCCCCTCCCAACTAGCCACAGAGGCACCTGTAATCAGTGACATCATGGGAAGTAGGTAAAGAATGGCGCTCCTTTGCACTCACTTAACACTATAGATGCGTTTCTGAAAATGTTCATGCTAAGTGAAAACGTGCTATGCGGGGTCAATTTTCCCATTAAAAATAATGGAAAAGAAGGGGGTTGCATTTCAAGTGGTGGTGGCAAAGTCAATTTTTTGTTGGTGCTGGGTCGTCAACGTCAACATTAGATATCTAGCAACACAAGATAACTAGCAACACAAGTCGCCACGGTTTCTTAAAACACAAAGATAAACATGTGAATGAGCGGAAGAGCGCTGTGACCACATGTATCATCCGCTCATGCGTATTACCCTAGTTTCATCAACTTATACTGCCGCACAAAGTAGCCCGCCACTTGATTATTTTCATGTTATTTCAGGGACGGTTGTTTTATTCAAAAAACGTTCCCTAAAAAAATCGTGCTATTGCAAAAACATGTTGAGCAGGCACGTGTTAAACGAGTAATTACTGTATCTGGAGGTTTGTTTAGCAGTTCAGGAAAACTTGGTATGGTTCCAACTCCTATAAATTAAGTTTGATGGTTGGTAAACCTTACCTCAGCCATCGAGGGACATCTCATAAGTGCATGATGTCATGTGCTATAAGATTTTGAGAGTTTTTTGCTGCCATTTCAAGATTATGCCTGAAGATGGAGATGAGCTATATGACTGTCTGAAACCTGTCTACAGGGATTTTGGCTTTTGTTGACTAAATCTACAAGGTCTCTCATACATTCCAAGAATTCTGTTGGAGTGAGTTACGCTTATGCACTAAGACTGTTGGAGTAAGTAAATTGAGTACTGTGAAGTAAGTTTTCTGTAGCCTGGATGAATTGATAAGTGCTTTGAAGTTGAAAGGTACAAACCAATCCAACCTTCTAGAGGAGATGATGAATGCCAATTTTAATCAGAATATGAATTAAGGATGTAAACGTCTCCCTCTCCCCCACCCCATGCTGCTGCCTCTACTGCCCCAGGCTCATCGATTAATCATTTAAATGATGAGCCTGGGGCAGTAGAGACAGCAGCGTGACGGGGGGGGGGGGGGGGGGGAGAAGGCCAGGCGGGAGCAGCTGCTCACAGGAAGCTGGCTTAAAAGCTCCCTCTGAGCACTGGATCCTGTATAGCCACCTTCCTCCCACCACCACTGCCTCTGATAGAGACAGCAGCTGGTGAAGGAGGGGGGAAGGAGGCAGGTGGAAGCTGATGTGTGGGGAGAGCTGGCTTTTAAGATGGTTACCTGCATGTACCAGCTCTCAGGACTGTCTCTCCGTCCCTCCCCTTTTCCTGCGCATCCTAACTCCTTCAGAGTCGCCTGGCCTCCCTTCACATTGCTGCTTCTGTGAGCACCGGCTCTTACAGTGCTGTCTTCCCCCTGAACTACTACCTCTGATACAGGGATTAGGGGGACAGGCAGAAACCAATGCTCACAGTGAGCCGATTTAAAAGATGACTCCCCACAAACACTAACTGCTGTAAATTTTAGCAGCTACAGATTTACAAAATAAAATGCATTTTAACATTCCTACCATGAATGTGTTGTAACTTCAGGTACCAGATAGGTTGCAGTTCCCTTTTTCTCTTGGCAAAGTAATAGCAATGAGAATAGAAGCCATACTGTGTACAGTAAACTTCTGATAATCCGGCACCTTTAGGACCCAGGGGATGCCGGATTATCAGAAATGCTGGATTATCAGAAGTGGGGGAGAGCTATGAGGAGTCTGGGGTGGGGTGTGGGGCATGCCACCCCAGACCCTTCATAGCCCACCCTTTCGATAGTCCAACTCTGCCCCAGGCATCCCCGATTCAGCTGCTGCTGGTCAGTTTCAGCAGTGGCTGAATTGGGGACGCCTGTGGCAGAGCAGATGAGGTGCTGCCGGGTTGGTCCGGTAGCGCCGCCCCTCGGCGCTGCAAGACCAAACCACCAGCACCCCAGCTGCTCTTGGGGATGCCTGGGACACAGCAGCTGGGGTGCTGCCAGGTTGGTCCCGCAGCGCCGAAGGGCAGCGCTACAGGACCAACCCAGCAGCACCCCAGCTGCTCTGCCCCCAGCTTCTCCGATTCAGCTGCTTGTCCGTTTCAGCAGCGGCTGAATTGGGGAAGCTGTGTGCACAGCAGCTCCAGTTGTCCGGCTGCCCAGAGCACTTCCGGGTTCCCAATGGTGCCGCACCATCAGGAGTGCCAGAGCATTGGATGCAGGACTAATGGAGTTTTACTGTACTACTTCTGTTTCTCCTACTTTGTAGAAAGGAGCGCACCTCTTCCTTCAGATATCTCTTGGAAGATTAATTTCTGAAGCGAGACTGGGGAATGGGTATAATAGGGCAAGGACTAAAACTGTATGGAGTGGCCTTCTATAATCTCCTGTACCCATTGAAGTAACCCCAGCCCATGCTTAAGAGAAATGCAAAAAATAGCAATAGTAGACAGTAAGCTCCTCAAATTCAACCTGCCATTTGTAAGACAATGCAGTAAAGGTAGAAGAGCAGTGATGGGAAACCTAGGCTAGTGAGTGGGCCATTTAAGTGGCCCTCCATTCTAGTGGGTTGCAAAATTTTCATAATCAAGCTGGTCTCCCAGGATCAGTTAGTTTTGCTAACCGTGCTTGTGTACCTGGAACTTGTGGTGTGTGCCGATGGAACCATACCAGTGCTTTGATCGGATGCAGAGGGAGCACATAGCTTTCACAGTCATGTGTCCTTGCTTTACATGCAAGTTGCTTTATTAATACCTGTAGGAAAAAACTATATGGATGGAAACCAGTGGAATCTGGCAACCTGGTATGTGAGCCACAGTAAACAAAATGTCTCACATGCCACACAGAATACCAATGGGCTGCAGGTTACCGCCAGTACAGGAAGACGACAAGGGTCACATAGCAGAAGTAAAGCTTCCTATAGTGAAATCAGCAGGCCTCTGTTGCTGACAGAAGGAAGTTCTGTCTGAAATTGACCTTGGGGTTTCTTCTGAGTTGCAGCTGTATACATACCCAAGGATTTCAATGTAGCTCTAGAGTCCCATGGGGTATGAAAACTCATTGGTTGAGCACTTAAACAGGTCTCGTCCTTTGAAGGAGATGTCTTCAATATCTGCTTGGACCTCTTTAAGAATCCCCAATATTGCCCTCTTCTTGGCAAATGCTATGACCACTGAACAGGCTGTATCTAGGACTATTTGGTGACAATTTTTGTCTAACTTACAAACTCCCTCTGAAATGATGGATCTCAAGATAGCTCTCACTTTCTGTAGGACCTGGTCAGTGAATTATACTTATCCTATGGTTCTCTAGTCATATTTAAAGATTAGGACTTAACTGCATATTGACACTTGACAACGAGGGGGACCGACAGGCCTTTCTGCTAAGATATTAAAGTATCTTGGGATCTTTTGTCCAGGAGTGATTTAAGTAGTCCTATCTTAGATTTTCCTGTGTTGCAGATGCATCCGACTCCTAGGTCTAGTAGTAAGTAGATGTTTTTAAAGCAGTGTGGTAGTGCAGGAAGAGAGACATGGTATGTTTTCTCTGCTTGTTTCAGTTCAGAAGGTAAAGGCTGGAGTCAGGAAAAGGGTTCAAGAAATCCTTCATTTATTGACATTGCCAATTTGCCAGGGAGATTAGAACAGTGAACATAAAAAGGGTATATGCTTTCCCCCATACTACAAATCATTGCATTCTCTATATTTGCTGCCATTTTCAGTTCTGAAAGGACTTTAAGTTGTCAGAAAAAACTATTGTTAGTGGGTGTCACCAGAGGAATGCAGATTTCTCAGAGTAGCCAGCTAGAAAGGGTTGAGAGGAGTCTCTTCTCATTCTTTCTACAGACCTAGATTGCAGCTCCTAGATCTAGACGGGGTCCCCCAGAATGTCAGCAGAAGATAATCCTGAAAAGGCCCACAAAGATGTTTGCTGATGCATGTCAGGAAATCCAGGAGGGGGGCCCTCAAAATATGCTGGCAGTGATTTTGAGGGTGATCTGAGGGTTGCTGCTCTAGAACAATTCCTGCAATGAAGAAGCAAATGGATGTCAAGAGAAGAATCTCTGCTTGACTAAGAAGATTGTGAGTTGACAGGGTAAAAAGAGGAGGAGGAGTAAATGCAGTCTAAAGATAGTGCCAACCTCTAAGCGTAGGTTAGGAGACTACCTGTATTGACTCTTCAATCCTTCTAGCACGAGAAGGATCTGTGCCAATGGCATCTGTATTGAAGCCAGTGCTAGGTTCTCAACATCAGAAGTCAAACAGATCTGCTGGTACTAGGGGTGTAAAAATTTGTTTCATAAAGGTAACCGTGTAATGCTAAAAATCCTAGTGGTTACACTCAGCAGTATAAAGCTTAAATAAGGAGCTGTCAGATCCACTCTTGTGGAAGCTTTGCGATTGCAGCTAAACTGCTTCCTTGGGAGCGGGGCTGGCAGGGGCAACAGGCCCCACTCCTGGGGAGGCTTCACTGCAGGTCTCTGCAGCCAGCTCTCCAAGAGGGGAACTGGCAGCCCCTAGGAGCCCAACTGCCAGAGAGCCAGCATATAACTTGCATGTAATCTGCAGCGGGGGAGCCGGACCCACTACAGACAGAGCCTTCATCCCGCCTAACCCTGTGTCCTTTTCCATACTTTGAGCCCCTACCACAGATGAATTTTGTTATGTGCACCAATTTGGAGGACCTCCATGTCGCTCAGCACCTCCACATTGGTGCACACATAAGAAAACTCATTCTGCACATGGACATCAAATATTAGAGGGAACAATGGTCAGTTGCATTAGGGATTTGGGTACACCATTGTCACTAGAGCTGGTATGTGCCAGTGAGGAGAGAAAAAGAGAATGAATGATGAAAGAGGTCAGTGCAAACAGGGCAGAGAAGTGTCTCGACACTAGCCCTTGTAATTACTAATAGCTACAAAATTGAGCTGGTGATGACTGGACATTACAGGATGACAGGCAGAAGCTGCTGAGTTCTGTCATGCTGCCACGGGCAGTAGGGATTTAAAATAGCAGTTAAGCAGTTAACCTGTTAAACAAAATGATCTTGCACAAGGGGCTTCCCAGTCAAGCCTGCGGCGCAGGACTGGGGCTGCCGCACGGTCAGCTGGGGTTCCGCCTGCCTCCCTGTGCAGGTTCCTGCCACCCGACCCAGTTAACTGGTACCTATCTTAAGTCTTACCAGATAACCATTTAGATTCCTAATGACAGTAAGAGGCAAGTGAGAGGAGGTCAGGGATCTTCTGTCTTTTATAGTGTTGGGGACTGGGGCATGGGTATACTTAGGAAACTACGGAAACAGACAACTACAACTTGTTAAAATGTTACTCAAGTTCTCCTCTGTACACATTCACTAACAGTTTGTTTTTTTAAAAATAGGTTATCAGAACACTTCCAGAATAAAAAAAAATCTAGGCATTAGCTGCCATTTTTGTAAACAGAAATGTATCCTAAATACTAAGATTAGCAAGAATCACCACTTTGCCTTGGATTGGACTATGAGTATGTATGGGACAGAAAAACAACAGATAAGCAGTTTAAAATGATAAATCCTGCTTAAGCAACTCAAGGTCATGCAAATGTAGTGCACAAGCAACTAAACTGGTTCATGGAGAAACAATTTATTCTAATGCAAACTAAAATTAGATCAATAGGGCAGATTCATTATTCATAATGAATGTGACCATAAGCATAGTTGTATATGGAGCCAGGTGAAGAATCCACATTTTGGGGATTTGTCAGAGTATGAAATACTTGCTATCAATTTTTAATACAAACACTTATTGCCATTGTGGAAGACAGGAACAATCAGTACCTGACAAAGAGGCAGCAAGCCACTGGTGAATATTTTATGTAGTTTGTAGGTGAGTTTTGTTTCAGCTCCTTGCTTGTATTTATGTTAGGGATGGTAGATAGCAGTTACATGATTATTCAATTAACTGAACAAAATATTATCAGTTGTACAACTATTCTATAGTCCCAGGGTGGGGCTGGCAGCCAGTGCGCTCCCGGCCCTACTCCCAGGGAGCCCCCTGTCATCCCGCACTGCAGCAGCCTTGGTCTGCAGGGGGGGCCCAAGCTTTCCATTGACATAGGCTGCACTGACTTTCCACAGAACAGCCTCTGTCCACAGCAAGCACAGGCCTGATGGACAGAGGCTGCTCCAGGAAGCTGGCATGTGAGGAAAGCTGACTTAAAAGTCAGTTCCCTAAGAATATCAGCTCCCACTTGTCTCTCCCTCACCCACGCTGCTGCCTCTGATAGGGTATGTCTACACTACCCCGCTAGTTCAAACTAGCGGGGTAATGTAGGCATACCGCACTTGCAAATGAAGCCCGGGATTTGAATTTCTCAGGCTTCATTTGCATAAACAGGGAGCCGCCATTTTTAAAACCCCGCTGGTTCGAACCCCGTGCAGCGCGGCTACACGGGGCTCGAACTAGGTAGTTCGGACTAGGCTTCCTATTCCGAACTACCGGTACACCTCGTTCCACTACCTAGTTCGAGCCCCGTGTAGCCGCGCTGCACGGGGTTCGAACCAGCGGGGTTTTAAAAATGGCGGCTCCCTGCTTATGCAAATGAAGTCCGGGAAATTCAAATCCCGGGCTTCATTTGCAAGTGCGGTATGCCTACATTACCCTCCTAGTTCGAACTAGGAGGGTAGTGTAGACATACCCATAGAGAGGCAGTAGTGCAGAAGGGGGAAGGAGGAAGAAGTGGCTCATGAGCCAATACACACAGGAATTAATTAATTCTGGAATTCTAGAAACATTCTAGATCCAAATAACACGAGAAACTTCCATTTGAATCAGCTGACGTCTCCATATTTACTAGTAACTGATTCTGTATTAGCAAGTTTCTAAGTTTCTAGTAATCTTTTTTTGGGTATAGAGTGTGGAAAAAACATGTACTATACATAAGCTGAACATTTTAAATAGTAATATTACAATACTAACTAACTACAATACCAAGAGAGGGAGCATGCTATTTAAAATTAGTATGTTTAGCTTTCAGTCCAATGGTAAGTCACGTAATAAATACCCCAGAAAGTACAATGCATGAAGCTTTCAATAAACCCACAAAACCTATTGTAATGGACACTATTCAACCTAAGTGTTCATTAGGCAGTTCTTAGATATGTCTCCCAAAGTTCCATGAGAGTCTCAAAATAGCTGAAGAGTTTCTTAGTGTTAAAAGCAGAGTGAGAGCAACTTTAAAATTCTTATTATTATTCTTCAATGTGTAAATTAAAGCAACTCAGACAATCAGCAGAATAAGTGTAAATAGAGCTAAAAGCCTACATTAGCGTAAGATGGTGTAATGTACTCCCCTTTATGCTTCCCCTCTAAATTTGGCCTAGTATGATAGCGTATCCCAATGATAAAAGAACCCACAGTGCTCACTTGGTTGCTAACAAATACAATAGTTCACTGCATCCTATATTCTTGATAAGTATGAATGCCATCACTGATGATGATGTAGAAGCCAAGTACAATATACACAGCAAATAAGAACGCAGAACAAACAAAACAAACCCACACAGAAGAACATTAAGAGATTCCTATTTGCCTTTCTTACAAATTTGGCATAGATCTACTTGAATTAAATGAAAAAGATTACCTTGTTAGCAGACTTTTATCCCCTGATTTACACTATGGCTGAATTTGAATAAGGCATCTAGTTACAATTTACTTATCATGGGATTTTACAGGAGTCAACAGATAATGGCTCACAATTGGCAATTTTGATATGTCAGTTAAAGTACATCAAGCCTGTACGCTAAAATGAGTTAACAGAAAAATCATTACAGGAAGCAAATAACTATTTTAAAAGCCCAGACAAATTCAAAGGATCCAAACTCTGAGCTGATAGAATATACCAACGCAAACTGTTTTCTATGAGGGACAAAATGCTATGCTTTACAAAGTGTTGCTTTTATTGCAAGGTGTCACTCAGACAAAGAAATAAAATATATTCATGAACATACATCTGAAGGCCCACAGCTTTAGTGCCAACATCTAATGACCTTCTTCAGCCAAAGGCAATTCCACTCTGCAGTTGTTACAAAAGAGCTCTGTGCCAAGAGGCTTAAACAGAAATAGTAGGATAAAAAAAAAAAAAAAAAGACAAAAGCTTACTACCATTCAAGTGTAAAAAAATGTGAGATTAAAAGAAAAACCCCACCAAGGTAACACAAAATGTCTAAACAAAACCAAGGAAGAGTTAGCTTTCCATTTTCTTAGTAACTCCCAGAATGATAGTAATAGTACTGCTGAGTTGAAAATGCATCATATAGTCAATGCCAGAAGAACCCCTCTCCTTTCCCAGATGGCATGTGATAGAGCCACCTGAGCAGATTAGCACAGTCTCTGAAGAAATTGCCTTGAAAGGTAGTGCCCATGCAATCATGAAGACATTGAGATTCAGACACCGTAGTTGCTGACAGATGGCCAACAGACAGACAGAACAGTCCTCATCTGTCAAGTGGTTCAGATCATTTACCTCCATTCCATCCCCTAATCACCAAGTTTCTGATTCATTCATTGCCATTAATTTTGTAGTTATTTTTGGCTGTTATGTTTTATAAAGACTTCATTAAAAATGGAGGTGGGAGAGCGATGTAGCAACTCCTGAAATCATTAAACATTAGTTAAGAAATAAAGTCAATTCTCTTCTTAGTATTCTTGCATGTCAAAGTTTTCAGATACTTTCTGTTAAACATTCCTTCACAAAAAACTTTAAGCTACTTTTATAATACTCAATTAGTGTATTAAAGAAATAGATTTAATATCACATAAGGACTTCTCAATAGTATCCCACTTTCCAAACCATAAGGACTTCCACATCTAGATTTACTGGGAAGTATTCTGGTTCATTCCAGATTTTATTTTTTAATTCTTTTCATGAGCATACATACAAATATCAGAATCTCAGTTCAGTCTCTCTCTGCTGTGTACTGCAACCACTTGAGGGGGGAAAAACTGATCAGATCTCTAACAAAATGATTAAAAATTATGGAATGTGACTACTTCAACAAAAGAACACACCCACAGACCTGATTTTTTTTTTTTAATGTCATTTGGTTTATGCTCTCAACTAAATAAAGCAACATGCTGGAAATTGACACTTCTCTTAAATTTACCTCATTACAGATCTTAGACTTGAAGCTTACCTTTCTAATATGAACATTTCTTCTGTTTTTGAAAAAAAAATTCAACTATTATATCTAATCCAACATCCATTTATGAAATTGGTTTTAGACAGTGATGTCCAACCTTTTCAACCTGAAGGGCCAATCATTCTAAACGCAATCAATACACAGGAACAAGTTTGCTGAATCATTCCACTCCCTTTGTGCTGTTCAAGCAAGCACCCACACAATCCCTGATGAGGATTACCATAATATGGAGGAGTCCATATTGGCTGTAGAACAGTAAAGGGCAACCCAGGATGCATGGGCTGCATGCAGCCCACTGGGGTTCCACATGTGACCTGAACACCCAGTCTGTCCCCTCCCCCATGCCTCTTGTGCACTTGAGCCCCAGCTCTCCCTACTACTTCCCCTCCCTCCCAGCACTTTTAGAGCACCTTGAATCTGCTGATTTGCATTCCGTCTCTGCTCCTTGTTCAAGCTGAGGGAGGGAGGGAGGGAGGGAGGGACAGAATGTGAATCAGCAGATTCATGGTGCTCTGAAATTGCTGGGAAAGAGGGAAAGGAGTAGAAAGTGTGAGGCTGCACTGCAGGAGAGATGTGTGTGTGTGGGGGGGGGAGAAGAGACAGACAGAGGGCATGCAAGCCACAGAGGGAACCTTAGGGTATGTCTAGACTACATCCCTCTATCAGCAGAGGGATGCAGATTAGGTAGGTCGACATTGCAAATGAAGCGGGGATTTAAATATCCCGTACTTAATTTGCATAAAAATGACCACCGTTTTTGCCAGCTCAGCACTTTGTCGACAAATTGGGCAGCAGGTAGATCGGTTGCCCCCCACTGGATTTCAATCATGCAGCCCTCTGAGATGAAAGCGGCCCACTAATGTTTCCCCACTCAATAGTCTCAGTTGCCCATTGCTGCTGTAGACTCTGCATAGCCATTTCCTATGCTCTCCCTCCCAGGTTTGGTGTTGGGGTTGAAGAGATAGGATAAGAATGGGTGAAGCACTATATGAACCTGCTGTTATTTGTTCAGTATGAAGAATGCTAAGAAAAAAAAATGGAGGGAAAAATAAATAAAAGCTATTCTCTCACTATTAAACACGTATCTAACCAATCTTAGTAACTGTAAGAAGAAATAATAGCTAAGGCATTTCCACACATCCCTACATAGCCTTAATGTCCATCATGAGGCGGTACAGGGAGCACATACAGGCAACAAACACAAAAAACCGCACACACAAAAAAACACCCTCAAATGAAAAAACCTCAAGAGAAGCGTGTATACCTGAAGTGGCATACCCACAAAGTTACTACCTGAAAAAGAAACATATTTCAATTTGTAGTCAGACTGATAATTTGTTAACACAGTAAGTTCTCAAAGGTCACAAACAAGACACCACTATGTTAAGAAATAATGTATAGGAAAACACAGATCTAGCTAACTTACTGCAAAGTCTTAATGGGCTCAACTTCACCTAGGTTGCTGGCTTGAAGACAGACTATTTAAACATTCAAATTTAAGATGGAAGG
Source organism: Pelodiscus sinensis (assembly GCF_052426305.1). Taxonomy (NCBI): domain Eukaryota; kingdom Metazoa; phylum Chordata; order Testudines; family Trionychidae; genus Pelodiscus; species Pelodiscus sinensis. Next base: position 34,271,138 of record NC_143060.1, on the reverse strand, counting down.
CCTTCAATCTCACATACCAAGCAAAAGCTTTTCAGATATGCTTACTGAAAGTAACACCACCACTTGGTTTTGTGATGGGGTCAGGCCAGATGGCCACAAGAGAGTAAAAGAAAGCAGGTATATTAGCTCCAAACAGGTCCCGGTTTCCCTGGTAATGAACTGTAGAGACGTTATGATTCAGGTATCAGGTGGGGCAGGGAGAGCCCTGCTGGGTCAACAGTCCCTGTAGGCCCCAGAAGTCCTAGGGACATAAACTTCAGCTATAGGGGAAGAGACTGTCTCTTCACGTCCAGAGAGGCCACTAGAGATTTTTCCTCTCCTTTCCTCCCCTCCTATGCCAATGGTGAGAGTGGCTAAACCAGATTATGGCTTGCCCCTGAAGTAAAGGAGTTAGACAGAGCCATAGTGAGCTTCTGAGGTGAGCATTTCGGAGTTGCCGTTTTCCCCAGATGGGGAGAGAACACTCAGCCTACCATTACCCAGAAGCATGGGATCCACTGTGCGAAATTAGAAACTTTGTCACAGTACGTGTTCTAGCAATGTGGTATTTTGAATCTATAGTGCCTGATGTTGGGAAATGATTACTATGGTGAGTGATGCCAGCCTATGAAACTCGAATTCCTAACCCCTTTCTAAATTGGTTCTTAACCAAATTATCCATGAATCAGCATTCTGAGTAAATTGAATGTACTATCCAACCTGTAATTTAAAATGTAAAGGGGGGGTGGGGGGGAGAGAAACTTGTCAAACTGATGTAGGAATGAAAATTGATGCCATTTCCTCTGATGGAGAGAGATTAGTCTAGAGTTGAAGGCATCAGGGTATCAATGCTGCAACTGAGTAAAGGGGAAGCAATTTTAATTTAAAATGAGATTCTCCAATTTCCACTTGCTAGGAGGAAAGGATAGTCCTACAGCCCTAGACTGATACTCGAGAATGTAACAGTGACCTTTTTGATCACATGGTGTATGTGCATAGTTTTATCCAGTTTATTCACTATAAGAAACATAGAACTAGAAAAGATTTCTGATCTAGTTGTAATTGGTGGAGCCAAGAAGAGTTTTCAGGTTTGATATACTTTGAAGAATGTAGTTTGCAAGATAACAACTTACTCTATTCACAAGGTATTACTTAAAGCAGCATTTCTCAAATGCGACCACATTGGATGCATTCAGCCACCGTGGACTTTTCTTGCAACCGCAGCCTCCTGGAAGTGGGGTCCCACAGGAGTGGCCACCTAACCCAGGGCTACCGGCCAGGTTTGGGCCTTACCTTCCTCTGAAGATAAACACCAGAGGACTAGGCAGCTGGTGTTAGAGTCTCCACCTTCCCTGAGGCAGTGGGGATCAGGCTTTCAGTTTAAGCCCTGGGGCGGCAGGCAGCAAACTCTGGTCCTGTGGTCGGGGGACACAGTCCAGACAAGGCTTTGGCCCTGGACTCATCCCACCATTGCTCCAGCCCCATCACCCCTGGCCCTGCTGCCTCCCAACCCACTTTCCATCACTTAGCGTGTCCCTCATCTTCCCAGGGCTGAGTAGATCTGCTGTGAAAAGTGATTAGTAAGTTTGTTAATATCATTTCTCACTGCCTTCTAGCTAGCTAGCAAATCTGCAACTGTGAAATAAATTACAATGATTTGGACATTTATATGCAAATTTATTGTTTCCCCTAAAAGTTAATTAAATATTTTACACAGGGAAAAAACTGTCAGAGTGGTCACCAGCAAGAGTTGATGTTTGGGTTGAGGACACCAAAAATTTTTTGTGAGAACACATGGCTTAGAAGGAGTGCAGTCTTTCCTTCACTAGAATCTGACTGGGGAATTTACTTCATCTGAAACAAAACAAAACCCAACCAGCCTAAGTATCATTTGGAACATGAACAGAACAGTTCGGATATTAACCTAGATTTTTCAAGTAACTACAGTAAGAAGAGGAAAGCCAGAAGATCACAACAAGAAAGAGGTGTACCCCATTTTTCCAACCCAGAAAGCAGAGTTTAGTTTGTGAAACCATGCAATAGTAATTGCTAATCAGGCAGCGTGATCTATATCTAGCATTCTAGGACTACAATTCAGGAACATGGGTCCTGTTCCTGGCTCTGTCATCAATGCATTGTGATCTTGTGCAAGTCACTTCACCCAACACCTCTTGTATTCATCCCTAGAACTCTACTTTACCAAGGAGGGTATGCATTATTACCCAATTGTTAAGAAATGGAAATAAACAGAGGCCAGTGAGAGGTGACACTGTGTGTGGAGCAGGGCAGCATGCAAACCCTCCTCTCCTCCCCTGCCATGCAGCACAGAGAAACCAAGTGGAGCTGCTTTGAATGGCTTGAGGCTGTGCCAGGAGGGCTTTGGCTTCCTCCACCAAGGAATGCTATTCCAAGAAGGGCTGGGATGAGGTTCACCTTTTGAGGGTACCTACTGAATAGCTGTGTCGCTGCCTATCAAAGGCAACAGCGCAGGGGATGAGGGAGACGGAGGAGACAGGAGCCGGTGCTCGGAGGGAGACACCTACTCCCCCACACACTGCTGCCTCTAGCTAGCAGCAGTGCATGGGGGAGAGGGGTAGGGAAAGCCATTGCAGAACAGTCTCTGTCTGCGGTGTACTCAGGCTCACCACAGACAAAGGCGACTCCGTTGGATGCCAGGCCCCCTGCAGACAGGGGCGTCAGGTAGAAGCTGGTCTACGTGAGGAGCTGGTTTTTAAATCGGCTCCCGTCATGAACCAGCTTCTGTCTGCTATTCTGTGCTGCTGCCTCTGATACAGAGGCGGCGGCAGCGCAAAGTGGCAGCGGGCTCCCCAGGGACTACTGAATAGTTGTGTAGCTGCTAAAATTGAATGCACTCCCTGGCTAATTACATTCCTAATTACTAGAACTACATGGTCTATTTCCTCTCTCCCAGAACCAAATGCTATTGTGGTTAAGATTCCAACAGCTATTCAATACCAAGAACAAAAAGCTGAATGTTTCATCATATTGTAGCATTAGTTTTAGTGAGCTACCATACTATCAATTCAGGATTTAAATTTAATCTGAGTTACAGCTCTCATCTTTGTAACCCCAATTTGGTTAAGTTACAGATAACTAATATACAGCATTATGTGGATAATCAGTATCAATTAGGACGCCGATTAAATGGCGATATGCTAACAAATGAGTTTCTGGCTGTACCTTATAGCAGGAAGCATTTAATAGACAATAAAACCAACTTTAGAATGTAAATGGAACTTTGGCACATTGTGTAAATATGTTAGAGGAAGAACTAAACAAGTGCCTTTATAGTAACGAAGTTATACTCATGATATGGAAATATTTGTAATTCAATAATAGTCTACCGTAGGAGGATGTTACTTTACCAATTAGACTTCTATTTCCAGCTACCACTCCAGCATTAACTCTGTACAATTTGGCTATATTCATCACCAGGTTACTGTAAACCAGGGTAGAGCCCTCAATGCAGATTGCCTAGAAGTGAAAAGGGATACCAGCAAAAAGTGGCCCTCTCCATTAGGGGCTGAGGCAGGGATCAGCAGGGGACTAAAAAAAGCCTAAACAGCAAGTAGCTTAAGCTGGAGAAGGGACACGGGCTGGGCCAGGCCAGTGAATACATGCTTTGATACCATGCAACTGACACATTTTAGACATGATTCAACACACAACCTCAGCAGTGGAAATCCCAGAGAACGCTATTTACAAATTTAAAACAGCTACTTTCAATAACACACACACTGGGAGACCTAAAGTGGGAAATCTCGGTATCACTCTTCCAAGGGCACAAGAGGTCAGGGCAGCTCTGGGAAACAACATTTTCAGCATGTTACCATATCATTAATACTTTCTCAAACACCATCCTATTTAAGAGATGGGGACTTGTCAACAATGGGCTTATATAAGTGAGAATGAGACAGACTCTGCTTTTTCTCATCTCTGAATCTATCCACTGCAGCTTCCATGCTACACTAATAGTACTTCTGCAAGGACAAAGGATTACCCTTTATATCAGACTTATGTATGACGTATGCCCATACTATAACCGGATATAAAATCCCATTTTAAATGTTAACTAGTTAAACATATATAGTGTGACTGGTTAACTGGCCCACCGCATCACGCCACAGGCGGGCCAGTGGCGCAGCCTCCCACCTGAGGCATGGCAGGCCCAGGTGGGCTGGAGCAGCTCCCCATCCAGTTCCAGCCAGGCCAGACTGAGCCTGACAATCATATGTGCCAGTACAAAATGTTTTTCCACATAACTTTTACTTCACCTGTAGTATAAATGCCTTTACAGCTTACTTTTCACATAAAAATACTTTCAATATGTTGTGCAACATACATGTTATATCTGCATCATGCAGAGCAGATGCTGTGTCTAAATTTGTAGGAGAACTGAATAAGTATAATAGGAGGTATGGCATGTGACAGCATGGGGAGATTTTTCAAAGGAAAAAAGGGCAGTAAATGGAAGAAGGGCACCTGTCTCTTGTACCACTGAAATATTCCCCCTCAGATTATAATGCACATGGTACAATCTGAGTCTCAGTGCTGCTTGTCCATACTTATATATAGGTTTCTCTCGAGTGTGGACAGTTGAGACATGTTACATTAAAGTAGGCTTTTGTATTTTAAACTTCTGCTTGTAATGATAATTTGAGTCATTAAGTAGGAGGAGATGAAAGTTCTGAAAACCACTAAAATTGACCAATGAGCTTTGCCCACCACAAGCTTGAGTTTTCTTGATAATTTACATTTTTGTATGAGTTAAATTGAAATTAGAAACTTTTTAATTAGGACAAGGATTGTCCATTTTACCCATATACATATGGTTACAGAAACGTTAATAATCTATGGAAGGGGAACACAGCATTAGAAGTGAGCAGCTCCCAAATCTATGGCTGGTCATTTTTTAATATTATTACACATTGGCTTAACCACCCAAGAATAATGCTATGATTTGAAAATTGACTTAATTATTAGGAAGTCTGTACAAATGGACAGTTTAGATAATATTTCTGTCATGGAGTTTGGGGAATCACCCCCATCTACAGTCAGATGTGACTCTTCGCCAGTAAGTTGAACAGAAGGTTTTTGTGTGACAGGTATACAGCATAGCACAGACTTGTTAACACTGGACCCAGAAGCAGTAAGTACAATCTAACTTAGAGAGAGCATTCTTGGAAGGCTGAGAGCACTCAAACTCTCAGCAGCCAGCCCTAACCCTGTAGGCAGCTCTGCCTCGTCCTTTGTCTAGCTTGAAAAGGTTTAAACCTTTTAACTGTACCTTTGTACAAACCTATTTAATCTTCCACCTAGGCTCAGGTTACAAGACAGCCTGAGCTATTGTTGTGTACATACAAAGATGGGGCAGCCTCCCCCTCAGTGAGAGCCAACCAACATTCCCATTCCCAGCCAGGTACCAGGGCAGTACCCAGGGAAACTGAGGCATATATATGGGGTTGCAACAGAACAGTACAGGACAGTAGCAACCACAGCATTACAAATCAAACAGAGCGAACAACCCCCACTACATCACAGTTTCATCTTGTTTAAAAAAAAAACCCGCTGAAATTGATGGAAGCCTCAACTAAAAGACAAAAGGTATCTTTATAACAATGGTAAGCAACAAACTCTATAATAAAGCTAATAGCTTAACAGAAATCTGAATTATCCCCAGTATGCAATGCTATATTTTTTTTGCATATTATAAGTATATTCAAAATCTACTTTGCTTATAGAAAATTCTTAGCTTGTGAAAGTGATGCATTACTATATTTTAACTAAGTTATTTTTAGCCAAGTACAAAACTAGCCAAAGAGTTGAGAGTCTACATTCCACTCTAATTATGCCATCATGTTTAGCAGCCAACTATTCTGAGCCATTATAACTGTGGCAATACATATCAGTGATAAAAACCAACACTTCTGTTTTATGAGGCAATTGGCCAAGTGGCTACGTAGTTTTATCTCAATTAAGAAATTAAATTTTTGCTTTCTTGGACAGAATTTTACCAGAACTTAAAAAATTTGCCTTGACATCTAATAGGGACCAATAAAAGAGAGGTGAGTTCCTCAGTCAAGTTCAGTGACAACACAACACTTTTAAACACTGCTGCTGTACACACTAGTTAAGGGAGACAAATGTATGCTTGACAAGTATCAGAGGAGTAGCCATGTTAGTCTGAATCTGCATAAACAACAAGAAGTCCTGTGGCACCTTATAGACTAACAGATTTACTGGAGCAGAAGCTTTCATGGGCATAGACCCACTTCGTCAGATGCATGCTTGAATTTGTACTTTAGCATTATCCCTGTACTCTTTCAGTCTGTGTATACTATTTTCATAATGGCTTTGTCTAATGTGTATCTGAAGTAACCTTTAAAGGCGCAAAAATTCACTCAACACCCCAACTTGCTAAGAGAACTATGGCTGCCTTCCTTTCCAGCTACTGAGGTGGTGTTTGCCCCCATATTTCTCCCACTACTGTTAAGGATGATTATCGTGACATTACTTTTCAAGAACAGAGGCTTCATCTCTCTTCGGCTCTTTCAAAGAAGTGAAAGCCTTTCACTGACTCCTAATTCCCGTCTTCTAGGTAAAGAAGTTCTAGATTTTCTAACACTTACTTAAAGGCAGCAAGACCATTTCTTGATTATAATTAATGTTAGTAGTAGGGATATTAGATATTGTTTAATTGAATAGTCATGTAACCACACCAAAACTTATCTGTTGCACGAATATTCAATAGACCCCAGGCGTGGGGGGCTGTTGGCCAGTGCACTCCTAGCCCACTCCCAGGGAGCCAGTCCATGAGGAGAGCTAATATAGAGACAGTAGTATGAGGTGTGGGGAGAGGCAACTCCGAAGCTGGAAGTCTTAAGCCAGTTCCCACCCCACTGCCTGAGCACTGGCTCCCACCTGTACAGAAGAAGCAGTACAGGGTGGGGGGATAAGCCAGTGCGTGCGGGGAGCACCTGCCCCCAGGGGGGTGCAGAAAGTTAGGATCCTTAATACCTGAACGTTCTAGGAAGTTAAATGCTCAGAAGCTTCCACTAAGTTTCAATTTTTTGTTTATAATTATACTTCTAACTACCTAAAAAGAGAGGCAATTATTTGAAAACCTGAACAATTTACTGTGAGTGGGGGCTCATTTTGGTGTCAAAAGTGACTTAAGCGTCAGTGCGTACTACCACTTTCTTGCACCTTACTGACCAAACCCTTTGTAGCAGGCCCTCTGGAACCTGAAAATAAGGATGGAGAATTGAGTTTACTGAAAATTCTGGAAAAACTATCATAAGCAAACATCCTTCTACAGGCATCTGAACTGCAGCCCTCAGGTATGTAATTTCCTAACCCACTTCTTGCTTGTGCACTTTAATATAATCCTTCCCAATTTCAACCACTGCCCCAGAGCAATTACAACCTTGAGTATCTGACCAGTGAAGGGGCAACATGGTCCCAAAAAGCCAATGGACCAATCAAAGTAGCCACAGTTATCCTCACTGAATATTCTCTTTGTCCACACTACAAGCTATGCATGTGATTTCCCTTCTCATATTCCTCTCATTGAGAGTATAAACAACAGTGTTATTATCATGGTTACAGGTAACCATAATGGAGGCATGGTTTAACACCCAGTTAAGGATCATTATCACAAACCTTCTGGACTACAGTACAGATACCAAACCTCAGAATCTGGAGAACTGAACATCAGCACAGAATCATAGAATACTAGAATCATAGAATACTAGGACTGGAAGGGACCTCGAGAGGTCATCGAGTCCAGTCCCCTGCTCCCATGGCTGGACCAAATACTGTCTAGGCCATCCCTGACAAACATTTATCTAACCAACTCTTAAATATCTCCAGAGATGGGGATTCCACAACCTCCCTGGACAATTTATTCCAGTGTTTGACCACCCTGACAATTAGGAACTTTTTCCTGATGTCCAACCTAAACCTCCCTTGCTGCAGTTTAAGCCCATTGCTTCTTGTTCTATCCTCAGAGGCCAAGATGAACAAGTTTTCTCCCTCCTCCTTATGACACCCTTTTAGATACCTGAAAACTGCTATCATGTCTCCCCTCAATCTTCTCTTTTCCAAACTAAACAAACCCAATTCTTTCAGCCTGCCTTCATAGGTCATGTTCTCTAGACCTTTAATTATTCTTGTTGCTCTTTTCTGGACCCTCTCCAATTTCTCCACATCTTTCTTGAAATGCAGTGCCCAGAACTGGACACAATACTCCAACTGAGGCCTAACCAGCACAGAGTAAAGCGGAAGAATGACTTCTCGTGTCTTGCTCACAACATACCTGTTAATGCATCCCAGAATCATGTTTGCTTTTTTTGCTACAGCATCATGCTGCTGACTCATGTTCAGCTTGTGGTCCACTATAACCCCTAGATCACTTTCTGCCATATTCCTTCCTAGACAATCACTTCCCATTCTGTATGTGTGAAACTGATTGTTCCTTCCTAAGTGGAGCACTTTAAATTTGTCTTTATTAAACTTCATTCTGTTTACTTCAGACCATTTCTCCAATTTATCCAAATCATTTTGAATTATGATCCTGTCCTCTAGAGCAGTCGCAACCCCTCCCAGCTTGGTATCATCTGCAAACTTAACAAGCGTACTTTCTATGCCAATATCTAAATCGTTGATGAAGATATTGAACAGAGCTGGTCCCAAAACAGACCCCTGTGGAACCCCACTTGTTATACCCTTCCAGCAGGATTGTGAACCATTAATAACTACTTTCCGAGTACAGTTATCCAGCCAGTTATGCACCCACCTTACAGTAGCCCCATCTGTGTTGTATTTGCCTAGTTTATGGATAAGAATATCATGCGAGACTGTATCAAACGCCTTACTAGAGTCTAGGTATACCACATCCACCGCTTCTCCCTTATCTACAAGGCTCATTATCCTATCAACATCCTCAAAGACTCAAACTCGGTTACTCCTCACCCTGCCAATTCTTTATTGCCACTGAATTAAGGCGGCATCTTCTATCACCACCACTAGGGATGTGAACATCCCTTGTGAAAGAATCACCCTTAATGGTTAACTGTAACCCAGGCGGAGGACTGCTCATGGTGCTAGCTCCCAGCCTCTGGCACGGGGGCCACTCCAGCACAGTGTGCTGGAACAGCCCCTGTTTCATCAGTTAACCGGCTAAGCTTACTGTTTAACTGGTTAACTAATTAAACAGGATTTCACATCCCAAATCACCATACATTAGCTAGGCACTTGGAGACAACTGTTCAATCAGCAAACCAATATTTAAAAAAGGGTTCTAGAGGCAATCCTGGCAATTACAGACCAGTAAGTCTAAATTCAGTACCGGTCAAATTAGTCAGAACAATAGTAAAGAATAAAATTGTGCGGCATGTAGAAGAACATAATTTGTTGGACAAAAGTCAACATGGTTTCTATAAAGGGAAATCATGTCTTACTAATCTATTACAGTTCTTTGAAGGGGTTAAACATGCGGACAAGGGGGACCCAGTAGATATTGTATACTTAGATTTTCAGAAAGCCATTGACAAGGTCCCTCACCAAAGGCTCTTGTGTAAATTACATTGCCATGGGATAAGAGAGAAGGTCCTTTCTTGGATTGAAAACTGGTTAAAAGACAGGAAACAAAGGGTAGGAAAAAATGGTAAATTTTCAGAATAGAGAAGGGTAACTGGTGGTGTCCCCCAAGGGTCAGTCCTGGGACCAATCCTGTTCAACTAATTCATAAATGATCTGGAGGAAGGGGTAAGCAGTGAGGTGGTAAAGTTTGCGGATGATACAAAACTGTTTAGGATAGTCAAGACAGAAGAAGACTGTGAGGGACTCCAAGAAGATCTCACCAAACTGAATGATTGGGCAACAAAATGGCAAATGAAATTTAATGTGGATACGTGTAAAGTAATGCACATTGGGAAAAATAACCCCAACTATATGTACAGTATGACGGGGGCTAATTTGGCTATGACAAATCAGGAAAGAGATCTTGGAGTTATCGTGGATAGTTCCCTGAAAATTTCCCACACAGTGTGCAGCAGCGGCCAAAAAGGCAAATAGGATGCTAGGAATTATTAAGAAAGGCATAGAAAAGAAAGGGTTCAGAAAAGGGCAACTAAAATGATTAGGGGATTTGGAATGGGTCCCATATAAAGAGAGGTTAAAGCGACTGGGACTTTTCAGTTTAGAAAAGAGGAGACTGAGGGGGATATGATAGAGGTGTATAAAATCATGAGTGGTGTGGAAAGGGCAAATAAAGAAAAGTTATTTATTAGTTCCCTAAATAGAAGAACTAGAAGACACCAAATGAATTAATGGGTAGCAGGTTTAAAACTAATAAAAGAAAGTTCTTCTTCACACAGCATGTAGTCAGCCTGTGGAACTCCTTGCCAGAGGAGGCTGTGAAGGCTAGGACTATAATAGAGTTTAAAGAGAAGATAGATAATTTCATGGAGGTTAGGTCCATAAAAGGCTATTAGCCAGGGGATAGAAATGGTGTCCCTGGCCTCTGTTTGTCAGAGGCTGGAGAGGGATGGCAGGAGACAAATCACTTGATCATTGTCTTCAGTCCACCCTCTCTGGGGCACCTGGTGCTGGCCACTGTTGGCAAACAGGATACTGGGCTAGATGGACCTTTGGTCTGACCCAGTATGACTGTTCTTATGTAACAGTTGCCAATGCCAAGTGCTTCAGAGAGAAAGAAGCAAATAGATAACAGGGATGTAAAATCCCAGTTAGAGAATGGAACAGTAGTACTCAGCACAGTGGGCCTGGCTGGGCTGTAGTGTGCCCCCATGATGATTAGGGATGCAAGAGACTAGTCAACTATCCTATAAGCAAAAGCTTATTGGATAGCCAACTACTGATGTAACCAATCACTTCCCTCTCTTTCTCACCCTCCCCTCCCCCACCTCTCTCTGACAGAGGCAGCAAGGTGGGAAGGGAAGCAGAAGCCAGTGCTGGGGGAGCCAGCTTAAAAGATGGTTCGCTCCAGCACCTTTTCCACCAGGAGGAGGGGAGGTAGAGGCACAGTGAGAAATGGTGTGAGCAGGAACTGAAACAGTCTCTGCTCGTGCCGCTTCTCCTGCGATTCTCCCAGTGGGGCTCTTGTACACTTCAAAAGCAGAAGCCCTGCAGGTAAGATGGGGCCAGCAGAGGACTCTTGTACATTTCAAAGGAAGAGGCACCCTTATAGACTAATCAAATAGTCAATGGAAATCCTATCGACTATTTGATTAACATTCCTAACGATGCTGCTGCTCCAACCAGGCTGTGCCAAGCCCACCTCAGGCCTATCTCCACCTCATCAGAGACATAGAGCTGCTCCATCCAGACCCACAGTGCATCCAGATTTTACATCCATAATGGGTAATCATCAAGTGATCCATCTATGTCACCCATTTCTAGTTTCTAGCAAACAGACCCTAGGGCTACTTCAGAGAATGGTGTATCATCTTTCCCCAACCTGGACTAACAGCCTATCCTCCATAAATGTATCCTGTTCTTTTTTAACCCTGTTACAGTCTTGGCCTTCACAACATTCTTTGGCAGAGAGTTTCACAGGCTGTTTTGTGATGAACCAGTTCCTGATCTCATTTGTATTAGGGATGTTAAATATTGGTTAATTGAATACTCAAGTAACCTCATGAATTCTTAGTGGGTAGTTGATTATTCTATAGTCTCCAGAGGCAGGGCCAGCAGCCACTGTATCAGAGGCAGCAGCATGGGCTGCTAGTGGGAACTGGTCTGTGAGGAAAGCCAGTTTAAAAACCAGCGCTCCTCACGGACCAACTGTCTGTCACCCAGTGCTGCTGCCTCCAATAGAGAGGCAGCAGTGCAGCATAGCAGCAGCCACTGCTACAGGTCTAAGCTCCTGGTCCTGGCGCAAGCTGGAACTGAGCCATGCTGCCTGCCCTCCTGGCTCCTAATAAGCTTTAAATTCACAGCCATAACAGGGATAGGTCCTAGACCCAGCATGAGCCAGGACTGAGCCAGGATGTTGGCCAACTTGCTTTAAAAAAAAAAAAAGAAGATGTACTGGCGGGGTGGGGAGGGGGATGTGTATAGCTTCTATAGCATTAACCTATAAACTTTTGCTTATCGGTTAATCGACTATACTATTACATCCCTAATTTGGATGAAGTAACTGACCTTGCTTGTGTCACTGAGATCTGGTTCATTGCCATGTCCAATAGTGCTATAGCACAGATAGTACCCAAAAGACACTTTCTATATCACAAGCCAAGACAAACCCTAAAAATGCAGTAGGGGAGGGATGCAGGGGAAGAGATTGGCAGTTACTCCCCTAATACTCCAGATGCACAAGTTGGAGTATATCCATATGTTCTGTGAGGCAAGGAACAAAAGGAGCACAGGACTTCTAGCAGCATATAGAACTCCAGATGGAAAACTCTCAATTCCACCAAGAAACTGACACAGGGCTGCTCACTATAACAGAATCCCTCAGATCCCCAGTACTCTCAGATCTGAACTTCCATACACAAAGGATACAACAGTATTTTTGCTCATGGCCCATGCAGAAACCATGAACTTTTCCCAATCTCCAGACTTACACATTCAGCAGGACATGCACTGGATCTTGTCAGCCTAGAAATGGACAATGGAAACATATCTTCTAGTCTAACTACCACCTCATTTCAGGCAAAAATCTGAGCCTTGCCTCCTTCCCACCAGAACAACAGAAATGGCAGTCAACTCTAGATTTTCAGCTTACACTAGAATAAGCCACCCAAATACTGAAAAACAAACCACCACTACCATCAATGCTTTATCCCCAAGCCAGCAACTCCATCCATGCTAACTTAAATCACCACAGCTCAGATGAACAACAGAAACTGTATCACATAGGCAGAAAGTTGAAACCACCAATGGCAACAAAAGTATTCCAAATACATTTGCCAACTGTACACAATTCTTATAGTACAGTACCGCATGTAAAGAACCTTCTATGGCTCTGCAATCAACATAGACTCAAATAGACCACACTGAAAAGCAATCAGCATACTTTGCAGATGAATACAGCCATAACTAACAGGAAGAGAAAATTCCATTCCTGAGCAGATCTTACTATCCACTCTGTCACCCCTACTAAAGTTTTGCCCCACCATACATGCCTAGGCTTATGGGCTAGTTGAGTCACTACTCAACTACTTCCCTCCTCTCCCCACCGCCTCTGTATCAGAGGCAGAAAAGGGGCAGAGGGGAGAACAGGAACCGGTGCTGGGGGAAGCCAGCTTTAGTTCCTCCTCAGCATCATCTCTGCAGGGGGCAGAGGTACTACATTTAAACTGCAGAGCCGTGGCAGGGGTGGAAGCCCCCCCCTTATCAGCTAATCGGGTAGATACGGAATTTCCATCAACTACTCTATTAGCTAATTAAACACTACCTAATATTCCTATATGTAATCTCTCCTTGATAAGCTTGTAATCCATAGAATGTGTATATTTGATTTGTATGCATATATCACTCTTGTATGTAATATTAGAAATATGAAGCATAAACCTGCTTATTAATCTTACATATTCTATTGAAAGCTGATAGTGGCACTTAAGGATCTTAATGGCCTGGTGCTCAAGGCAATGATCTGCAAATGGTTTTGTTTTTCCTGAAAGCCTAAACTATGCTTGGAACATTGCTGGGCCCAAGTCACAGAAAAAGTCTTTGGCTTGTGAACAACTGCACCTGAAATAAGAACTAGGGTGAGAAATATGATTTGTAACAATTTCTCTCAATATATTAGGCTTGGCTGCCATGTTTTGTTTATCTGAACTTAGTAAGTAACTTTGATCTTGCAACCACTTAAACCATTTTTTATAAAAATATAATCACTTTTGTTTATTATCAAACTCAGTGTAAATAACTGTTCCTAGGGATGGGTGAAGACAACAGGGCTATGTCTAGACTGGCATGATTTTCCGCAAATGCTTTTAACGGAAAAGTTTTTCCGTTAAAAGCATTTGCGGAAAAGAGCGTCTAGATTGGCACAGACGCTTTTCCGCAAAAGCACTTTTTGCAGAAAAGCGTCCATGCCAATCTAGACGCGGTTTTGCGCAAGAAAGCCCCGATTGCCATTTTCGTCATGGGGGTCTTTTGTGCAAAACAGTTTTTCGCTGTCTACACTGGCCCTCGTGAGCAAAAACATTTCCGGAAAAGGACTTTTGCCCGAACGGGAACATCAAAGCATTTGCGCAAGAAGCACTGATTTCAGACAGTAGAACGTCAGTGCTTTTGTGCAAAATCAAGCGGCCAGTGTAGACAGCTGGCAAGTTTTAGCACAAAAGTGGCCACTTTTGTGGAAAAACTTGCCAGTCTAGATGCAGCCCAGCTGTGTATATCTTTCTTTCATTGATAAAGAGAGTGAACTTTATGAGTTCTCTCTGTGTAAAACTTATACAGCATAAGACTGATTTATTGAGGGTACTGGTCTCAATTTGGGACCATGCCCCTGGGTGTGTCAAGTTCCTTTAATGGAGCCCTCCCAAGTGGAGCCATTATCAGTGTCTGTGTTACTCTACTGGGGGACTGTTACCCCAACTCTGTGCCTTTGTTGGGAGAGACCAGAGCTTCTGGCCCAGCAAGACAGTGTGGTGGGGTGTCCGTGAGGGCAGGAAGGCAGGTTCACTAGTATGATTAGCAGTGACAGTCTCAAGAGGGTCTTGGTGATCCAATTCATCATACCATCCATCTCCAACTTCTACATGGAAGAAGGCAAGAACATGTGACATGGGTTTAACTAGCCTGAAACTTTATTAGTCAAGTTATATCTAAAGTTCCCGTTGGGATATAATCCAGCGCAATCACTGCCCCACTGATCCTTTGCCAATTCTTGGGGGCTCCCACCAGTCAGAGCTCAACATAGGGAGAGTCTGCATGTGCCTCCAGTCACTCAATAGCATCCTTCCTCCTTTCAATGGCTGAGGAGAAAAGACCTCAACCCCCAGCTGGTAACACTGGCACAGTGGTCCCCTGGAGGTAGTACTCTGACCCACGGGTCACATTTGTCTCCAGGAGAATATACACACTGCCATTTTAGATATGACGTTTAAAGCAGTGAGTTCTCGCACTGTAAACCTGCCACAAGGAGATGCCAGCGTCAGCTTGATTGCATTCATGCACCTATGCATGGGCTACCTAGGAATTAGGCGAATGCCTAATTGGTACATATAGCAAGAAGGTATACTTTATCCTCTTGATACAGCTGAACCACACTTAGGCTGATAGACAAGTCATCTCAAATACAAGCATGCTGATCCCCTCAGATTGAGCCCAGAGCAAGACCAAACCATCTTTATGTGGATGGACTACAGTTTGCCAAACCCTATGGGCCAGTATCTCCAACATTCTCTCTCAACACTAAGAAACATGTCCACCAGCAGTCCAATATCCTGCTTAGCCTTCCAAATCAGTTTGAGCCTGGAACGCTTTTTCAGGTTCTTCTCCCCTAGGTGAATAAAGACATCCAGTATATCCTCATCAGGCACCATCTTAGGCAAAAGGGGCATGAGTTGGTCACAGCAATGCCCCCAAAAGTATTCAAACTGAGGCTCAGCTGCAAGCCTCTTCCAGTGCACTATGCTATGCCCACATATCCACTGCCTTACGACTGTGGATACGTTTTGTAATGATAAACACAAATGATGCAGACCAAGTTAAAAACTTCTAGCACTTACAGCCCAACATTTGTTTCAACCTCCTCTCAAGCAGCCACATGAAAAATATATAGGCCTTGGATTGTCTGTACCCTGCAACCTGGACGTCTGATGCATCCACTCAACTGAATAGATGATGTTGCTGGAACAAGTAAAAGCCATGTTCTCTCAGGGGGAAGCCCAAGAATGACAACCCCATTCTGAATACTCCCACAAACTGGAAACTGGTTAGGAAGGAACTTGCAGGAAGAGGGCATTATCACTGGATGGCCATTGAGCCACATATTCTTGCAGTATCCATATAGGCCACTGATCCTCCTCACCAGAGTGATGCAAAGCAATAGTCTCAAATATCCCAATCTGCGGATCTTGAGCCATAGAGAGAATTATCATCCCACTGGACACCCTGTAATTCAAGAGACTGTTGACTGAAAGGCCCCATAGAAAGCCCACAGAAAGGTAGCCTTGAAATAGGGATGTAAGCCGCTAGTCAACTATCTGATAAGCAAATGCTTATCAGATAGTTGAGTAGTGACTTGACTAGTCGCTCCTTCCTTCCTCCACCCCACTGTCTATATCAGAGGCAGCAAGTGGGGGAGGGGAGAGGGCAGGAGCCAGCAGTTCCCACTATGTTCAAAATGTAGAGCCACACCATGGGTGGCTCACAAAGCTGGCGTGAGTCAGGACTGCTCAGTCCTGGCTCAAGCTGGCTCCTGAAGCTATCCCTGCTGCAGCTCTGCAGAGCAGTCCTATCAACTAATTGTATAGTCGATACAAATTGTATCGACTACCCGATTATCTAGGTAACCACAATTTAACATCCTTACCTTGAGAAGTACAACCTCAACTGCCCCTCCCCTCTAATAGTAGACTCAAGGAAGATCCTCAACTAACAACCTATTGACCTGCAAAGTGACTGGCTTCTTGACACTGCTCTGTGTCCCAGCCCTCTGTGGACCATAAATGACATTGGATGACCCAGAGACCTGCAGTAAAAGGCCACCACAGATAACTTATTAGCTATTGTAAGACTATGAACTGCCAAATTTGGAGTTCTGGAATAGGCCAGGTCCTGGGAAGACCCACAGCCTCCTGAATGCTTGGAACGCCACAAACACTGTTGTGTAAGCTGAAGAGGTACAAAGTACAAGTGCACCCTTGGCCACAGATACTGCTTCAAGTAGCCAAGATTCCATAAGGCTGCCAGCATCTGTTTGGGCGCTTTTTTTGGCCTTGTGTGTTTGTACTTTGAATCAGCTGACAAATTCTTGACTGCCCGCAGCATTTCAAAGCAGCAGCACCACGTGAACCCTGGGGTCAGCTGGGGGAGCCAGACGATGGGGAGTCTTGGGGCTGTTGCTACATTCCAACGCAGAGATGCCCTTATCAACTCATCGAATAGTCGAAGCAAATTTCAAATTAATTGAAATTTTACATCCCTACTCCAAAGGCCTTCAGATTCTGAGATAGGGATGTAATAGTGTAGTTGATTAACTGATAAGCAAAAGCTTATAGGTTAATGCTATAGACTACATGTATTCCTCCCCTCAGTCAATACATTTTTTAGCAGGCTGGCCAGCAGCCTGGCTCAGTCCTAGCTTGCATGAGGTCTGGGATCTGCTCCCACTGAGCTCAGCATTTAAAATATATTAGGAGCCAGGTGGGAGGGCAGCCCAGCTCCGTCCTGGCTCATGCCAGGCCCAGGAGTTCAGACCCCTCCTCCATTGGACAGGGGCTGCTGCCCCCAATGCTGCCGCCTCTCATACAGAGGCAGCAGCACTGGGCAACAGGAAGACTATCCACAAGGGGAGTTGGTTTTTAAACTGGCTCCCCTCATGGACAAGCTCCCACTTGGCACCCTATGCTGCCTCTGATAGAGAGGCAGCAACGCAGAGTGGCAGAGGGCTCCTCGGGAGTGGAGCTGGAGTGCACTGGCTGCCAGCCCCACCCCTCAGGGTCGACAGAATAGTTCAGTAACTGATAAAAATTCATGAGGCTCATCAACTATTTAATTAACTGATCTTAACATCCCTAATCTGAGGCCCATAGTTTGAATTTCTCTCTCCTCTCCACAACAAACTATGAGACCCCGCTAGGAAAGATGGTTATGAGAAAAGCCTTGCTATCAATAATATGCTGACAATACTTGACTATCTCTCACTCTTTACTGTTGCAACCCCTTCCATTAACTAAGATTCCATCATGCCAACTACAGTCCAGCTCTTGGATGAAAAACATCTGACCAAAGCTGAACCCAATCAAGTTCAAAGTTAATGCTGGCTGGAAAGAGAGGCATGAGGGAGAGAAGAGAGAATATTTTGAAGAACTAACAAAGACGTTGTCCAACTCCCTTTAAATGAAATGGGGGAAGAGCCATTGGATTCTGTTCAACTCCTCATTGCAACTGAATGATTGGGTTATGCAGGTGGCATCAATATCTAAACACACTTTCTTGCACCTCCAGATCACTAAAATGTCACCTCTGCTCCTGGAAGAGGACCTGACCATAGAGATTAATGTATCTGTCAATCCCAGACTGGACTATTATAATTCACTGTATCTAAAATTGTACAAGACGACAGCACACACAAAAAAGTACAAAATGTGGCTGCCTATCTCTTCTGTTGTCTACGAAACCACAGCATATCAAGCCTATGCTCAGTCCCACCAACGACTCACAGTCAGTTTCAAATGATAACTTAATCTTCAAAGCAATTAATTGCAGGGGCTTGATTCAGATTAAAAATGAATTTTTATCTAAGAACTGCCAAAGCAATCATTCTCTATGGACCAATGCAGATCAAAGCCCAGCATGAACTACATGAAAGCTGGTGTATTTCTGACTAAGGGGATCTAACTATGGAATGAACTTTAGTTTGATACCCTTCTCTAGAATTGGTGAACTGAGTGTGCATTGCTGATCCAGCCTTTGAGGAAGGAACCACTGTCATTGCATAGCAAACCCACTAATACAAAGTAGCATCTGGCCCCTCTCTCCATGAATGTTTGGCTTACATGTTCAAGTGGAAAAATTAGGACTGAGATTATGTAACTGCCCAAGTATGATTTAGTTAAAAAAAAGTTAGGGGATCATATTTGAAGTTCTTCTATCAAAGAAGTAGTTAACAAAATGTATGACAAGTATTTAGCATGCAGATTGTATGCATTTGGATTAGCTATGCATCTTTGCTCTTCTCTTAATTTTTTTCTATTCCCAATCAGGTTACATGATGATCAGAAAAATTTTGGAATAAACCTTGTTTTGTTTTAATATTAAGTAGTGTCATATCAGTTCTAAAAGAGCTCCAAAACTGTAACCTTCCATCTCTTCCTGAAAGACGCTCTGGATGCCAGGACTGGTCACATCTGTTTAATTTAATGAATAAAAATGAAGCAAAAAAAAAATTAGGAAACCATCTTCTTGATTAACTATGATTGCAAATGAAGTTTTAATCATTCTGAAACTGCAAAGTGTTAGAAGTTATTCTCTGATTAAAAACATTAGCTTATTTATTAGCAATAAATCCAAATATTGAAGAAAACATGTCTCCATTAAAGGAGATTGCAGAGTCCTAAATGGGCAGCAGTTCAAGAATGCTACAGCAGTAGTCAAGCATGTACAATTTACAGTACTCTACTTTTTTAGTGCTGCCGCTAACTTTAGAACATCTCTAAAACCACTGCTGATTTAAACATCATTCAGTAGTTATGTTTGTCAAGTAATAAAATACATAGCCCTTGCTCTTTCCCGAATGCTTTTCTTTCTAAAAACTTTAACTACAATCTGTAATTTAATGTATTTCCTTTCTCCCCACTACACACACCTCCATGTATTTAAGGTTGGCAGTCAGCAGCATCTTATATCTATTAGTGCATCCTCACAATTCTAGAATATAAGTCTCTGTTCTAAAGGAAATACATTCAATTTATTCAGCCTTTTCCTTCTAATATCAAATCTGAGATCCAGCACCACTAATAGAAATAATCTTCTTGTCATACCTTACACTCACACAATCTATAGGTCAATGGACAAATAACATTTTTAAAACTTCCAATTAAACTTAGAAATTAACCCAGCACAAATAATAAGCTATTGCAGGAGTGGGTAAAAGTCTCTCAGTGGGCCATGTCCAGTCCATGTGGCAGTTCCAGGCCCTGCCCCATAGTGCGCTGCTTGGGAGTCAGAGACATGCCAGCCCTTTTAACTGTTTCTATTTAAAGGGCTCGCACCTTCCCCACGCCTGTTGGGCAACATGCTGCCTGGCAGCCACAGGGAAGGCATGAGCCCTTTAAATAGAAGCAGTTAAAAGGGCTCAACTCCCAGCTCCCTGGCAACATGCTAGGTCTCCTGGGAGCTGAGAGCCCTTTCAACTGCTTCTATTTAAAGGACTTCTATTTAAAGGCAACAGTCCTGGGGGAAGGCTCAAGACCTTTAAATAGAAGCAGTTCAAAGGGCTCTAGCGTCCCCAGCTCCCAGACAGCATGCTACCAGTGAGGCCGGGAACAGTGAGCCCTTTAATAGCAGGAACTGAAAGGGCTTGTAGCTCCTGTCCTCTGCTCATGTAATTCCTGGAAGCTACAGGGGAGGCACAAACCCTTTCAACTCCTGCTATTTAAACATTCCACCCCTTCCATCCAAGGCTCCACACCTTTCAGGGCGGTCCATGATCACTTCAAAAATTATTGCTCATCCCATGGCTATTGGAAAGGCTATCAATTGGTTTTAATATGGTGCTTATAAAATTATAAGCATCTGCCAGACTGCAGAATTGCAATTTTCTTGGTTTTCTAGGCAACTATCAAGTTTACAAAATGTAAAACGAATGATAAACTACTGTTCTCTTACAACGCATGATACACTTTATAAATTGAGAATCAACAAGTTGGCCCCTACTCATGGAGGTGACTATTCCTGACTGTCAGCCATGGTGCTATGAACTCGCCACAGAACTGTAGTCTCAGAGCATACAGTGCAGCCTATAGTATGAATACCAGACATGCCAGTTTGCAGCTCTAGAATGAACCCCCCAAAAATTCCCTCTGCCACACTGGGCAAGCAGTACTACACATTAGCTGAGATCAAAGCCTATATTGTCTGTATCTAAAATGCTTAAGTTATCTACTTACAATTTCTCCATTGTTTCTCCCCCCAAAATGTGGCAAGTTACCTTCATTAAAAGCCAGTAGAACTACTGGAACTTTTATTTTATAATCAAAGACCACATTAAAAAGCAAGTAAGGTTGAGTATGTATGAACAATGTTTTCCCAAAGCCCAGTATAAACCCAGAAATTCACAGTTAACATTCACATTAATATCAATCCACACAAAATAAAGAAATGAACAGTTATAATGAGCATACAACCTTATCTGTCCCATTGTGACACTAATGCATAATGGAAGATTAGATATTTAAAAAAATATTGTGTGCTCTATAAAGCATAGTTAAGGTTGTTTGAGTACCCTTATATTCCCATACCTCTAGATACTTGTGACATGGAACTTTCTGAAAGGTCTGAGCGATATTATCCCTAGCAATATTTGTACATAATGGTAACTTTCTCAACCAACTCCCATAGACAGTTTAACACTGTTGTATTTGTTCAGATCTGTCTTACTTGAGTCTTTGTAACAGTTATACAAGAATCTAACTACACCCTGAAGTCAGAAGTGACCTACAGATCTGATGTATTTCCATTCCTCCACCCTACCTCTCAATATACCTTTGCACCTGTTTGCATGTGGAGGGCGTTATCTGAATCTCTGCCCAAAAATATCTTTCCGC
This sequence comes from Pelodiscus sinensis, assembly GCF_052426305.1. NCBI lineage: Eukaryota > Metazoa > Chordata > Testudines > Trionychidae > Pelodiscus > Pelodiscus sinensis. The sequence continues at coordinate 34,249,668 of NC_143060.1, read as the reverse complement.
CTCAGGAAAATAACTGCCACATTAGTTTCAGTGCCTACTTCCCTGGGTAATTTAACAAACAAGCACACAGCAGATACGTAATATATGCACTTGGGCAGTACATATATTGTTCTCTTAAGTCTATAAAAGTAGCGAGAAAAATATGATATTTTATCACTTCTGAATATCAACTTCTATAAATCGCATCTAAACAGGCATATCAGCATATACACTCTAGCCTGCTGCATAACTGATTTATAAAACAAAGGAAAAGTTACTCTTTCCAACTTGGTGCAGCTGCAAATGCTTCTGTAATACTAACAGACATACCTCAATAACTCTTCTGTGATCAATTCTGAAGTCATGATATGTAAGCATCTATAAATACCTCATTATGCATATATTACTGATTGTTCTCTTACATACAAATTCAACTTAAGAACAAACCTACAGTCCCTATCTTGTATGTAACCCAGGGACTGCCTGTAGTAAGTCGGAACTGGCGTCCGCTGATCAGTTTCAACAGCGGCTGAATCTGGACGCCTGGGACAGAGCAGCTGGGCCGCACCTCGGCACTGAGGGGACCAACCTGGCAGCACCCCAGCTGCTCTACCCCAGGTGTTCCCAAGTCAGCCGCTGCTGAAACTGACCACTAGCTGCGCCCCCCCCCCCCCCCCCAGCAGACCAGGGAGAGTGGAGCAGCTTTTCTCGCAGCGGAGGACACGGGCAGCGGGACAGCGGCGCATCTGGGCGGTCCCACTGCCCGCGTCCTCCGCGGTGAGAAAAGCCCCGTTCGTATGTAGGGATCCGACGTAAGTCAGATCCGCGTAACTCGGGGACTGCCTATTCTGTAGACCTTTCAGTTATCCTTCCTTTCCCCCCCCCCCCACACACACACACAACCCCCTAAAAATATTGCCATACAATTATCAACACCTCTCCCCACTCCCGCACCTTTCAACCTGAAAGAGAAAACTACTGCAACATGGAAAGTAAGATTAACTCATAATTTGAAATCTAGAATCTTTGTTACCAACTGTTCACAAAGAAAGTGCTTTAAAAAAAATCCTCAGTGGGACTGTCAGTTTGTTGTAAAGACTTCATTAAACTATAAAAGTACAAACAACAATCATTACCACCATGAATTAGATCCATATTTTCCAGCTCCAACCACCATATCCTGAGATTTATTCTTATTCAAGTAAGCAGTTCGTTTCCAAGTAATAGAATCTATAGTACAGGAAACTCAGATTTCTTAAAAACAGTGGACTTAAAACAAAAGATAATTTTAGCTAACTAGGCCATATCTAAACTACACATATCTGCTGGTATAACAAAGTCAGTTAAGAATGTGAAGAGGTGTGATCCCTGAATGACACAGCTGTGCTAGCAGAAGGCCTTAGACTCAGTTTATCTTACTTCACCCAGTGGAAAAGAGAGAGGGGAGGCTGGAATCTGCTATACAGCCAAAAACATTTTTCTTGAATAAACTACATTATGTCTGCCAGTGTACGTATGGCTTTAATGCAAGGCAAAGGAACATGCATCTAACTTCAGCAATGTCATCAAGACAAAGATTAAACATCACTCGTCTCATACTAACTGCTACACTTATGTACATATTTGGGGAGATGTATAAGTACATCTCTTCATATGCCATAAACATGAATAAAAGGAATGTATCCTCAAAAAAGTAGCAGCCTCATCAGTAACAGAAGGAAATACAAGATATTCTTCCCATAGCACAGGTTGGACCTCTCTGCTCTGGCACCCTCAGGACCTGACCAGACCAGGATGAGGGATTTTGCCAGATCAAGGGAGGTTATATCTGGTCCCCCCTGCCACCAGATTCCCCAATCCTGGACTTGTCACCAGACTTCCGGTAGAGTAGGTAAGTAAGAGACTAGTCACTCCCCCCACCTCCGCTCCCCACCCCCCAATGCCTCTAGCTGAGAGAGGCAGCAAGGGGAGGGGGAGCAGGAGCCCAGTCCCCCCAGCTGCACTTTGGCCTTTTAAATGTATAAAAAGCCCCAGGACTGGGAGCTAACCGCCCTGTGGCTATGCAGTTTTCCTTCCTTATCAAATAATCGACTAGTTGAAATTCCACCGACTACTCGATTAGCTGATTAAACGCCATTTTAACATCCTTACTTTAATATATATAAACCTAAACCTAGGACTTTTTTTAAGAGAAGTTAATTAGTGCTTGTGAAAGCTAGCTAGCTCAACTGCATTACAAACTATTCCCAAATGTAGTAAAGCACACACATTAACATTAAAGCTTCAATACTATTTAAATGTCTAATTCGTGTTCTACAGGAAGTATTCCTAGAGGTCAAAGTCCAGTTTAGTCTTTATTCTAACACTAACACCTCACCTAAGAAGAGCAACGAAACTACCAACCAGTGCCAAGTGCAACTGTGGTTTTGCTGAAGGGGAAAAATTATATGAGACCAAAGTATATAGTCCACAGCGCTTCGTCACCATGAACCTGAGGCAGACATGAAATGATGTTTTAGACTCAGATCAAGCACTCTATCTGTACTTATCAAAGCACTTACGCATGTACTTGTATACTTTGCTGAATGGGGATTTAAGAGATGAGATAACCTACCCCACTATTAAATCTTTGAATCATCCCAACCCCAATATGAAATGTATGTACAATTAGTTTTTGTAAGGAATTCCACTAAGGCATTTTGAATTCTATCATAACAGATACCCAATCTCACATTATACAAAACTGCTCAAAGGGAGGCGATATTATGCATGTTGTGATTACATATTTATGTCCCTATGAGTGTATCTGGATCTTTAAGAGGTAATTTCGGGGGGGGGGGGAGAGGGGGGAAGAGGTTACAAAATAAAAGGAAATGTACATGCTTTATTTAAATGATAGAATTTTTCAAAAATGAAGGAAAAAGGAAGTTTGTATTAATATCAAAAGGAAAGTGTTTAAAACATCAGATATAGTTTGTTGGTAGACAATATTTGCAAGTTTTCTGTCTTGCTAGAATAAAAAGGGGTGGGGGTGCAGGAGTGAGGCCAGGGGTCTGGGAGAGTTGGGGAACTCAGGGTAGGGGTTGAAGGGTGCTGGAGTGAAGGCAAGAGGTAGGGGGCTAATGGAACAGGGTTTGGTATGGGAAGTTAGGGCAGGAATATAAGGTTGCAGGGTTGCAGTCAGGGCAGAGATATGGGGGACTCTTGGTAAGGGGTAGGGGTTAAGATGTGTGGGCAGGGGCTGGAAGGTTTGTGGGAGCAGTTCAGGGCAGAAGGTGATGGAGTGAGGGCAGGAGGGATGGATTCAGGGCACAGGGTTTGGTGGAGGGGGAGCTCAGGGTAGGGAGGTGGGGGAGCAGGAGTCAGGGCAGGAGGTAGAGGGTGCACAACTCAGAGGAGGGAGCTGGGAGAGATTACTGGGCTGACAAGGGTGTCAATGCTGTGATGACGACTCCTCGGGAGAGGGAGGATGGGGCGGGGCGGGGGGGGAAGGGACAGAGCATCGCTTTCCTGTCAGCAGCTCCTCTGAGGGGGGAGGGGGAGCCTGTATGGGCTGGCCCTGGCCTCAAGTTTGTCTGGGGTGAGCAGGGCTCCATGAGTCAACCCTGGCCTTCAGCTAGCCCTCATCTTGCAGCTGGTGAAAGAGGGCAGGGTTCCGGGAGCCCTAGCCTGTCCAGAGGAGCATAAGAACAGTCATACTAGGTCAGAACAAAGGTCAATCTAGTCCAGTAACCTGTCTTTCAACAGTGGCCAATGCCAGATGCCTCAGAAGGAGTGAACAGAACAGGGTATCATCACGTGATTCCTCACCATTCCTACCCATCCTGGTTAATAGCCATTGATAGACTTAAACTCCATGAATTTATCTAGTTTAGCTAAATTAGTCCCCATCATATTGTATGTATAGTTGGGATTATTTTTTCCAATGTGCATTACTTTACATTTATTAAATTTTTATTAAATTTCATTTGCCATTTTGTTGCCCAATCACTTAGTTTAGTGAGATCTTTTTGAAGCTCTTCACAGTCTACTTTGGTCTTAACTATCTTTTTGCCATTTCACTGTTTACCCCTTTCTCCAGACCATTTATAAATAAGTTGAATAGGACTGGTCCCAGGACAGACCCTTGGGAGACACCACTAGTTATCTCTCTCCAATCTGAAAACTAACCATTTATTCCTACCTTTTGTTTCCTGTCTTTTAACCAGTTACCAATCCATAAAAGGATCTTCCCTCTTATCCCATAACAACTAACTTTATTTAAGAGCCTTTGGTGAAGGACCTTGTCAAAGGCTTTCTGAAACTCTAAGTACACTATATCCACAGGATCCACCTTGTCCACATGTTTGTTGACTCCTTTAGAGAACTTTAGTAGATTAGTAAGGCATGATTTCTCTTTACAGAAACCATGTTGACTTTTCCCCAACAAATTATGTTCATCTATGTATCTGACAATTTTATTCTTTAAGGGGGTCAAGGGTCTGACCCTGTCACCCAGCTGCTCCCCTGGGCTGCAGTCTGTCCTGAGGAGAGAGCAAGTAGACTGTGCTTCTGGCCCCCAGGGTGGGATAGGGGAGCTTCCCCTCCCGTTTTCCCTGCCCCCTGTCTGGCACTGTTTCGGGAAGGGGGGGGGAGGGAACTTACCTAGTCCAGTGTCCAGCCATGTGGAGCCCTGTCCACAGCTGAGAACTCCACAGCTGGCACCAGTGGTCCCTGTGCAGTATCATGTTCCTCCTCTCTGCCCCCTCCCTTTCCATGTTCTGAAAAGCATTCCCATTCCAAGCACTTCTCGTTTTCCTGGCACAAACACCCCTGACCTTGCTTTAAGTTATGGTAAGAGGAAGCTGCATATGAAATTTGGTGGCTCTAGCTCTTACTATTTAGGAGGAATTCTTGAACAAAAAGACTCACAGACAGACAGAAACTCTCTAAAAAGAGAGAGAAAGAGATCGCCCATTCCATGTACCTGGATGCCAAACCAAAGTCAAAGCTACACTCTTGGATCCAATGACCCAGGATCCAACTGCCACTGAGTAAAAGAAAAGGTAGTCAAAATCATAATGTTAACATGTCAACTCACAGGACATCAGTTCAGAAGGTGCCTCAAAACCAACATATCAATAAAACTATATTTAAAAATTAAAAACTTTCCAGCTTTTTAAGCATGTTTAAAGAGAAACAAATGTTAAACATTTACAATTAAACTTATTTTACACCGCAAAAGCAGAGAAATGTAGAGTTAGAGGAGAACTATTCCATAATCCACCATGTTATGGGGTCAGTATTCGAAGATCTGAATACTGGACTACTCTACAAGTACTACGGATGTAATAGCCCAGACATCACGCACAGACTACAGACAGCCGGTCTGCAAGGGGAGGTGATTTTTAAATTGCCCCCCCTATGTGGACCAGCTCACACCTGGCACCCCACACTACTGCTTCTGATAGAGTCAGCAGCATAGAGTGGCAGAGGGCTCCACTGGCTGCCAGCCCAATCCCCAGGGACTATAAAATAGTTGACTAACCAATAAGAATTCATGAGATTAATCGACTATTCAATTAACTGATAAACATTTAACCTCCCTCACAGATACTTCAATAATTATGACACAAAAAGGATGATCAAAACCAATATCAACCTTAGCTGCGAGATTCTTTTGGTTCTATGAAAATATAAAACAGTTTTTTTCTATACTTTATCCAGGTCCATAGGTATAAAGGATACTTATTCACATTTAAGACCCAATTCTGAAAAAAAAAAATACTAATTAAGCAGCACAATTGGAAGAAAATGGGGGATTCCTTAACATCCTAGGCTATAGCAGCAATGGGTAACCTCGGCTAGTGAGTGGGCCACAAGCGTACCTCCATCTCAGTCGGCCACAAGACGGTAACCAAGATGGTCTCCTGGGTTTTAGGGCAATTTGGTAACTGCACCTGCGTACTTAGAATGTGTGGGAAGTGCTGACTGAATACTTTGAAGCACTCTGAGGGGATGCAGAGGGAATGACAGCTTTTACAGTCAATGTTATGTGCAATCAGCACAAATCTCAGCACGTGCCCTTGCTTTACCTATCACTTTAGTAATACCAGTATAAAAAAATGATATGTAAGGAAGCCAACGGAATCTGGCTACCCTGCACTTTAGCAATGGTAAACAAGATGTCTTGTGGGACACATAGAACCCTGATGGACCTCATGTTGCCCTTGGGCTACACGTTGTCCATCACTGGCCTACAGTGTTGATAGAATTAGGTCCTAATTGTTTGCCACTCAATTTAAACACTGCTGACAATAATATACTTAGTTTGTTCTCTGAGTTAAGAGTGAATAGCTGTTTGGGGCAAAATTTTGAATGAATATGAAATTAATTATCCAAATATATCCTACAATATCAATGAATCATTTCAAGAGAAAAAACAAAGCCAGTACCACTGTCAAAGGACCAAGTACTATACACAATTAGCACATCAGTAACTTTACTCAAATGCTGTAGTTCCATTTATACATGAATTAAGTTATTCACAAGTATAAGCATTTCCACTATCCAGCTCTATCAATTTCTTAATTATATGGCCTCTATTAAGCTTCACCACTTTCAAGGAAGCAACACTTCTTGTACAAATTATCAATTTACAATTAGAAAACAGAACACTACACATAAAACTTTATTTGTAATGACTTCCACACTGTGGAGTTGAAGAGGGGAGCATATGTGATGATTCATGGGACAGACAGTATATATTTGGAGGGGAGGTGGGTTTTTTTAACATTGGTTTAAGTTGTGAAATAGATGATGTTATATAAGTAAAGACTATCATAAAAGCAGGTTTTTCATAGGTTTTTAGTAATTCCACGGTCTCTAAAATTAGTACTACTGTTCATGTAGCACAATAGGAGTTATAATCACGTGAGTATAAATCAAGAATTATTCTTCCTTATCCCTATCTGCAGAAGTACCTGAATTATGCGATATGAAGAGATTGTCTCACTTTGAAAAATACTGCTCTAGACACAAAGAGACACTTTGGGAAAGCCGCTAGTGAACCTGCACCACTTGATTTACCTAAAAGGTCCAAAGCCATGGAGTTTCCCTACTTCCATTGGCTCCAGTTCACCATTTCCAGCCGATAAGCCATTAAGGATGCCAAACAAAACTTATTATGAAACTTATTATGAAACAATCTGACAGACCACCAAACTTATTTTGTGTATTTTCATTCGATCACTACTGATCTGTGTTTCTGACCTTTGAGAAATCTGAACCAGCAACCTAGAGACAAGTACAAGATTTTTCCATATCAATAATTCTGCAAACAATCCAGTATTCGAACTTTTTTGTATTTTACTGAGGGATATAGAAAAAAAATTCAGGGTACCAACTGAAATCTATTTTCCAGCTTGTATACGAAAAACAAAATTTAAGTTTAATTACTTTTTTAAAAGTCCAGCCTTGTGTTTGTTATACAAGATGGCAAATCTCTCTTTATAGGTCAAGCTCATTTTGAAACAAGCATATTTGCTACAATAGCTGCTGCATCAGTTCCTAATAAACTGTACTGTCAACTACTTGTGAAAGTTTTTGCCTTATGATCATATTCTGCCAAGGTTGCAGTCCTTTCTAATTACAGAATTCTAGAAAAGACTTGCACTATACCTGACTTACATAATGCTCTATAGGAGCATAGATGAAAAATATTTTCCAGCAGCTTCTAATGATGCTAATGGCAGATAAAACAAAGTCATATATTTTGTTACTGGGAAATTCCAGATCACTAGAAGCCACAGTTTATTGTTTTCTCATTCTTCAATTCCTTACCCCATAGTAGAATCCCAACCTAATCTAACTAAAACGTAGGTTGAACCTCCCTGATCTGGCACTCTTGGGACCTGACCAGTCTCAGATGAGGGATTTTGCTGGACATGGGGCAGTCGTTTCTGGACCCCCTGCTGCCAAAGCCCCCCTTCAGCCTGGCCAGACAGTTGCCTTCCCAGCTGGTTCTCCCTCTTGCTGGCCCTGCTGCCCTACTGGGCAGCCCCACCACCTCTGTGCACCAGTCTCCTGCTGCTGCGCCAAGCAGCCCCACTCTCTCTGCTCCACCTGCCAAGGCAGGCAGCACCACTGCCTTTGCGCACCAGGCTCTCAGTGTTGCACTGTGCAGCCCTGTCGCCTGTGCGTGCCAGCTTCCCTGCTTCCTGGCTTCTGCTGCTGTGCATAGGGTACCCGCAGCCGTGCATGGGGCTCCCACAATCCTGCTGGGAAGCCTCGCTACCCTGCCAGCTTGCAGGGCTCTCAGATACTAGCCCCACACTGGGACTCCCTGGTCCTGGAACATCCATGGTCCATTGCCGGACTAGAGAGTCCCAGTTAAGAGAGTTTCTACCTGTACAACAAAATGTGTCTTGTGAAAACGAGAGACTATTAAAAACTGTCTTTAAAGACTGAAAAAAAATTAGTAGAAACTGAGTAAGACATTTAGAATGGTCAACCTGAAATCTGTCAATTTCACAAAAACAAGGTCCTGCCATGAGAGCAGGGCACTGGACTTGATGACCTCTCGAGGTCCCTTCCAGTCCTAGTATTCTATGATTCTAAGTTAGAAATAATTTCAGCTAGTACACCTACTCCCACGTTTTTGTTTTGCTTTTTGCCAAGAGACCCGCATGAACAAAAGGAGACTGTCTTGACTATCCAGGGGAAACGGAGTAGGTAAAGTTCTGCCAAATGCACAGTGAAAACAAGTTTTCTTAACACATTTCAACTACAGTTGTGTTATGTGTAGGTAAAATGTGTGTCAGAGCATTAAAGAAACGAGTGTAACGGTGCACCAGTTTTGTAAGCAACAAAAGTGCCTTACATTAGGAAACATCTCAAAAGATTTTATAGTGTGGATGATTTAAAGCACCACATTAAGTGTTACTTTAAATTATAAAAATGGTAAATTCAAACCTCTGATAAGCATATTTCCCAAAAAATAGAAAACCAATCACAGTTTTAGTTAATATAAATTATGTCTTATATCCCCCTTTCCTAATCTATGCCACTGTGAAAATAAGTTACAAAACTTCAGCAAAATTGCCAATTCTGATATGATGGTTCCTTTTTATAAATTTAAACTTCAGTTGGATTTCCTTGTTAATATAAGTTTCCGGTATTAACTGATAGCATTACATACATTACTACAAGTAGTGTACAAAATACTGAAGACACAGGTTATGTTCCCTCCTGGGTTTTTCCACAATGTCATTGTTCTCTAGTATGCAATTCTGCTACAATCTTTTCTAATAAATATTTATATTATTTCTAAATAAATTCATTTTTGCTTCCATTCATTTTTTTGTATATATAACATCATGACCATTAAAGTACTGTTCTGCCACAGGGATGTTTCAAAACCACCACACGGTTTGGGTATCAGCAATATCAAGTTTGTATTAAAGCAATGACAATTTATGAAAGGTCAATATAAACTCTTTATATAGACTGTCATGTTATGAAGCAGCAATTGGTGTTTTACTTTCAAGTTAGGACCTTGCCTATAGTCTATATTGTAGACAGTAAGTCAATAGGTGGACTGTGGGTCAAATCTGAAATGCCGGACGCTTTTGAATAGACCACAAAATTTATTGACCTATTATTATTGTTATGCAGTGTGAAAATGTTTCTCTGGAGTTTGAATCTTGACTATACTTTGACCAAGAAATCTGGACCTTGAATGCTACTGTAGACATCACTACTATATTTTTAAAAGTTGCATACAAATTACTCAAAGTATAACATCTTTTGGGGTACCTTTTGTTCACTTCCACTTAAATTACATACTTTCCATTTAGACTTTTTCTTTAGCTTACTAACTTGAAAGTGATATTCAGAGTTGCATCTTTTTCTGAAAAAAAATACTTCATTTTTTATAGATTTAGTGAAGTTATGAAGTCTAAACAGTCTTGGGCAGCAGGTGCCAAGAATTACCAAACTCCACTTCCTGATTGAGAAATAATAGAGCATACAGTACAGGTACAGCAAAGAGATCTACTAACGACTTATTTATTTAATCATACAGTCAAAACATATTGGAGAATTTTAACAGTTGCACTGTTTATAGTCCAACTCCATATTTACACAAATTTCAGGGAGGCTTGGAAATAAGTTACATTTTCATAACATTCTACAAGTATTAATATACAACCAAAGAAAGGAGTTATCTGAATGTACTGAACAACATTTCTATCTGTTCATTATCTTCTCTGAATGGATTACAAGTCCAAAGCCTACATCCAAGAAAAGGTGCATCTGGTGTGATCATTACACACTTCAACGGGAATGGGGGTAAAAAAACAGAAACAAAAATACTTTCTCCTAGAAAAAGGCTGGAATTAGATCTGATGGTTTCCCTGCTGGAGACAGCACTTGTAAGAAGCACAACTGAAAAAGCTGCTCTATTCAACAGCCTCTATTATGCATAGGGTGCCCAGCACGGCCTACCCAATTACATATATTTCGTTCAATGAACCGACTCGAGTGTTTGTAAACATACTTGATGTGCACCCAAGGGGCTGAACGGAGCAGGAAGGGAAAAAAGGAAAATCTCGGCAGCTGGCACGTGGAATACAGGGAACCTCACTACTTGCACAAGGATTTCAGGGGCTTTTTTTTTTAATCTGTTTGCCAGATCGAGACAAGGCCTGGAGACGCCGTTTTAGCTCCCTCCCAAACAACCTGCCCAAGGGGGGGGGCGCTCCTGAGTCACTCCGGGCATTAATCTGACGAGGGAGACAGAGGAAGAGGGAAGCGGCTCTGGCCAAGAAGATTATCCTCCGGGCAGCGCGCGCTAAGCAGGAGCCCAGACGGGGCTGGGGGCCTGGCGGAGGGGGAAGGCGGCTGCTCCAGCATCCCCTCGCTGGGAAGGGGGGGGGGAGGAGAGAGACGAGAGCCGGACCCAAGCGGCGGAATGCGACGGGAATGGGGTGGGGTCCGTCCTCTCAGCACCCGCGGAACCGGCCTGGGACGGGGATGGGGGGAGGGTCTCAGAATCCAGTCTGCGGCGCGTCGTGCCGCGGGGACCGGGCCTGAGGGAGGGGGAGGCCGCTTTCTCCCCGCGGCGGGGCTGAGAGCAGAACGGGGCCCAGCCCGCGGGGCCAGGAGGCGAGCGGGGGCCCCGCGGCGGCCCGATCCCAGGCACTGAGCGGCCCCGGCCCCGCTTACCTGGAGGTCGGTGAGGAGAATCTCCCTCTCGGCCGTGTTGGACGCCATTGCGCTCGGATTTGAACTCCGCACCTGGACGCTGCCGCCGGGGAGGGGAGAGAGGCGGGTCCGGGTCCGGGAGCGATCGGGGGGAGGGGGCGCTGAGCGCTCAGCCCGGGCGGGAGGCTGGGGGATGCGGGAGGGGCAAGCACCCCCCCTCTCATGGGGGTCGGCCCCGGTGCTGCGCTCCCCGGCTGGTCGCCCGCCCGAGCGCCACTGCCCCCGCCCTGGCTCCTCCTCGCTCGGCCCTGGCAGCGCTCGGCCGCCGCCTCCACCGCTGCTGGCTGGGGCCGCCCGCCGCGGCTGTCGCACCATTTGGCTGTCACCCGGTCGCAAAGGCAGCGCTGCTTTGCGGCTCCGCGTGGGCACGTGATGGTGGGAGGTGCCGGCTCAAGGGGAGCGAACCCTACAGGGCAACGCGGGGACGGGCGCAGTTGGGGTAGCTGCGCAGCGACATCCCCAGCCCTGAGGAGCGGGGGAGGGGAGAAGGTTCCTCCACCCCGTTGTTAATTTGCATAGGGGGGGTGTTTTTGGGGTGAGGGAAGCCCTGGGTGCGTAACTCCCCCGCTCCTGCAGCCCTGTTACTACGTGACACTCTCCCTTTTCTTCAAACATTTCTGAGCATCACGGTTAAAGAGAAAAGCTGCGAAGGTAAATCCCACGCCTCAGAGAGACCCGTAGAACCACCTCCCACCACTAATTATTTTAAATCATAATTTCAGGAAAACAGACTCAGGGATTTTTGACCATTTGGAGTTGGCAACCCCACACCCAGACATAGCTCACAAGGCAACTGAGGGGTAGTTCTGTAATAGATCTGTGGTATAGACCGCAAATTTTATGCCTGAATTTGAGCAGGACAGGCGCCTCTACCACCTTTTAAATTAGCCCAGCCAATTTTCCAGGTGAGAGTTTTTCTGACCTTCAAATCATTTGGTTCCTCCTCCCTGATACCAAGGCCTAGTGTACAGCCAACACAAAATTATTACAATTTACCTGCAAGTATGATTTCAAATCAGTCTAGTTTAAGTTGGTGCCAGGCCAAGTGTAGATGCTGGGTTACATACTTTAGCTTGTGTCAGTAAACATAGCAGCTCAGTCTGCATTGATATTACCATGTATGAACTAATGGAAGTGTCTCCACACAGGGATTTGCACCTGATTAAAAGCAGATTTAGATAGTTAAACCAGTGCAATTTATCTGTACAGACTATGTTTTAATTGTGACTTGTATATGCTAGAACTGGAATTTATGTTTTCGCAGAGATTTAAAAAAACCCAAACAATAAATTACAATGACTATTTCCAGGCTGGGCTTGCCAGCAGAGATTGGCCAGAGCAGCTTGAGAGTATTCATACTGCTGCTGAGCAACAAGGAAACAGAAACACATGCAGAAACTGGCATGCAGTGTAAAAATCATTAAATATGAACATGCAAATTGTCTCTTCTGCATAAAAACAAAGCTGTCAGAATAATTCTACAGTACTTTAATTATACCTGAAATATAGGTATTGATTGGTATGTGTGTATAAACTTAACAGTCACTTAAACCTGAATCCTGCAAATACATACGTGATTTTTCACATGAAATGTAGTCTTGTTGAAGCCAATGTTGTACAAAAATTACAACTATGTCCTAAAAACTACTATAGAGAATATATAATAAGGTTTACTCAGCAATTTCATAACTGGTCATCCTGATTTTACTGATAAAGTACCAGTGGCATACATCCAGAAGGTTTTGGGTAATGATGACAAATTAAGTTCCCATGGAAAAGCTGCTGTTCTTTCAGTTAATGGATTAAGAAAGGACAGGTATGTCAAGTGTTTTCACCTTATTTATAGCATCAAATTTAGGGTAGATAGATACTTCATATGAGCCTACTTCAGGCTCCTCTAAATCATATAGGAGATTGATTCAGTCTGTTTAGGAGAACAAAAAGGTGGATTTAAAATAACCTTTGTATCCCTTTCTTGAGTTATACTAAATCTTCTATAGGTGCAGTTTACCATCGTGGCCAGTTTTCACCTTCTATGCAACTTAAAAGCTATTTACTGAACCTTAATTAAAAAGGTGATTGTAGTTCTATAGGGGAAGGATAAGAAAATGAATGTTGTCCAAGATTACATTAAATTTTGTAGACTTCAGAAAGGAATCATGGAGCAGCTTTGCCAAATGATAGGTTGAATGGAGATCTCTTATTAAGAACCAGTTTTTCTGTGTGTTACTGTCCACATGTGTACTCATAGTGTCTTGAAAATTGGTATGTCTCATCTGGCTGAGGGTAGGGATGTTGACGCAATGTAGCATCACTTTGCCAAAAGATTCCAGAGCTATATTATCTCTCTTCAAAATATCTGAAGTCATTAAAGTGTGTTTCTGGCTCAATAAATTGGCATGAATTTGTGATGTATGTCAAAGAAAGTGATTTGCACATGCCCTTTTAGAAAACTACATCTAAAGCTTGGGGTACTGCACAGTGATGACCATCTGAATGAAGCTGAGCTCACATGACAGTCACTTGGTGGCTTAGGACAGGGATAGGCAAACCATGGTCCAAATCCAGACTGCCAGACACTTGAATGGACTCCAAAATCTTTTTGTTTACTTATCTTTATTTTTTGATAATTTAATCTGGACTCTGGACCTTGACTATATTTTGACCAAGAAATTTGGCTCATGATAAAAATAATTGACTACACTGGCTTCAGGGAAATAAGCAATTATCCTGCACTCAAGTAAGGTTCAAGGACTAAGAGTTCAAGTCTTCTCCTTTTCAAATGCCCAGAAGTGTCTTGTTATGTAAGTACTGCTTGTGGGCGAGGCACTACAAAGAGACTTCTTTTAGCATTTGTGCCACAAGTGCAAGTAGTATGATTGAGGAGCTCTAGAGCAGATTTTTTTTTAAAAATTCTATAAGATCCATATGCATAAAGAGATTGCCTTGAAAACTGGTATTCCAGAACAGGGATTGAGGTGAACCTTGTCGTGCAAGTTGAATGCCATTTGATCAAGGAGTTCCCAGAATACAGCCTCACACAGACATGTACAATGATTTATAGAGTATATTGCTTTTGATTTATAGAGTATATTGAACAATTTTCCAAAAATCTGCTTGCAAAAGGATATTTTAATGAAAACTGGTATGACAAGAGGGACAGGGATACAAAAATTACACCAGAGAGGCTAATTTTAAAAAAATGGTTCTCTGGTGGAAAGGCCCAATGAATTCTATCAGGATTCACTACCAACACCGCCATAAAACTTTAACTAAGAATTACAAAGAATTAATCTTGATATAATTGTTTCTTTTGGAGGTTCCTGGATTCAAAAGTCTTTCTTCAGTTTTCATTCCCCTAACTTTCCTGAGAAACTAGCTGGTCTGAGGAGCCAACTTGTAAAGGCTATCAGATGAAGCATGCTCACTGGGTGTGGAAAAATGGGATGGAGAATGCTGACTCAGCACTGTAATAGGACATAGTTTTATTCTGGTAGTTTTTCCTTCTAATCTACTATTAATGGAAGCATGAGGGAAAAGTTGGAAAATAAAGGTTTTTTTCCTCCCTTATTCTTTTTCCCATGTGTGAATCAGAGGGCAGTAAAACTTCACTCTAAAACAGTCGTTTTCAAACTACAGGGCAGAAGAAAACCCAGAACTTGGTCATGGAATGTCAGGAACTGCGTCTCATTATTGCAGGGGGAATCAGGTGACCAGTGTAAGTGCTAAGACAGGCTACCTGCCTATCCTGATACTGCAGACTGCACAGCAGGCTCGGCTCCTAGATGTCGGACGGGTGAATAAAGAGAGTGCACAGGGCTCTGTGCACTGCCCAGCCCTCCACACACTGCTGCACACACCCATTGGCTGGGAAATGGCTGCTGGCTGCTTCTGGCATGCAGCATGGTCTGCGGTGCCAGGAGAGGCAGGAAACCCGCCTTAGCATCCCGGCTTACCTTAGCTGTTCAAGGTAAGCCCCTCCTGCTCCAGCCCTGACCCCCTTCCCAAAGCCAGAGCCCTCTCCTACACCCAAAAGTTCTCATCCTCAGCCCCATCCCGGAGCCTACACCCTAGTCAAATTATGTTGGGTTGCAGGCATCAACAATTTTCAACTGGGTCATGAGAAAAAAAAATTGAAAGCCACTGCTCTAAAGAGTTAGCTGTTAATTGTAGTTAGGGACAAAAGCTAGTTAGGGTAGGCTGAAGTTTAATGTGGTTCTTTGGTTTTCTTCTGTACTGTGAAATAAGAAAAAGTGATATTAACAAGCACTCAGGATCTTAAATCTAAAAGGCTCTAAAAACGGCTCAAAGAAACCATGCAGGGAGCATGAGAGTGGAGGATTAACTGCTTTTTCCTCTCAATGTAAAATTCTCTTTTTACATTTCTAATAAGTATTATGAGAAAAGTAGGATTTTAGGAAGAATTTGAATGAAGGGAAGCTACTGATTTGGGTGAACTGGTTTGCAAAGGTCAGGGATTCTCGAACTGAAGACCAAGAGTTTCATCCCCAGGCAGAGGGCCTATAACTTGAGTCCCCTCACCCATGACAGAAGTGGTGGTGGGGCTCAGGCTTCAGCTTTGGTCCCAGCAAGTCTAAGTCAAGCCTGAGGACCCAAAATCACAGTCATAGAAATGATGGTGTAGGGAGCCTTCCCTGTAGTGTGGACATGCTATTTCAAAATAGTTATTTTGGGAGTTATTTCAAAATAAGTTATTTGGAAATAATTTCCTAATGTAGACATGCCCTAAGGTGCCACACTCATTGTTTGCTAACCAAGGGGTATTTGGGTTTTGATTTTTGTCTATTCTTAAACTATTCTGTTGGTTTTATGACTAAAAGTCAGTTGTAGTTTGTCTATAAGTTATTTTCATGATAGAGCTGTTGACCCACCACTGATCATTGAATGTTTGATAAGATTGTACAGTGCTTGCATTTTATACATGGTCAGTTAAGATTAGTTTGTTTAAAGCTTGCCTCTTTTAATGCTCTAAAAACCATATAGTAGTTTCAATTGCCTTGAAATTTGTTGTGTCTCAGGATAGTGCAGGGTTCTGGTAGCAGTCTAAATTTTGAGACATTTCATCAAGAGGTTCTTGACTTACAGTACCCAAAAAACCAGCTTCTCTTAAAGTTGACATTCTGGCAATGCATTTTAATTCACATACAAGTCAAATAAGGGTCTCATACTCAAGGGTTACTCCAACAAAATGCACTGATCTTTTGGGAAAAATCAAATTAAAATATCTCAGGAAGCATTGGCCTCTTCCACTGACTTTTTGAGAAAGATCACATGTGACCTGGGATCTAGAATGGGGGGTATGAAGGTAACAAATTTAAACATCTGAAATCCATCCTAAAAAGTTAAGATACATATCACCCTGCTGTGTGGTTAACGAGGGTGGACCAGAGTTCATGTGGTGAGGAAGGCTGGCTGAAGCAGAAACAGACATCACAGTTAGAGCTGAGTAGGGGGAGTGAAGGGGCCCAGCTCAACATGCAGCTTTGGCCATATAACAAAGGGAGCATGTGCTTCCTCTATTAAGCTGCTGCCTGTGCTATGCACACACAGAGCACAGGACGGAAGGGACATCAGGAGCAACTTTGCATACGTTAATGGCTTCTGCATTGCCAGCCACTGGTTTAACATGATAAGGGAAAGGAGCACTGCAGAATTACACAGAAACTATATGGGTTGGTGGAAAGAGCACTTGCTTATTGGGTGACCTTGACAAGTCACTTCACCTCTCTGATCTTCAGTTTCCCTCATCTGTAAAACTGGGGATAAAGATGTAAAGTTATTTGAGATCTGATGAAAAGCCCTAGATGAAGCCCAAGTATTTTGATTATTGTCTAATCACAGTGGCATATCAATCAGCTGCATACCTGTTGAGAGAGCAATTGCCTAACAAACAACATAATGGATTCAGCTGCCTCCAAAGCATGCTCTTATAGCCAGGGATGCCTATGCAGAGTTTTGCCTCTGTTTCCCTCTTCTTAAACTTCACACAGCCCAAAGAACATGGGGTCCAATTTGTTCAGTTCTCAGGGCCAGGTGCCTTCCAGGTCTTAAAGCCAGTTCAGAGTCTTTCTCTAGGTAATCCAGAAGAACTCAAAACTCACTGACCTCATCAATGTTTCCGTTAGTCACAGCCTCTCCTCCACAAAGGCCTTTCTTTGGCCTCCCAGCACCTAAAGTTTGTTTTTCTATATAGGCCTTCCCTCTTGTCTGACTTTCCACAGCTTCTGCCACAGTTTTTTTTTCCTAAGGCAGGTTTTAGTCTCCAATCAGTATTGGCTAGTTCCAGTCCTCCAGCCATGGCAGGGCAAATCATGATGATACAGACCATTAATTCCTACTAGCAAATGTTTCTTTTTCAGTTTAGGAAATTAAATAGCAAGAAGTTGTTAATAGAAAGTTAAGGTTGCTTGGTGATTGCTCATGCCCTTCCAAACCATAGAGTTCAGCAAAATTCAAACTTCTGAAGACCAGGAAAAACAGAGTGAATATAAATATCTAGACAACCTAAACTCTGTTCTTGATGAGCAATGTCACTCAACACTTGGAACATACTGTTGTCAGTACCAATGTCAAGGCACCAGATTCCTGCTATTGACACTGTATTAAAGTGATGCAGCCTGGGAACTTCTAGGTATGTATGTACCACATTCCTTTGATAAGGTATATACGGAGGAGGGGACAGAACTCAGATCCAAATCTCCCCATATCAGTCACAGTGCTTTCAAGCTGTTACAGTTTATTCTCCTCCAGTATAGCTGCATCTAATACAGCGAGTGCAGATGGACAGCTTTTTGATAATTTCTAGGGGTTCTTGTCAGCTCCAGTGGAGCAGAGTTAAGGATGCATGGGTTTACTTTAGCTCTATTATTTCCTAGTTTTCAGATGTTTGAGTTTAGCTCTTAGGGCATGTAATAGTTATTGCAGCAAATCGGGTCCTGCAATAGAAAGGTAATTTTCCAGGTAGTTAGCCACCTTCTCTGCATATGCTCAGTATAATCCATTAAGGGGTGAAGAGGAACCTAAGGGTTTGTCTACGCAGCATCCTTACCTTAAAATAAGTGACACAATTTGCTCTACACAATTTTGATGTTATTTTGAAATAGAGTATTTCAAATTTTGGCACACAGCACCAAATTTCAAAATAAGGCACTAATCCAAAACATCCCTTATCCCTCATGCAATGAGGTTTACAGGAACATCAGAATAACGAGCCCATTATTTTTTTATATAACAGGTTTGCTCTTAAGACACAGACTATTTCAGGATACTGGAGCTAACTGGAGAAGCAAACTTTTAAATAAAGCTTTAACTGGATTTCCCTCAAAGGGCTAGTGGGTACTAATCACTGTTCCCTCTAATCTTTTCCATTCCTTCCCATTCCTGTGCAGATTTTTTTCCACCTACGTGGGGGAATGCATTTTTATGTGCACCAAAGCATTTGAATGTGCATCACTAGTAGACACAAAAAGTTAGCTGTGGGCACTCTGCTAATCATCTGGGCAGAATTTCTGTCTCCCTTGAGTGGCCATACAAGCAACAGCTTACAAGGAATTGTGGTGCCGATGCCCATCAATGGGGTCTCCTTTGGTTATTTGAGAACCTTGTGCAATGATCTGTGTCCTGGTTTGATCTCTGAACAAAAAAATGTTTCCAAAGTCTGCTAGTTTAAAGAAAAGCTATATTTTCCCATGCTATTACTCTGTTATAATAAACTGAGGGTATGTCTACACAGCAATATTACTTCGACATAACTAGCGTTATTTCGAAATAACTTAGTCCACGTCTACACAGCAAGAAGTTATTTCAAAATACTGTCAAGCTGGAGGACTTCTTATTCTGACTCCTGTAACCCTCAGGCTACGTCTACATTGGCAAAATTTTGCACAAATACTCTTTAACGCAAGAGTTTTTGCGTTAAAGCATTTGCGCAAGAGAGCATCTACACTGGCATGTGCCTTTGCACAAAAGATGTGCTTTTGCACAAGAACATCTGTGCCAGTGTAGACGCTCTCTTGCGCAAGAAAGCTCCGATGGCCATTTTAACCATTGGGCTTTCTTGCGCAAGAAATTAATGTTGCCTGTCTACACTGGCCTCTTGCGCAAGAACAGTTGTGCAAGAGGGCTTATTCCTGAGCGGGAGCATCATAGTTCTTGTGCAAGAAGCCATGATTTCACACATTAGAACGTCAGTGTTCTGTGCAAGAACTCCCTGCCAATGTAGACACGTAGCAAGTTTTTGCGCAAAAGCAAGTGCTTTTGCGCAAAATCATACCAATGTAGACACAGCCTCATTGTATGAGGAGTAAGGGAAGTTGGAAGAAGAGTACTCTATTTTGAAATAAGTGCTGTGTAGACACTCCCAATTTCTAAACAAGCTATGCAATTGAAGTAACTCAATTTGTGGAGCTTATTTTGAGTTAAGTCCTGCTGTGTAGATGCACCCTAAACATCAACGCTGCAAATGCACGTAATAGAACTTGTGCACAGTTTCAGGGAAGACAATAGGATTCCATACAGGCATAGGGATTTGTGCTAGGTCATCTATTGAAGGATCAGGTTCCTAGTGTGGCCTGACATGATTCATTCTCACTTAGCTGCTGTACCAGTCAAAAGGTGCTTCAGCTGTCAAGTCTTGGAATACAACATGCTCACATATAAATGCTACAGTCCAGTCCTCTGAGGTGACAAAAATAGCACTATTCTCTCTTGAATTGAATGCATGAGGCTTGAGTTTAGAATGTATTACTCAGACTTATGATATACATATATTTTTGAAGTATAGTATGTAGGGCAGGTAAATAGGATTCTCAAGTCCTATGAGAATTAAAGACTATATAAAGTATCAGAATTTGGCTAAAATGATATTTTACTTCCTAAAGATTGTTAAATAGTGTGAAGAATAATTAGATAAAAATTCTGATGGGCTCAGTTCTGCAACACACCGCGTGGGTATTACTCCAACAAGTTTCAGTGAGGCTGAACACAGGGGCCTGCCTGTATGGACTAAGTTGGAAGATCAGGACCTGTTGCTGTGAAGAATTATAACTTTGATTGTTTGAATTTAAGATGACAGTTTAGGTTAACTGTATTTTAACACTGATATATCAAAATACTAACAAAATTTATGATGTCTTTCAGTTAAGGCTGCGATCCTACCACTTGGTCCTTGCCACCATCCAGTGCCACTTTGACTTGAACTCAATTTGATCAGGTTTCAATGTATTAAACCTGAATGAGCTCTGCACAGATGGATCCTTGTGCTTATGTACCTGGCTCATAGTACAGGGCCTAAGCTTTCTGAAAGTCTTATTACCAGATACATAGATAGATTCATGTAAGCAACACAACTGTACTATTCCTAGTCTCAATTGCTTCATTGTTTTTCCAATCACAAGGATTGCTTCCCCAAATCCTCCTTTATTACAACAAACGGTGGCTGATTCAAAACTGTATTTCAACTGGCTTTCATCATCCAAA
The DNA here is from genome assembly GCF_052426305.1 of Pelodiscus sinensis. Classification (NCBI taxonomy): domain Eukaryota; kingdom Metazoa; phylum Chordata; order Testudines; family Trionychidae; genus Pelodiscus; species Pelodiscus sinensis. Next base: position 34,228,947 of record NC_143060.1, on the reverse strand, counting down.
TGAGATAAGATCCCAGCAAGACATAGTCACAAATTAAAGATTCAAACTGTGTTATCCTGTATGAAGAGATCTACATTTCTGAAACAGTTGTGACAGCTGTGACTTAGGGTTGCCACCAGGATGGATGCTTAATCTGTTAACTTGCAATTAGTGCTCTGATGGTATTGAAGAATTTGCTGTAGTGTGTAGAACTTTAAAAGGAACACAAAATCATGCTAAAGGCTTTACAAATATCAGAAATAAACAGTTTGAGTTATATTGTGGCTTTCAAGCCATGGCTTGCATGGCATCCATTGCATCCGATGGGAAAATGGGTTGCACAGCTGTGGAAGTCATTCTATCTGATTCTGAGGAACACATTCTCGATCTGGAGCTCTTCTACTGTTAGAAAGGGTGCAGCATAGGTGTTCTCAGTTATGTTGGCAAATGAGGAAGAGGAATATGTCCTTGCCCTCTTTGAGGCATTTGTCACTCCAGCAATGCTAGACTTATGCTAGCTTTGTCCTTATTGAAACTGTAGGTAACTCCAGCACAATGGATAGAGGAGAGTCTCGTTGTTTCCCCTCTCCTTGTAGTGCATGGAAAGATACCTACTGAGCACTTCAATTGATTTTGAGCATGTATTGTCTTTGTTTGGCCTCATCCATGTCTAAGCTACTATCTTCAAGATCTATGCACAGACACCTAGAAGTACAGTTCAAATTTCTCCACATTGTTCAGCTAGCATGTCTGATTGTGATCAAGACCCAGTCTACACTACAGATTTAATGAGTAGTCCTGCGGCACCTTAGAGATGAACAAAAATATATAGTATCATGACGAATGCTCATGATACTTATATATATATTTGTTAGTCTGTAAGGGTATGTCTATATAGAAAAGTTAATTAAAAAAAACAGCCCTTATTTTGAATTAACTTTAATAGCGTCTATTCAGGAAAACCGCTATTTCAAAATAAAATCGAAATAGCGGGGCGCTTAATTTGAATTAGTAAAATCTCATTTTACGAGGAATAACGCAATTTCGAAATAGCTAATTTGAAATAAGCACTGTGTAGATGCTTATTTTGAAATAGTGGGTCTCCAGCCCTTCCCAGTTTCCCCTGGTGGCCACTCTGGGCCAAACCAGGAAAACTCTTCTCTCCCCCAGCCTCTTGGACTAGTGCAGAGCTTCCTGGACTAGACCCTCCTGGACTAGTGCAGAGATCATGGACCTCATTAAGGTTTGGGGGCAGGCCCTCAATGTCCGTGATCTCCGCACTAAATGGAGGAACACTGCTGTCTATGGCTGTATAGCTGCCACCATGGGCAACAAAGGCCACAGACACACCCAGGAGCAGGTGTGCCCCAAGATCAAAGAGCTGTGGCAGACATATGCCACGTTCACTCGGGGCAGCTCCGCAGCAGGGGCAGATACCTGCCCCTATTTTTACACCCTGGACCACATCCTGGGGGGCAGCGAGCTGAGACCGGAGGGCTCTGACCAGGGTGTGGAGGAGGAGCTACCACGCCAGCAGGTACCCCGAGCAGTCCCAGGAGAGGAGTCAGCAGGGTCATCCGGGGAGGCCACACCATGTAAGTGCTGTCACTGTCCCCTTCCCGGGGGCCCTCCAAGCCCTGCACCACACCATGGAGCAGAGGGTGCAGGACGACCGGGAGTTCCAGCGGGAGCTGCTTGCCCAGGTTGTGCCATCTGTGCCCATCTGCAGACCCTGGTGCAGAGCATGCTGCCTCCCCAGCTCCCGCTCCTCCTCCCCCTCCCACTTCTCCCTCCTCCTCAATCTCCACAACCCCCTCCTCATCCTCCACACCCTCCTCTCCATCCCCCCAAGGACACCGAGGCTCCTGCACCCGTTGTGCTGGGAGACACCTGGCTGGCAAGACCTCCACCCCTGAGCTTCCCCTTCCCCTTGTTCTCCTTACTTCCCCCTCCCAGTTTTTCCCCTCCCCTCTCCCGCCTCCTTTCCCCAGTCTCCCTAGTTTCATCCCCCCCTTGCCCTTCCCTTTTGTTAAATGAAGAGTTTATATTTTTGAAAATACGTGTATTTTATTTGACATCAGGAAGCGGGGTTAGTGAGGGGTACGTGGAAGGCAGGCAAGCAAGCAGGGACACCTGAGAACCGGCTGCCCCGAGGTGGGGGGGAGGTCCCTTTAAGCACAGGCCTCGGATAGCCGCAGGCAACAGCCAGACAAAGACACTGCTTACCTGATGCCCTAACCCTGATCTGGTTCTGGCCGGCCTTAACTACAGATCAGTGTCCACTCAGTGTGGATCCGGTATTTCGAAATGCATTGTGTGTAAATGCGTTATTTCAAAATAACTTCTTTCGAATTAACTGTTTTGAAATAAGATATTTTGAAATAATGCTGTAGTGTAGACATACCCTAAGGTGCCATAGGACTAATCATTTTTAAAATGTACAGACAAACACGGCTTCCCCTCAGACTACACTTAGGTCAGAATAAGTAAATTGCTCAGGGGCATGGAAAATCCACATCCCGAACAATGCAGTTCTCCCAACCTAATGCAGTGCTGTTAGAGCTGTGTTAGCAGGTGATCTTCCATTGGCATAGCTACTACCTCTCATGGAAGTGCATTAACTATACTGATGGGAGAAGCTCTTTAGGCATAGAAGCATCTTCAGTGCTACAGCAGTTCAGCTGCGCCTACCTCCTCTTAGGCTATGTCTACACTACAGTGATCTATCTGAAAGGTATGCAAATTGCTTGCCACAATTTGCGTACATTTTTCTGATAGTTTTTTCGGGACAGGATTTTCCAAAATCTATACTGGGCCAATCTATACTGGGCCAAATTTTGGGAAAGCCTCCTTTTTTGGAAGAGCCCTTCTTCCTCACGGGAGGAGAAAGACAGAGCTTCTGAAAAAGTGTGTTTGCCCTTCCGCAGAAAGAAGTGGAAGAGCAGAGCATTCTCTGGACGCAACGGAGTTTTTCTGGGAAACCTCTCCCTAGTACAGACATAGCCTTAGACTATCCATTTCTAGAGGTGAGGTATTATCTGCTTATGCCATGCCAACAGGCAGAACCAAACCTGGCACCTCTGGAGCTTAGTGCATGAGCCTCTACCACTTGAGCTAAAAAGCCAGCTGGTGCTCAACTAAGACTGTAGAGTAAACTCATTCTGTCTATGTGGTCTTTGTGCCACTACATGGGATAGTAAACCACTACATGGGATAGTAGGTGTGTGGATTACACTTATATTACCAACAGTTCTGCCAATTGTGCCAAGTAAACAAACTAATTTTATATAGATCACTGAATTGTTTTTGATGACTGGTCACAAATAGCTTTTTCTGTCCCTCCCTTTTTGTGTCTGTGTTCTCAGAGCTAGTATTCTCTGCTTCCTGAGGTTACAGGAAATAGACCATAAATCAGAACACTCTTGACACTGCTCTAATATACACTGGGGAATGGGTAGGCCCCGTGCAATCTTACAATACCAAGCATGAGAAACCAAACAGCATCTGAATTTGATACTAGTAGTTCTTGATCTTGACATCCTCATTTGCAGCTAAAGGTTTGTCCTGGGCAAAACACTGTATGAAAATTCATATGAATTTTCAAGCAACATGTTGAACTCATAGTGGTTGATTGGTGTTCTAAGATGATCAGTGAAAGTGCCAGATCTACCTTCAATGGAATCAGTGGAGAACTTAAAAAAAAAAAAAAAAGAATTACTGGGAAGCTTTACAGCAAGCTCGCCCCTGCAACCTCTCCAGTATGTCCTCTAACATGCTGATCTCCTATTCTAGTAATACCCTGCTCTGCTCTTCTGGCAGCCTGCTTACGCCATCTAAGATCTCTTACATTATGTAAAAAAAGTAAAGTTGGTACAGATTTCCCAGGACAAACTACTAACTGTTTCTTGTGGAAGGGACTGGGAGCAGAGCACATGTAGAGCTCTTACACTAGATCTGTACCAGCTGAGAGGCCCTCTTCACAAAGAGTATTCTCAGAGGTCCATTTCTTTCTCTTCTTATAACTGAGAATAAGGCCTCTAACACCTGATCTTGCAAAACATTCTCATTGACTTCACTAGGAGCAGGATTGGATTCAGAATTATTCACAACAAAAAAAATGAATGACTGTTATATTTAATCCTCACTGAAAATTCATAGTCCTGGTATATATGAAGCAAATAAGCATTAACTAAAAGTAATACTTATAAAAGTACAGTAACAAGTTACTTTTAGAGCAAGAAAGAAATGAGGAAACAATCACAATAAAAAATTCTAATCAGGGTAATTTTTAGCTAGCTGTAACAAACTAAATTGCTCTTCACAGTATTCACAAACATTCTGCTTTACTGTGCAAGTAAATTTGTAAAATTTCAGGCAACACTACAGGCATGTCTACAGTAGGAAATTTTGAAATAACTAAATTTGAAATAATTCCCAAAATAATTATTTTCAAATAATTTTATTCCCCTGGGTAAGCAGGAGCACAGATTTCAAAATAGCCAGCCTGTTATTTTGAAATAATGGGCTTGGTAGTGTGGATGCTCCACTTATATGAAAATAAGAGGGGTTATTTCAAAATAAATTCCTAGTGTAGACCAGGGCTTACAAGGCAGAGTTATAAGAGGGATCAGCTACAGCTTTAATAATGGAAGTTGGCAGCAAACTTAACCATGGAGAAACTGCTACCTATCTGTATCTTTTCTGTGCCAGTATTACATGATTGGCCTTTGAGTGTGCTCATCTCATGGATATAACAAAATATAGCATTCAGCAAATCCAATAAAAGTTTTAAAGATTAATGAGTTGAAGACGGAATTTTATAAAATTAATAAACCCCGAGACATGGAAAAATAACTTGGCTAACTCTTTCAGATTATAACAAGTAAAATGATTGGCTAGATTGGATGAATTTTCTTTCCCTCTTTGAAATTCACTGCTGTTTTCTTGGAAAATGAAATTTCAGTCATCTTACTCTGGTCATCTCAAGAAGTGGGCTGTGCCATCTACATATTTTGTTAGTCTATAAAGTGCTACCAGACCATGTGTTGTTTTTTAAGTTTATCCTGTACAGATTAACTCTGCTATCCCCTGAAGCTTCAGAGAAACTTCTTTTCTTTAATGGCATTTTGCCCCTTTTCAATTGTTTAGCAAATTAAGAGATTTTATCTAGTAATTCATCTAAGTATTCTTCTCTTCTCAGCCACTTTGTGCTACCTCACTACAGCTATGAGCTTTCCAGATAGTTCTTATAACTGGCCAATAGGATTCTATGGATGAGTAGTAGCAATTCAAAATGAAGTGCTTACAAATGACATCTAATTTTTAAAAACATTTATTTTACAATCCAAATTTCATGCTAGTGAAGCCACCAATTTGGCTCTGATTTGAATTTCTTATAACTATTTTACAAAACTTACCAATAGGTATAGAATGCACTTTCAGGTTACTTTGCTGTAAGACACGTAGATTGCCTTCAGAAAACTTGTTTTTCCTTTGAAAGATAAATGAAGGCAGGAGCTACTGAAGAATCTATGAAAAATATATTTCCATGAGCCTGGATCAGTTTTCTATATCTACACAGTCAAAGAGCAGGCACATGGAGATACCAAAGGCACACAGAGATAGGTTTAGTGGAGAAGGCAAAGATATTTCTGGTGATATTTAAAATATGATGACCTGGATTTTCTTCACATTCATTCTCCTCAGTACTTACTGTGATGTCGTTGTGTTAGTTTTGATGAAGGCAGCTCTTATACAAGTGCTAGAGATTTCTATAAGTAGTGAAAGGTCTTATTTAGTGTATTATTGTTATCTTAGATTATTCCCCCATCCCACATTAGAAATTACCTGGACTGAACTGGTGAAGTGAGGCATGTAAATGAATGGGATAACTTACATCTACAGTAATAATGCTCTTATCCCTCTTCCCCCTTGTCACCAGTCCTACATACTCTCCTTCTTTTTCCTATGATGCTCAGATTAATCAAGTAGGCCAATTTTAAACTGCAAGTTTCTTAAGGACTATTTGATTGAGGTAGAAGGGCTTAGCTTAATTGGAGCTCAGCTTAATGTGGTCATAATGATGATAAAGATGACAGGGACACATCAATTATGTGTCCTCAGTATCTTGAGTATGGACTAATGCTGCCTTGCAAAAAACCACAACCACCCCCCCCCCCCCCCCATTATCTAGAAGGAGTTACATAAACAGCCAGATGTTTGTTTTCTTGTTACTATCTTTCATGATGAATATATTTTGTTAGAAGACTATAACACATGTACTATGGACATGAAAGGATATGTTTTCATAATAGACCAAAACAAAGGAACAAATCTACTGTTTATTTTTTTACCTGCCCTTTACTATTTAATACTGCAACCCCCCATCACTGCATTTTCTACTAATTACATGTAATGCATGGTCACATATGCAGTCATTGGCTGCAAGAGAGTTTACCTGCCCCAACATAGCCTCCTTGAAAATATTATAGATAGGTAGGTATGATTGAGGCTTCTGATAATTTAGTAATCAGTTAAGCATTTTTCACAGCATTCACTGTATATTTAACAAATATTCAGAAAGTTATGGATACTTCAGGAGTATCATAAAAACTACAGACAAAGCAACTGAGAGATAAGAGTGAAATGGTGGTGAACGGGGGGAAAGGCTCTTGAATACCTGGGTACTGCTTACAGGACTTCTTGCTGGGCTGCACTCAGCTTTGTAATTTGCTTTCCTTCTTTCTTTGAATGAACTGGAATCAGCTGACTCAGGATAAATTGTAATGTCTAATCCCTTTTGTGTTTTAGAAGTGTAAATATTTTGAAATACAGGCAGTCCCCGGGTTACGTACAAGATAGGGACTGTAGGTTTGTTCTTAAGTTGAATTTGTATGTAAGTCGGAACTGGTACATATTGTAGGGGAAACTCTAGCCAAACATTTCTCCAGAGCTCAGTTTTATTCTCCCACATCTCACTTCCCTCAGTCCTTTATTCTCAAGCTGAAGTGTCTGCTGAGAAAAGCCGCTCCGCGTCTCCCTAGTCTGCTGGGGGAGGGGGAGCGCTAGCTTCGCGTCTCCCTGGTCTGCTGGGGGGAAGCAGCTAGTGCGGGGTTGCCTCTCCCCGTTTGTAAGTAGGGATCTGATGTAAGTCGGATCCATGTAACCCGGGGACTGCCTGTACAGTGGGTGTGAAAACAGTGAAACTGTTTAATTTAAGTTTTGGTACATAGTGGTCACTATCAGGCATTTTATCCCTAACTGTCCTTTTCTTTATTAAACTATGTAATAATCCAATATATGATATTGATCCAAATTTCTCTGATAGATCCTTGTAAAGTTACTCATACTTAAAATGTGTGCATGTTTGCAGCCCTTACCTCTAGGAGCTTCCTTGGGCCTCTTGCATCCCTTCTAGTGACTACTTTGAGTTGCAGAGATCACCCCCCAGTCAGTCTTTGTCCTCACATTAAGACTTCCTTACCAGGCTCTTCTGTGATTGAGCCATCCAGTCAACTCACAAAGGTCCAGTTCCCCTTTAGGATTCAGCTCTAAACAAGAGCTCCTGCATCCTCCTAGGCTCAATGTCAGAAAAAAAGTTTTGGGCTTGACTTCCATTTCTTTATTCTTGTAGGTCCTAACTCAGGACCAGCTTTCCATCAGAGAGACCTATTTCTCCCAGAGTTGACTTTCCTCAGTCTGTTTATATGTCTTAACTTTGCCTCCTCTATCAAGGAGGTAATCCATTACCTCACCAGGAGCAGATTATGACTAATTTGGTTCTTTTGCTTTTCCTTTAAGGTACTGGGGTTTTGGCCTCATCACCTACTCTCCATTTCAAGGTGGTACCTATCAGGGCTTACTTTTAACTACTGCTCTGAGCCCTGTTGTCTTACAGCTCATCTTTCAAGTCATATATCTGGGTGAACAAATGTTATTTGCCAGGAGCACATTTTGACAGTGTTTGTTGTCTTATCCAATGCCTCCTGTGTCTAGACAGGCTTGTCTTGGAGATCGTGGATTTGTGTACTCTCCATTGCTGGTCAGGCTTCCTGTGGTTACTTTTGGGCTAATAGTAGGTCAATGTCTACTGACAGGTGAGCTTCTCTTGTCTTCTCATTCAGGATATCTGTCTCCCACAAACCTCACTCAATTTGTTTCCTCTTGCTCAGGGGTCTGCTGTTGTCTTCCAGAGATTGAGGCCCCATTATCACACAGTTTTGTGGTTTGCAGGGCAAATAGTGCTCATTCCCATTGCTGATGACAATTTTTATACACTAGCTTCTTGGCTTGTTGAACCGGTTCTTGTTCTTATTTTGCTGCTTCCTCTATTATTTTCTGTTGTGAGGGTTTTACCTCTTCCAGCCTTTGGTTTGTATTTTTAGGGCTTGTAACTGACTTGATGTCTAATGTTGGACTCTCTGAACCAGCTTCTCCCAATCAGACTCCTCTCATCTTGACTGCTAGCCAGTTAACCCAACACCCTATGTTGGGGTAAGAGTCATCTTGTAGGAAACTGGTCCAAGCAATACCCTTTTTCATAACAGAACTGGAAAATTAGGCCATTCCCCCCTACAGTTATAGGCTTGCTGCAGTCTCTTAGCATTCTGACCCTCAGCTTGCTTATCCAATCTTGCAGTTTTCTCTAGTTCTGCTCTCAGATAGACCTGTGACCTTCTGTATACACATAGGCTGTGTCTAGACTGGCCAGTTTTTCCACAAAATCATCTGCTTTTGCGGAAAAACTTGCCAGCTGTCTACACTGGCCGCTTGAATTTCCGCAAAAGCACTGACGATCTCATGTAAGATTGTCAGTGCTTTTGCAGAAATACTATGCTGCTCCCGTTCGGGCAAAAGTCTTTTTCCGAAAAACTTTTGCGTAAAAGAGCCAGTGTAGACAGTAGAGATTTGTTTTCCGCAAAAAAGCCCCAATCGCAAAAATGGCGATTGGGGCTTTTTTGTGGAAAAGCGCGTCTAGATTGGCCACAGACGCTTTTCCACAAAAAGTGCTTTTGCGGAAAAGCATCCTGCCAATCTAGACGCGCTTTTCCGAAAATGCATTTAACGGAAAACTTTTCCGTTAAAAGCATTTCCGGAAAATCAAGCCAGTGTAGACGTAGCCTACAGTGTGCACTGGCAGATGTTGATCTAATTTCACTGTTGGGTGACTACTTCCCCAAACTAGCATCTGACTGCACCCGAAGTCAGTCCTCTCATTTCCAGACATCATTTTAGCAGTTACCTGGTAGGCCAATGTGCACCCTCAGTAGCAGTCCAAAATAGTCAGACTCTTATGAGTGGATAGTGCTTTCTTATATGAACCTGTTGGCCACACCAGAAACACATGATGGGGTTCTGCTGCCTGCTTCTCATCCCAGATACCTGCTGTTGTCTTCCAGAGATTGAGGCCCCATTGTCACACAGTTGTATGGTTTGCAGGGCAAATAGTGCTCATTCCCATTGCTGATGACAATTTTTATACACTAGCTTCTTGGCTTGTTGAACCAGTTCTTGTTTTGCTGCTTCCTCTATTATTTTCTGTTGTGAGGCTTTTACCTCTTCCAGCCTTTGGTTTGTGTTTTCAGGACTTGTAACTGACTTGCTCATCCCAGATACCTGGTATAACCTGAGGCACCCTGATTTCCATAATTTTCTTAGGTACAAAATTATCTGAGAATTTCACTCTCCGGCTACGTCTAGACTGGCATGATTTTCTGCAAATGCTTTTAACAGAAAAGTTTTCTGTTAAAAGCATTTGCGGAAAAGAGCGTCTAGATTGGCACAGATGCTTTTCCACAAAAGCACTTTTTGCGGAAAAGCGTCTGTGCCAATCTAGATGTGCTTTTGCGCAAAAAAGCCCCGATCGCCATTTTAGCCATCGGGGCTTTTTTGTGCAAAACAGTACTGTGCTGTCTACGCTGTCCCTCTTGCGCAAATGATTTATGCAAGAGGGCTTTTGCCCGAACGGGAGCAGCATAGTATTTCCACAAGAACACTGACAATCTTACATGAGATCGTCAGTGTTCTTGCGGAAATTCAAGCGGCTAGTGTAGACAGCTGGCAAGTTTTTCTGCAAAAGCAGCTGATTTTGCAGAAAAACTGGCCAGTCTAGACACAGCCTCCATGTGTCCCCCTTAATATCTCAAGGGAAGGGTTCTCAGGCACCTTGCTTCCTTTGCAGTGGCACTCTTGAGGGTTCAGTATTATCAGTTTCCATATATGTCTCTATCCTTGACATCAGCTCTTGAGTAGAAGTTGACTGAAACCTCCTAACCTGACTCTGGGCTCCAACAAGCAAGACTCTTAGGAATTGTTCTAGAGATACAAAGTCCCTCACATTGTATAACGAGATAACGTTAGGCTGCAACCACAGCATTGCCAGATCTTGTAAATGTTGTGCTGTTACTCTAGGGCACAGCTTCAGAGGCCTATATTGGTGGTATGCTTCCGGGATCAGTCCCAGTCTATCCAGAACAGCCTCTTACAGTTTTGTAGAACCATGCCCTCTTGTCAGAAAAAGCTCAATGGGTCCAGTCAAGTGGCCCAAAAGAATTTAGCCCACCCCACAGTGGTCACTACCATCTAAAAAATGTACAGAAACCCCTTTTGGTCATCACTTGAGTCTGTTTTTGCCAGGCCTGATCCTGGTCTAGCCAAATTCTCTTTCCAAAACTACCCAGCTCCTGAGGATCTGCTTTTCTAGGCATCACAGAAAATGTTCTTACTGAGTTTTTTCAGCTTCTTGCTGTTGTTGCTGCCCTTGTAATAGATGCAGCAAACAAGCTGGTGTCTGCTCTTATTGGGCTACGAGTACACAGACTACCTCTTCCATCTTCCCAAAAGAAAGAAGTATTTTAGTCTGGCCCTCATTTTTATAGTTATCGATATTTCCCTCACTCCTTGAAGAGGAGCCTCTAAACCCCATTTCTAGTATCACATGTAAGTGCATGCCCTCACCTCTAGGGCTCCTCCCTCATGCCTGGATGTAGGGCTCCTAATGACTTTGCCTCTCACACACACCTTCTAATAGCCATTTTCTTGGCAGGGTCTTCTACCAGGCAGTTTTTCCCCTGTACTCCCTCAACATGGTCTTCTACATGGTTCATCCTTATGACAAGTCACACAACAGTTCAGTTTCCTTCCTGAGTTCAACTCTACACCCCTTCTGATTCCAAACACAAAGACTCTTCACCCTTCCTGGACTTGACTTTAATTCCCTTACTTTTGTAGGCTCACACTTCTCTCCATCAGAAAGACCTATCTCCTCCACACTCTTCCCTAAATGAGTGTCCTCAGTTTACTTATATATATGTCTTTGCTCCATACACTCTCCAGGAAGTAATCGTTAACCTTTCCCCCCCACCTAGGTGCAGAACATGATTAATTGAGTCCTTTCTCTTGCTTTTTAAGGGAGAGGGTCTAAGCCCATCACAGGGCCTTACACTAGTGTAAATGAAAACTAACTCAAATGAAGTCAGTAGTTCTACATAAATGTAAAACCATCATACATGAGACAGGAATTGGGCCCATTTGCTCTGTTATTGTGTTACTACATGAATCATCCTAAATGTGTAATCAAAACATTTCTTCAAAAAGTTTAGTCTGCAAACTTAAGATTTGCTCCCACTGAAGTAAATAGCAATATTTTCATTTGGCTTTAATCATAGCAGGATAAGACTCCAGCAAATAATTTTATCTCACTAATAAATTAATGTACTTAAAATATATGGATTGACTTCCAATCAGAGCTGCAGGCACTCAGTATTTGTGAAGCTTAGGCTATTACTTTTTTATCTTGTTCAGAATAAAAATTTCCCCCAAATGCTGACATTGGTATGTGGTGCCAAGCTGAATTATTTTTATAACTAAATTATACACATTTCAGAACTAGTGTTTTAACAGAAACTATAAAATACCCTTATTCCAACTGTATTTCTAGTCTTTGCTATAATATCAGAAGAATATGGAATTACTCACCAATACACATACACTAATTTGCTTCTCACTTCCCTGTTCAGTAAGGACAGAGTGTTTCCAAATGTCCTGAACTGTACAAGGAGCAAGTTGGAAACTGTTATATTGAAGAGATGTGTTAGTTTAAAACCTGAGACTGTACAAGAATATTTTCTTTGTAAATGTCTCAGAGGGGAAGCAGTTCTCTGTAAATGTTAATATTAAAATTGAACTGCTCCATCTAGTGGTAAATTATTATAACTGATCATTTTACTCTAGTTTGTGTTTAATCCTGTTAAAAATTTGGGAACCAAATCCTTCTCTTCTTTCTTGTGCAACTCATCCAGCTGATGCTGGTGGGACTACACATAATTAATCCCTCAGGATTTTGCATTTTACTTTAGAACAAGCAGGATTGGAATCTGTGTTCTTTGGTTTGGTTTGTCCTCTGGAAATAAAGAGATTTAGCTGTGTAAATAATCAGATATTTCGTCTGTATCTTGATGCCAATCTTTTTTGTTTAAAAAAAAAGACTCAAAATACAGTTAAAACTTTGGAATTCAAAGGTATATATTTGGAATACAGTGCAAGATGACATTCTGCTGCTGAATGATTCTCTTCTAAACCAAACTTGTTATTAATGTTGCTTTTTCCCTTCAGCGACATGCATAATGTTTGTGATGTTTCTTTTAATTTTAGTTGGCTCAGCAATTCGAATTTTTACACCAGTGTACAAAAAAGGTGGTAGAGTGAATCCAGACCGGATGGCCAGAGAAAAGGAGAGAAGCAATAGAGGCAGAGACTTTGAAATTCAGTCTTGAATTCAGATTGATATCTGATAACTTTGGGAGGACATTTGGACAAAATGGTAAGCTGCTCCTTAAAAGATTTTGCATTTCCTTCTTGGCTCCTGATGTGATCCCAAATGCAGCTAGCTAGCTGCGGTAGTTCACATGTTCAAAGGTGCAGAGTCACTTCAAGCAATGAGTACAAGGAAGAAGAAACCTAGCCCCATGTGGGGGGGAGGCAAAATATTTAAAAATAAAACAGCCAAAAGGGGGAGGCTATACCAAGAAATGTATGAATGAGAAGGGGGAAAGTACATGTAACCCCCAAGGAGATTACTTGGATTCCCTGGGGCCTTGTCTGCTGGCAGCTCAGGGAGAGGTACTCTGAGTTTGCCTTGGCTTCCCCTCCCTACCAGGGCCAGAGTCTGCTGGGCAACCCATGGGGAGTGAGATGCCCCTCCCAGGGGGAAGGAGAGACCATTGTTGAGAGGAGTCTGGAGCCAGCCAGGGCAAGGGGAGGACTGGCTGTGTGGGAGCTAGTAAGCCCCAGGCCTGCATGCAGGGGTCCCCCTGAGAACTAGCCTCTAGGGACCTGAAGGCAGGATCCCTCAGCTGGGTTTATGTCTCCACTGTTGATTCCCAGTTGTGGAGTTTGCTGGGAGGCTTCCCCAGCCAGGCTGAGTTGGCTCTCCAGCTCCCTGGGTGAGAGGAGGCACCCTTGGTCAGCTTGGCTTTAGCAGCAAGTTCAGGGCTGCTGCTTGCTGTGTGGGTGTGAATGCTGGGCTGGGAGGCTATAGTTTTGAATTTTGGTGCAGTTGTGTGGTCTGCACCTTGAGCCCTGCACTCCTTCACGGTGAGGGGAAATTCTGGGACCGAAGCAGCCTGGTTCCTGCTTGAAGAGGATCCCTGCGAGAAGAGAGCAGCCCTTTGCAGAGACTGAGTCATCTCTCAGCCTGAGGCTCATTCATGGAGTGTGTGAGTGCACCAATTTTTAGTTAGTAAGTCAGGGAATTTGTTTGGGGATTTTATTACCTGCAGCATATTAAACCTGTGGAGGGATTTACTGCCTTCTCCCATTTGTGAGTCCTTTGGGCTGTACTGGACCTAGTCAGCTCCACTGCTAAACCACTGCAGAGAAGGATTTTGTGGTCAACAGTCATCAAGGGCCCTAACAAAGTACGCGTACCAACGGGACACTAACCTCACAGTTGCTGGGCACCGGTGACCCTAAAAATAGTGTTTTACCCTGTTCTGTTATAATTGTTTCCTGTTTAATATAATTGTGTTAATTATAGTGTATGTGATTGTGCTATTTTCTGGGAGTCTCCAACTATCTGGCAAATATGTGGGGATTATCCTGGGCTAGAATTTTCCTCCCAAGCTGCCCTGGTGACCCTGCTAGGAAGAAGTGAGGGGGGTGGAGGCACCGCCAAGTACATCAATCAGAAAGAATAAAATTGAGTGGGTGGCGGGATCCAGAAGAACCCAGTCCTATCCATCCAAACCTGAAAGGAGATTGGCTTTAAAAGAAGGTAACCAGGTGGAGAGGGGGCGCTACATACAAGCAGAAAAAGACATAAAGGGAGAGGAGAAAATGTTGCCTACAATAAATTTAACAGTTAGGATGAGATCACTGCCTATCATGCTGACCAATATTCTCTTATTGTTTCCTTATACTCCCCTGTCTGTCTCTCTGTATCCATATGTAGTCTCTCTCCTTTTTTGATGGCAAGCTCTTTGAGGGACTCTTTGTTATGTTTTTGTACAGTCCCTAACACTGGGCCCTTGTCCAGGAATGGGGTCCTAGGTGTTACTATAATACAAATGGGTAGATAAAAAGGTTATGGTGATAGCTATTCTGGGGGATGAAGCAAGGGGACACATAGGCTACGTCTAGACTGCAGAGTTTTTGCGCAAAAATGGCTGTATTTGTGCAAAAACGTGCGGAGTGTCCACACCTCAAGTGCGTTTTTGCACAAGTAAATTGACAGAACGGAGAGGTTTTTGCACAAGAGTTATTCCTCTTTCTACAAGGAATAACTCCTTTTTGCGCAAGAGCTCTTGCATAAGAAGGTTTGTGTGGAAGGGGAACTGCCTCTTTTTGCGCAAAAAATCCCTATAAAAAAAGCACAGGTGCCCTGGTGGCCATTCTGTGAATAGCTATTAGCGCTTTCTTTCAAGAGAAAGAGAAAGTGTCCATGCAGTCTGGATGCTCTCTTGCACAAAAGCGCATCACTTTTTCAATGCGCTTTTGCAGTGTGGATGCTCTCTTGCACAAGAAGCTTTTGCGGAAGATATCTTCTACAAAAAGCTTCTTACTCAAGAAGCCTGTAGTGTAGACATAGCCATAGAGGTAACCATTTGCCAGTCTGTCTCATGTAGCGATCAAATAAAAAGATCTTGGGAACTGTTGCCCAGGTAGTTATTTTTATCAGGTCTATTACAATTTTTTAAAAATCACTCAAATAAGGGTATATGAACCATACATGGTTCAATTCTGGATAGTTTTTAGTTTGACTAACTTTTCTTTCTGCTGAACAGCGATGGGCCTGGCACTCACTCCCACCTCATTATTTGCATTTTACATCTGGTTCATATCTCTAAAGAGCAGAATCAAAACTTTGAAAGCAGATTAAGCTAAATCAGAAAAAGACATTCTTATTGCAGAATAAGAGGACAACACAGGGAGTTATACTAATGTTGCTGTTCTGATTGAATAGTACTGGAATACCAACATTGGTAAATGGCTTCATGTAGAAAAGCCTTTTGCTTCTCAGCCATCTAGCTTACTCCTTTTGTGCATCACTTTACCTTTACAAAAAGAGAATAGACAAGTGTCACTAATAATCTTCATGTACAGAAAATAGAAGTCTTATGCCAGGGCTATTTGAAGTTCTCCAGTGTTTCTGAGCTAATATGTACCTCATGTCATTTCATTAATCTGACTCTTCATTGCTACATAGTACTTTCTCTTGCAGATTGATAGACTCTGCTGTAGTGGAGGGGATTTGTGGTGGCAAACAGCTGGATTTGTGAACTAGGCATAGCAGGGAAAAAATAGGATTCTAAGATAACTCATAATTAACATATTTTCTGCACTTTGGCTCCTTGGAGCACATGTTTTCCCAAGGCTTAAATTCAGTTGGAGCCCACCGGAGCAGAGCTCTGGTAAATATTTTCAAACCCAGGGGAGCCTCAGCACCTCCTGTGAGGCAGAAACCCTGAATGGAAAGTAAGCAGCGGACTCTGGGAAATAATCACTGAGAATTTTAGTATTTTCCTCACTATTTGAACTTCAGGATGTATCTGGGTGGATCAATCAATTGCAGATTTCTACTTCCCAGAGAAAAAGACATGAAGAAGGCAGGGTGCAGTAGTCCATCTGATTCAGGACAAAACATATTCAAAGAGAAGGAGGAATGGTAAGAAAGGCAATAAGTTTCAGTTGAGTTCGTACATGTGGGTGTGATTCAAAGGAATTGGATCTGTGAATTGTGGTTGGATGTTGGAAAGGAGTTTGTTGCACAGATGTAGGGTACTGTATGTCAATGCATTTGGCTATTGTCATGGTTTGTGGTTAGAAATAGGAGGTTCATGTCTTTTTCATTGGTGATTTTATTTTTAGTTAAACAGTTGCATTCATTTGAAAATGTGCTTGGACTATCTTAGCCATTAGCTAATGGCATTTTTGTGTGAGAGTATTGTGAAGGAATATTTGGATCATGATTTTACATGAGTAGAGTCCAAATTCTTATACAAGAATACTAAAGTCCTAGAACCTTGAGGTTCACTGCCAATTATTTTTTAAAACTCCTAGTATAAAGTAGAGGCCCCTAAGAACTGCCAAGAGTGAATGGTGGGATTGTCTATAAATAGTAAATGAAAAGGGTTTGAGAAGGCAGGAGGAGGTGAAAGGAACTAAGAGAATTACATACCAATCAGTGCAACTTCAATTTCAGGAAAGACTTAAAATGAGTAATTAGAGAGTCAATCTGTGGCCAATTGAAAAGGAACAGTGTGATAAATAACAGCCAGCATGGGTTTGTTCAATCAGTCATGTCAAACTAAGAATCAATCATGTCAAACTAACCTAATTTCCCTCTTTGATGAGATAACTAATTGAGTAACTAAAGAGAATGTGGTGGATACCTTTCGAGAATCAAGGTATCAGATGTAGTAGCATATGGTTTTCTAGTAGGGAGATTGGAGAGTTGTGTGATAGATAGGACTATAATAGAATGGATTAATTTGGCCCTTAAGCCTCCCTTTAAGATAGAAAGGAAAATAATTTTAACCAAGATAAGCATAGTCTTATTTACAGGATGCCACATCCCCAGAATGCTTCATTGATGGCTTCAGACATCTGGGAATCAAGATAGATAAATTGTTTCTATTATAAATTATCTCATTATTTTGTTTGAGGTCCAATCTGGACCCACTTTTGCTCTACAGAAAACAGTCTGAACTCGTGTCAGCTTCAAGAGAAGTAGGAGCAGTTCCTACAAGGCATATCATTCCTGCCTTACCCAACGTGAGCAGTAGGCTCATAGGGTATTACACTGCAATAAAAGTGACTCTGGGACCTACTGAGACTCTAACCTGACCCCAAATGCTTAAACGGTGGTTTTACTTCCCCAAAGCCTGAGCCCTGATATGGGGCTTTTTTTGCAGTATAAACATACTTATGGAAGCCAATCGAACTTCTTGCATAAATAAAAGCCAGGGTAACTTGCTGCGGGTTGGGAGGGCAGTTGCTTCCACAGACATTGGTTTGCTCACCCTCCCCTCAATTTTTCATAGCTCCTCACCAGCTGAATTTCAAGGGTCTTCCTGAAGGGAGGGTGGGACACTGCTGCACAGGGCTCATATTCACCATGTTGTCACCTTTGCCCACCTCCCTCCACCAGTTGGACAGGAAAGAGTTGGGTCAGAGCTGAGCGTGGAGCAAACCCTATCACAGACCAGCCATCAGTGTCCACCCCACCCTCGCCTACTGCTAATGGTACTGGAGGGGCTGGAAAAATTGGAAGTCCAAGCCAGGTTGTAACACTGCTCATTGAAATTTGGTCTGGATGGGCCTCCAGCAGGGAAGGTATTCTGCGGGGGGGGGGAGGGGGGGGAGAGGAGGAAGGATACTTAAAAAGTGTATGGCTAGGAATGGCCCTTTCGACCCCGTTGCCTCCAACACTGTTGTCGATAATCTTTCATCCCACAGTCCCTGGGATAGGACTGGCATGGCACAACCTTGCCCCCTCCAGGATGAGACTAGCCCATTAACCCACATGAGCTGCCATGGCCTCAGCAGGGAAGCGGAAACAAGGATATTGACACAACTTGATTTCTCCCAAAATGTTTCCAAAATAATGCTCCAGAAAAAGGTTGTCCTGTCTGAAAGTGTTTAAAAAAACATACTGAGGCCCTTTTGCAAAAGTATTAAAATAATAATAATAATTGCTTTGTGCTTAAAATACTGGCCTGGGATATTTTGTTCCAGTTGTGCCATAGGCTTTCTCTGTGACCTTGAGAAAATCACTTAAGCTGAAGTGCCTCAGTTCCCCATAAAATTGAGATAATGCTTCCTTTCCTCCTGTCCTTTATTTTAATTGTAATCTTTCCAAGGCAGAGACTATCCCTGGCTCTGTGTGTGTGTAAAGCTCTTAATGGGGGCCCTGATCTCAGCTGGAACCTTCTCTTAATGGTCCTAAGATAAATAAGTAAAATAATAACACTGAGTTCTGTTTTCATATTTGATTTTTCTTTTTTATTCTCAGATGTGAAATAATTGTGTAATTTGATGATTTTAGTATATTTCCAGAGATGCCAATAGGTGTTTCCTTCATGTTATCTTTGACTCTAGCTGGCACATGTTATCTTTCAGCACCATGTAGGTGTCACAGTAGTCTAGAAATCTGGTTTGCTCTTTAAAGAAATGTTTTCAGATCACACCTCAGTTCAGTAGGACTGTTTCCATCTTTTAGTACTGGCTTCATCCCACATACCAAGTTTGAGAGCAGTGAGCCAGGATTTGGTTATAAACTCCATAAAATAGAGGCTTAAAGTAGAAATGCTGATGAAACTTAAACTCAGGTGGAACTAGTGTTTACTACAGCAATATCTGAAAATACTACTCAGGAGGAAAATGTAATTTTTAAAGTTGAACTTCTTATTCCTTTTTAATTAGAAATCTATGACTAACAAAAAGGAGCTATGCAATTTTAGTTGTGCACAAAAGGCCTTTTAACAAATAAAATTGAATATGCTTAAGTTAACACAAAAAGATTCAATGTATTGTAAATGCAATTGTTTTAATGGAAAACAGTTCTATTATACTATGTGCATTTCTGTGGGGTTTTAAAAAATGTAATGTCTATTTAACCCAAGCCAAAATCAGCCGTAAGAACAGGGTATATCATGATATTTTGAAAGCTCCATAACCAGTGAACAGTGTACAGTCATTAGTGCAGAGGTAGAATTTAATCCTCTGTAGAACATAAGAACTCCATTCACAGGAGGTGCTTCTAATTGGCAGCACGCATGTACTTCTTTCTGTTTAATGTATATAAGAAAGGTGGGACTTGCATATGGTTGCAAAGAGCTAGTAATGCAGCAACAAATTTGACCTCAAGTTAATAGCATTCCAGATCATCATGGCTTGTATAACTAAGGGCCCAAAAATCAAAACACTCTTAATAGCTAGGGCAACACAGACTAACAGGAATCTCATCTACTGTCTCTTTTAAAACAATTCTCCCTTTAAATAGGCAAGGTGACTCACTGCAGTCAACACTGTTAGCCCAATAGTGTTTGCAGAAGCAGGTTTTTAGGCAGTTACCTTTGAAGCTGCTCTTAGTGGTTCCATGTGGCCTTAAATGTGAATTAGCATCCAATCAGTGTGGATACTCTATTTCAAATACCTCAGTGCTATTTTGATGAGCTTTTGGCATGCAGACGCACTATTTCAAAATACGGTATTTTGGATAATTTTTTCCAGAATAGCTTATTCTGAAATAAATGTGCAGGGTAGATGTAGCCTAAGAAAAGCAAGATATTTAGTTTGAACTTGGAATTACTAAACTTCTCCAACACCCAGATAGGCAGTTCTGAACATTTTGTCGGAGGCAGCAATGTTTTTATTTATCAAATTAATACTTTATTTTTGTGATCTATTAAATACACTAATTTAAAAAATCCACAGGAGCTTGTACAATGACTATTTGAAAGGACCAAAATTTTAAAAATCCTAATGGAAAAAGGTGGGAATGTTACAAAATCCTCTAAGGGTGAACCTTGTAAGGAAAAGTGAATTCCAGAGTTGAAGGCTTTCCATTGAAAACGCTCTGCCATCAGCTCCAGCACATATAAATCTCAAGCATTTTAGCTGTTCTTAGTTGTTGTAATGGCACCTAGTTGGATTATTATTTACATAGAGTGGATTTAAAAGGTACTCTGTGTTGGCCTAATTTTTCTGCCACCAAAGTTGATGGGAGTCTAGTCATTGACTTCAGTGAGATTAGAGTTAGGTCAATGTTGAGTGTTTCAGGATTCCCATTCCTAATGCTGCTACATGTCTGTAAAAGGTAAACTCATAGTCCAATGCACTAATAATATTTTTATACCCTTCCTTTTTTTTGCTTAAATAACATTTGGCTATTTGCTTTTCTACTTCTTGAATCTTATAAAATGGCCTTTCATATAGGTCTTTAACCCTTGGCTCTATTGCTTTGTCTGCTTTGGTTTTTTTGGTTTTATCTTATTTGTGTGTGTGTGTGTGTGTGTGTGTGTGTGTGAGAGAGAGAGAGAGAGAGAGAGAGAGAGAGAGAGACAGACAGACAGACAGACAGACAGAATGGTGGCACATCAAAAGGTGTGTGTGAGAGAGAGAGAGAGAGAGAGAGAGAATGGTGGCACATCAAAAGTGCAAATAAAACAGCAGATGTTCAAAAAGAACTTGGATAATAATTATACCAACAGCATCTCGTGGCAGATTTAAAAACTAAAAAGTAAGCAAGAGATTGAACTAGCTCAGATGCACATTATCCTAGGGTCACTTTCTGCAAGTCTGTTTCTTTCACTTAGATCACTGGCTCTGGACAGCAGGTTTGCAGACATTTTAGTGGTACCCACAATGCCCAGCGTCTGCACCCCTCCACCACTCAAACTTTCCCTTCCCCATCTAAGGTTTTTCAGGGGAGTTTGAGTGCTGGGTGCAGGCTCTGGGCTGCAGCAGAGGATTGTGAGGGGAAGGGGGAAGATGAGAGTGCAAGCCCTGGGAGGGAGTTTGGGTGCAGGAAGGGTGAGAGGTGGGGTCTGGGAGGGAAGGTGGGTGCAGATGGGTGTCTGAGGTGCAGGCTCTGTGATGGAGTCTGGGTGCTGGCTGTGGTCCCAGCTATAGGCTCTGGGAAGGAGTCTGAGGTTTGAGGGGGCATGGATTTTGAGGGGTGGGAGAAGAGTGTGAAGGTTCTAGAGGGAGTGGGGTGCTCAAAGGCATGTGGCAGTAGTGGGTGGAGGTGTCACACTTACATGGGGTCCCCCATCTGGCAGTGGCTCCTAGGAGGAGTAGGGGTCTCCACACACTGCTGTTAACCTGCTCCCTCCACATGTCTCCAAGCCCCGCCTACCACCCCTGGGCAATATAAAATGCCCAGGGACCCCTGTCACTACCACTGGCAGCACAACGGGGTTAGGGAGACTTCCTGCTCCTTGCTCATCATGGCTACCTGCATTAGTGTCCCTATGGCTGGCAGGGGGAGTCTCTGTGCATTATTTCCAGCAGCTGCAGACACTGTCTCCTACCCCCTGGGTCATAGGGATGCACATGCCAGCAGCTCCAGGGAGTGAGTAGCAGGAAGTCGCTCTAACCTTGCTGCACTGCTGGTGATGACTATTGGGCACCCTGGTGTGTTTTAAATTGCCTGGGAGCAGCAGACAGGTCCAGGAGACACGTGAGGGGAAGGGGTTGGGGGGAAGTGAGTTTTGCTGGAGCCTGGCCCCGAGACAGGAATATTCCTGTATGTACACTATATGCATGTACAGGCCCTGTGCATTGGCTAGGGAATTCAACCCTATTGCCATAAAATTACAATTAAGAGACACCCTTGTTCTAACCCTTGATAGGAGTCTTTCCCAGCATCAGTCTTGGTTAATTGGCCTTTTAAACTTGGAAAGGACAATCTGCCTCATTTGAAGTTTTGCTCTGACTGGAGCAGACTTTGGCTCTCACCCTTTAGCAACTCAGTACTTATCTGACAGTATTTTAGGGTGTCTTTTCCTGCTTTCTGCCTTTAGGTGTTGGCACATCCTCACTATTTTCCATTTATTTTTTTCAACTCACAATGGATTTTTGTTTGTTTGTTGATTCACTTTGTCTTTGGTATTAAAGCTGAATCACCACTTTCCCTCTTCTAGTCACTAAAGAAATATTGGAAAGAATTCAGTAAAGAGTTTGTTACTCAAGAGTACTTGGCAGCCCTGAACGCAGAGGTCTTCTCTTTATCTACAGAACAGATACAGCATAGGTAGAGTCTGCACATGCTTCCCCATTGTTGTCCCACATTTGCACTTTCTCATGGATGACTTATTGGGTAGGTGAGAGTACAGTTCAGTCCCTGTGTCCATTTCATCCTTATTTTAACTCCAGAGGCTTCCAGAAATAATGACAATTAGTGTCATCAGTAATGCTGGCTTTTGGAGTCAGTGGGGAATTTGTATCCAAGGGCATGTCTACACTAGGAAATTATTATAAAACAACTGTATTGGAAATAATAGCTCCCAAAATTACTATTTCAAAATAAGCATTATTCCCTGCAGTAGTACAGATTTCAAAATTACCAGTCCGTTATTTCGAAATAACAGGCTTGGTAGCGTGAATGCTCCACTTATTATTTTGAAATAAGGAGGGGGTTATTTCAAAATAACTCTCTAGTGTAGACCTGGGCCAAGGGAACCACATACAGCATAATGCATTCCTTATAATGGTCCCAATTCTGCAGTACTTATTCAGGCAAAACTCTCATTGAATCAAAATAGGAGACTGCAGCATCAGCATTTGGTATTTTCTTCAGTTAAGTAATCGTTTTCTTTTTCCTGCAGCATTTTGACAAACAAGGAATGAACAGCTTATATTATACAAAATTTATAGCCTATAGCTTCTGTAGTCTTGTGAAAAAGACATCTGCTGTCCAAATAGCAAGGTTAAAGTGATTGTGTATGAAGTAAATACAAACTTCACCTAGTATTTCATTCTGGAAACCAGTTTGAACAATATTTAGATAACTTCTCCTAATGGAAGTCCTTTCATAAACTTGACCCATATAGTTTTGTCAAATCCAAGGTCAGATAGAAGTTCAAAACTATGTTTTATTTGAGCTTTTGTAACAACCTACTCACATTTATTAACACTTTTTAGTAAAAGATATTAACTACAATTTATTTTTATACCCTTATGTAGTTTTTTTATTTGATCAGTCATAAGAGAACAAGAACAATTGCCTATTTGTTTAGAATTTTGTTCATTCTGAATTGATTATTGTAATCTAAGTATCTGCAATTGTGTGGACCAATCACGTCTTTGCTTTTTTCACCTCTGTGAATAATGAAATGAAGTATCACTGAAGTTTTTTGATTGATATTGTCACCGCTGCATATTTCATTGTTTCAGCATATTTTCAAAGTGGGGCAATAATTTCCACTCTATTTTCAAGTTTTTCTAATGCATTATTCCAAATTCATTAGTTGTACCCCAGTGCATTATTTGACCTTGTAGAGGAAATGATGCACTATTGATAAGAGGATTTTGTCATATTATGTTGAAATGTATTTCTATCCTATGCTAGGGATGTGAAAGTTTAATCGGTTATCTGGTTAACCAGTAAGCAGGCTCCCTGCCTGCTGTGGGCAGGGGCCGCTGCAGCCTTGCAGGGGACCTGCTACATACTGTAGACTTCATGACTGGAACATGGAAAGAGGTGATTGAGCTTAATACCAAAAACAAAGCTTAATAGTCACTGGAAGCCGTATATTATGCATCCACATAAAAACACATTGAAGAACAAAGGACTCCTGCCCTCTATGGGTTTGAGCCTCCTCGGATCACAGGAGAATTGGGATTGCAGTGCTGGCAGAATACAGGGCCAAAAATCATTCACAGAGAGGAATCTTCTACAGGAGTTCTGGATCTTAACCCTGCAAATGTGTTAAAGGACTTTGCATTTCTCTCAAGAACCTCCTCCAGTCATGGCAGCATGGCTAGCTCCTGGCCATGCTGCCATTGGCAGGTGGCCAGCATCTGCACTCTGTGACCCATTCTAATAGGGCCCACAGAGCATGAAGGATGAGTTAATGTTGCTTCATGTACCATTAACAAATCAATTATTTTTAATGCAGACTTTTGCCCAGGGTGGATTAATTAAAATCAAATCAATTTAAATCACTATTTAAATCACCAAAACTCTCTGATTTAAATGAAGTTTCCCACTGATATTACTTCACATATTTCTTCAAACAGTACAAATCTGATCATTAAAACTTACAGCTCAGTACAGCATTTTACGTCATCTAAGAGGGGTTATGTTGTATAATTTTTTTAGATTATCCAATTTTTATTAATTTAGGAAATAGAACATAATACTCATTACCTGTGTCAAGCTGCAGATGCAGCAGCAGTACATTAGGAATGGTAAGAATTAAATCACACACAAGCACAATAATACTATTTTATTAAACGAAATCTTAAATGTTACATAAATGCTTCACATTTGCAATTGAAGTAGTCTCCTGAGTTGCCATCTGTCCTTGAACTCTTTAAAAAATAAAAATAAAAAATGTATTAACTATAACAAACAAATTCTCAGAATGCTGTCCTTAAAATTTCTACAAGTAAAGCTCATCTTCCCCACTCCCACTATGATTTTGATGCAGATTTGATTCCAAAAGCTAAGACTGTGCTAGGAGTGCATTTAATTTTTGGACTAAGCTCCATTGAAAGTAAGTATAGGGTGGGGTTCCTTTGGGAAAGCTGAGTTATGCTGAAGTAAAATAGGAAATGGATTTATGGTATCATCATTATGCTCTCTGACCTGCTGTTCCAAAAAAAGAGGCACATATTATGTAATATAAAATAAGAAAATGACAGTGGCAACTGGCAACTCTAGATTTCTCTTACTGCAGCTTGCTGTACTGTATATTCAGGTGATAGTCTAAAACCTACTTAACTAATTAAAAAAGCCACAAAGATTAGCCAAGCTAGCTTTTTTTTCTAGCAACATCCAACATAGCAAACAGCTTGGGAATTTACCTGTTAAATCACACTGTGACAGATTGCTTGCTAAGCCAGAGCTGTCAGCCTGGCTGAAAAGGCCAGTTACAGCCAACTGAGCAAGCCCAGGCCTGAAGGGCTAATGGAAGCAGCTGTGGCCCTCATTAGTCATATAAGGGCTATATAATGCAGCCAGAGGGGATGTGAAAAGGGAGGTGCAAGGGTGTGGCTGAGTCTTCTTCCCAAGCCAGAAGAAGAGGCTGGCTGAGTTAGTTGCTAGAAAACCAAAGCTCTGTAAATAGGTGGTGAGAAATTGTCATTGACAATAAAAGACACAGGTAACTGCACCGAGGGTTGCCAGGTGTCCGGTATTCACACGGACAGTCTGGTATTTTCACCTCCTGTCCGGTAGAAAAGTTCAGAAAATACCGGACACCTAAGATGTTTGGTATTTTCTGATTTTTTTTCCCCCACCAGGAGGCGAAAATGCTGGCCCCTGGCAACCCTATAGGTTCTGCAAGCCTGATGGCACAAAATTTTTCTTTTTTGCTCAACAACTTTGGTCTCCCCCGCTTTTTTTTGTCTTCAACAGAATTTTTTCCCGGTGTTTTCTTTTTGGGGGGGGGGGGGGGGGGGGGACAGGGAAGGCAGGTGTTCGGTATTTTTGTTTCAACCATCTGGCAACCCTAACTGCACCAGAAAGGGTCTCTGGTTGGTTTATGACCCAAGAAGGGGTCCCAAGGTGAGGGGCCTGGGTGAGGACCTTGCCACAACACTTATACTAAAATGCATATACAGCCGCTCCCCGAGTTGTGAACAGTCGAGTTACGACCGTTCACACTTACAACCAAAGCTCCCATGGAGCTGTCGTAAAGGCGGTCCCTGAGTTACGAACGCAACCCGCGCTTACGAACAGCGCGGTCGCGTGTAACTCAGTGGAGTCCGAGTTATGAACAGTTCGAGTTACGGACCAAGTGTTGGTCTGTAACTTGTTCGTAACTCGGAGAGTAGCTGTAGAGAGTCTTGAAGAAGAATGCATTGCAAAGTTGATCTGCATTGTTCTTCAGACATATCCAATTTTCTTCCAATAAGCAGTTTTCCTTATGACATTTTATTTTTGCAACTAAGCCCTGAATCATTTTCTTGCTCTACTTACATTTGACATGTTTTACTTTTTTATCCAGGGAACAAAGTGCTTCAAAATATTCCTGGATAGGGTCTCTTTTACACCCAGAAGCCATGAGTTTTTCTGTGGCAAAAGTGTGGGGGAATACAGGAAGCTGTGGGTATGCTGAATAATGACTTCTCTTTTCCTTTCCTGTCCTCCAATGTTCCTTTCTATGCTATCTCTGTCCTTTCCTATACATGGTGTCTCTGTCTTTAGACAGTGTCTTAACTAACTCTTTCATGCTTGGCCTAGGTTCACCACCACATGAGCACAGAACAAAACCAATTCTATCCAGCCATGTGTTTGCCTTTGCACATGTTTCTCGCCAGATTAACAGAAATTGAGAGCTCAGGACTTTCAAGGAGCAAGAGCTGATTGTTAGGCTGAACAAACTAGAGTCATTAGTTCATTTTATGAGAGTTGTAAGTATAGGTGTCACATATTGATTTAATAAAATTTAATTGTAACTTATTTTTAAATGAGAAAATAGCATTTTATTGATTATTTTAAAAATAAAAAATCTGATTTAAACAAAAAATCAATTTTTTATTTAAAAAAAATTACAGGCAGTCCCCGGGTTACGTACTAGATAGGGACTGTAGGTTTGTTCTTAAGTTGAATCTGTATGTAAGTCAGAACTGGCATCAGCCGCTGCTGAAACTGATTAGTTTCAACAGCGGCTGAATCTGGACACCAGTTCCACTTACATACAGATTCAACTTAAGAACCCCAGGCGTCCCCAAGTCAGCTGCTGCTGAAACTGATCAGCAGCTGATTCCAGGAAGACCAGGGCAGAGCAACTCTGCCTCGGGCTTCCTGTAGTCAGCCGCTGGTCAGTTTCAGCAGCGGCTGACTTGGGGACGCCTGGGGCAGAGCAGCTCGGGTGCTGCAGGGTTGGTCCAGTAGCGCGGCCGCTCCTCGGCGCTACTGGAGCAACCCAGCAGCACCCCAGCTGCTCTGCCCCAGGCATCCTGATTCAGCCACTGCTGAAACTGATCAGCAGCGGCTGAATCAGGACGCCTGGGGCAGAGCAGCTGGGGTGCTGCCGGGTTGGTCCAGTAGCGCCAAGGAGCGGTGCTGCGGGACCAACCGGCAGTGCCCCACCTGCTCTACCACAGGCCCTCGGCTTTGCTCCACGTCTCCCTGGTCTGCTGGGGGGGCACTAGCTGCGTCCCCCCCCAGCAGACCAGGGAGACGTGGAGCAAAGCGGCGGAGGACCCGGGCTGGACCCGCAGCCGCTTCCAGATCAGCTGGAAGCGCCGCGGGTCCGGCCGGGTCCTCAGCGGCTTTGCTCAGCGTCTCCCTGGTCTGGAAGCGGCCGCGGGTCCGGCCCCGGGTGCTCCGCCGCTTTTCTCAGCGTCTCCCTGGTCTGCAGACCAGGGAGATGCTGAGCAAAGCCGCTGAGGACCCGGCCGGACCCGCGGCACTTCCAGCTGATCTGGAAGTGGCCGCGTGTCCGGCCCGGGTGCTCTGCCACTTTGCTCCCCGTCTCCCTAGTCTGCTGGCTCCCCCAGCAGACCAGGGAGACGGGGAGCAGCTTTTCTCACCCCGGAGGAGGCGGGCGGCGGGACCAGGCGTCCCGCCACTCCAGTCCTCCGGGGTGAGAAATCCCCGTTCGTAACTGCGGATCCGACATAAGTCGGATCCGCGTAACTCGGGGACTGCCTGTATACATTTTTATCCACCTGCTTTTGCCTATAGTAGAGTATGGGAAACATGGCTCTGGAAGAAAGAGTTCCCTGGTTTCTCCTCCAGCTCTGCTTGTACTCCCTTTTATGCTACATTTGAATGGGAAGGGAGCAATATTCCCTCTATTTTTTCCCTCCATGTACAGAATAAATTTTATGTGCAGATGTGTACCACATGCTGCTGGCTATGAGAGGCTGTTGACACTCTGGTGATCAGCTGGGCAGCATTTGAATCTCTCCTGAGTGACTGCTCAAGTGCTCAGGTTACAGGGAACACTGAAGTAACACCTTCCATTTGCCATCCTGACAGCATTTGACAATGTTTTTGCTCCTACCCAGTGAACACCTTGTAATTGCCACACTTGAGAGCCAGTGGGTTTTTAGCTGAAGCAATAGAGGCTTCATTGCACTATGTTCCAGGGGTCCCAGGCTGAGTTCCACCTGTTAGCATTACAAATGCATCAGTGGGGAAGAGAGAGGCAAAGAGGCAATGTGTATACTGCACCTTAGCACTCCCTTATTCTGTTTACATAGAATGACTTCAAAATGTTCTATCTGAAAGTTACTTGTCAAACATTCTACTAGTTTTGTCACTTTTGTCTTCCATATCAAATATGCTGAGATCTCTAAACAGACACTAGCAATTTAAGACCTTGATTCAGGAAAGCATTTGAGTACATCCTTAACTTTAAGCCTCTGCTTAAGTCCTATAGAAGTCACTGTGACTTCAATGAAAATTAAGCACATGCTTAACTTTAAGCCTATGTTTAGGAGAGCATAGGATGGAACTTGGGCTTTTAAGAGGGCAGCGGCCATTGCACCGGTGACGAGGTCAGTTGACTATCTTCTGTCCTCAGCTAGGCTTAAGGAAAGGCACCTGGACTTTCAGGAGACTGGGTACGTCTACACAGCAGGGCTAAAGTTGAATGAAGCTACGCAATTTCAGCTACGTCAATTGTGTAGCTTAAATCGACATAACTTAATGTGGCTTATGGTGCTGTCTACACAGCAGGAAGTCAAAGAAAGAACACTCTTTCTTCGACTTCCCTTACTCCTCGTGAAATGAGGGTTCCCACGAGTCAGAGGAAGAAGTCCTTCAGCTCGAGATTATTTTGAAGTAAAGGCTTGTAGTGTAGACATGCACTATGTTATTTTGGAATAATGCTTCTGTGTAGACATACCCTGAGAGACTCTGAGCCAGAGAAGACTCAGATGCAGGACATGCAGGTGTCAGCTGCCAGATTGGAGGGAGATAGAAAACAGTACGGCTGAGATGGAAGCTGAGTTGTTGGGGAGAGTGCTACATGAGACCAAGTAGAGAGCTGAGTTTGGATGAGAACTCACCACAGCAGGTTTGAGCCAGGTTGGAAGCACCTGTCCATGGCAGCTGCAGCAGGAAGAGCAGGGGACGGGTGTATGTCCCCCGGCTGGGGGACAAACAGACACATAAACGGACAAACTCTCTGAAATATAGAGTAGATAGCTATCCCTTTCTCCACACCAGACCCCTGCTGGCCCAATGGGGTTATAACTGTCCCAGTCCCCATCTTTGGCCCCTTGCTGCCTCTCCTATGGTCATTCTGCAGTCTCTCTCCCACCTGCCAGACTCTTCCCTTTCCATTTTATGAGAAACAATTGAATTCTGGCACATGCCCAGATCTTGCTTTAAGTTATGATAAGAGGAAGCTGCATACCAAATTTGGTGATCCTAGCTCTTACCATTTAAGAGTAATTCTTGAACAAAGGGATTCACAGATGGACAGACAGATTGATGCATATTTCTAAACTATATTATGCCCAGAAAGAAGGCTTTGGATTGGACACTGAAGGTACATCTACACTAGCTTGTTAGCTCGAGCTACGTAGGGTAATTTAGGGCAAGCGGAGTTGCAAATGAAGCCCGGGATTTAAATATCCCAGGCTTCATTTGCATGTTCCCGGGTGCCGCCATTTTTAAATCCCCTTAGTCCGAACTCCGTGCCCGCGGCTACACGCGGCACAGAGTAGGTAGTTCGAATTAAAGATCCTAATTCAAACTACCGTTACTCCTCGTACTATATATTTTATATTTAAATCCCGGGCTTCATTTGCAACTCCGCTTGCCCTAATTACCCTATCTAGCTTGAGCTAACAAGCTAGTGTAGACGTACCCTGAGAGTCTAGGTTCATTTCATGGGTGGAAGAAAGGGTAAATGATGTGCTGAGGTCTGCTGAAGGAGGGCACTCCTGGGGCAGGGGGACTCCTATGACACATGCTTTTCTGAGTCGGGTCTAAATTTTGTCCCAAATCTTCATTATTGTGACAAAGAAGAGTTATAAATAAAAATCTAAGACAAATAAGAGTGTTTCCAATTTAAAGATTCCAGTGAAAACAATTGGTTTTTAAATAAGCATCCCTGTGCCCTATTTGAAATCTAGTTTTCTGCACGGAAAAACCTGAAAGTGAAACTGACCGTAAAACACTGAAATTAGCCTTATTAATATTTATTATCTAACTTGAAAAATGTAAATAAAGCATAGAGACAAGTGACTTAAAAAAATTATTCACTTTAAATAGTGAATTCAAATTAATAATATAGACAAATTATTTACAACATGACTGCTAAACTGTGTTCCATTCTTTTTATGTGTTTATTGCTTTGCCTTTTAATTGCAACATTGCATATTCAAGGCTTTATTGGATAGCTATAATTTTCCAGTTTTTTTATTCAGAACCATCACAATTTGTTAGGAAGGGAATAACATGTACTTTTATGCTTGATTAATGTTAAAAACTACCAAGTGAATATTTCTTTGATATTGTGAATTTAGAATTATAAAGAAGATCTCAAATACTCTTCTTCATCTTATGAAGTGTTATATAATAATTCAGAATATTTCTTCTCTTATAATTAAGTGTAAAAAATCTGTCATTTTACCACTACCAGTTGAAAGAAACTCAACCCTAAATGAGGGCTTTTTACAGGGAAAGAATGTAGAAAGAACTAATAGTCCCAGAAATATATTCAAATAGGGCCTGATTCTGCAAATTCTTACTCGTGACCATTACTTTTCCAAACAAATATTTCTCATGGATAGTGCCAATGGCTTAATGTATACACATGCTTTTGAAAGATTGGACCAAAAGGGCCTAATACAACTTCTTTTAAAGTCCATGGATTTCACTGGGGTTTGGATCAGGCCCACAAGTCCTGATTTAAGTTTGTAGCCTGGGAAAGAGTTTTGTGATTTTTGGATGGGTAAGTCTCGCCAATCTGATCAGAATAGATCTAAATTCATCCTCTATCCCAGATTACAATTCCAAGGAACCACAGGGCTCCTCCTCTTGAGGGTCAACAGATGACGGACAACAACAACACCTCAACTCAGGGAATGAAATGGACAACAGTTTTATTGCTAATGGAATAATGATTATGATCACCACAACAAACACTACAGTAAGAACACAAATCACTTGAATTCCTTCCCAAGATGTCATTAACACAATTAATCCCAAACTTATCTAAGTATACAAAAAGTAATGATAATAATAATAGTAATAATAATTCCTACACACACAAGGATCCCAAGGTTGGATGGAGAAGGGTGGCTTCCCTTCCCCTGGAGACCTGGGAGCAAGTGTCAGTAGGATTCCTAAAAGCATTCTTAACCAAGAAAAGAAAAGAAGCCGTTACAAAAGAGAGGAATAGAAATAAGTCCTAAGTTTTCTCTGACCTTATACTCACATGATTCAGGACAGGCTGCTCTCTTCTACGAGGCATCATATTGCAGCCCCGATCTCTCTAATCCCTAGGCCTAAATACCCCTTTTGGGCGCCAAAGCATATTGGATATTCCACCCCTTTTCTATAACTGGGCTTAAAACCCCACGATTTCTGAGGGTACCACCTTTAATTGGAAGAAATCTCTGGGTACCTTATGAATATTCATTATGGCTGCCAGATTACTTTCTTGGACGCTGTCCCTATACCACACACAAAGGGTGGGAAGCTGTACGGAAGCTGCGGTTAACAAGATTCCATCGGTTCGGATAGTACCAACAGATGAAACACCTATAACTGTCATATTAGCAGATTTATACCATTAATTCCGGGTAAAGCTCAAAACTAAACTTGCCCTGACTGCAGACTCTTGCTTCACCCCTTTATGGCAAATTACAAACACAAAACATATAGTTCCCATTGTTCCCCACTTATATCTTATTGCTATCAGCAATCTTACAGAATCTGGATTCTGTAGGTCCCTTGCGTTACCAGCATATTTCAAATCTATATTAAAAAGATATAAGGATAACATAAAACTATTATTTAACTAAAGTGAATATGATATTCATGGGCCAAAATAAGGCAAATAATGGTTAATAGGTTACAAGTTGCAATGTAGCATTTTATTAGAACTGCTTGAAAATTTGTCACAAAGGGATGGTCAACAGAAGCAATTGTTCATACTGTGGCTCAGTGGGAAAATGGTAAAGCAGATGCATAGCAATGAACTGCTACAGGCAAAAGGAACCTGCATATAAGTTTGATCCCCTACTGTGGAGTCAATATAGATAACCATTGTTGACTGCTGCAGTGCTGTATCAGTGGATCCAAATTTTCAAAATTGCTCAGGACAAGATTTTGACATGTTCACTCCTCACAACTGGGGCAGACTTTCCAAAGTGCTCATTTTCCATGGTGGCACTAATGAGTTCAATAGGTAATGTGCTGAGATGTTTTGAAAATCTAGTTCCAACAGTGGCTGCTAAGCTCTTAATTTTGCCCATAATAGGTACTTTCAGTTGACCATATTTAATTCTTCTTTATGCAGCCTTTATTCTGTGCCCTTATTCTGCATAACTAGGGTACTTTTCTTGTCTGGCAGTTTCTTCTCCTACATTTTTTGCAATTACAATAATCCTGATACTCATCTGCACGATGGCTTTTGCTTTTTACTGGTAGGGTGCGTCTAGACTGGCAAGATTTTGCACCAAAGCAGCCGCTTTTGCACAAAATCTTGCTGACTGTCTACACTGGCCACAAGTATTTGCACAAGAACACTGACTTTGTACTGTACAAAATCAGTGGTTCTTGCGCAAATACTTTGACGCTCCTGCTCAGGGATAAGCCTTCTTGCGCAAGTATTCTTGCGCAAGAGGGCCAGTGTAGAGAGGCAAGTTAATTTCTTGTGCA
Organism: Pelodiscus sinensis; assembly: GCF_052426305.1. NCBI lineage: Eukaryota > Metazoa > Chordata > Testudines > Trionychidae > Pelodiscus > Pelodiscus sinensis. Next base: position 34,195,946 of record NC_143060.1, on the reverse strand, counting down.
AGAAAGCCCGATGGCTAAAATGGCCATCAGAGCTTTCTTGTGCAAGAGAGCGTCTACACTGGCAAGGATGCTTTTGCACAAAAGATGTCTTTTCGCAAAAGCATTCGTGCCAGTGTAGACGCTCTCTTGCGTAAATACTTCTAATGGAAAAACTTTTCTGTTAAAAGTATTTGCGTGAAATCATGCCAGTCTAGACGCAGACGTAGAGTTCATTTAGTCCTAATACTTCCTTCCCTATAGAAGGTGATATGCTTGGCCTTTTCTCATTTCTTGCAATGTGTTCCTTTGATAGGCACTGTGTCCCACATGGGAGCACATAACCCTTAGTTAATCTCCTTTCAGTGTTTTTGGTGGGCTTTTTTTTTTTAAAGAGCAGTAGATGTGCCATAGCTCTTTAGTGGAAGAAAGAGTTCAAGTTGGGAGGGAAAGAAACAGTGACTAAGCCCAAAGAAAAGTAGCAGCTTCTACAGAGAAGACCATACTTAGTTTCTATAAGCCAAAGCCTAGATTAAAGCTCCCACTGGAATCATGGAAAAACTCTCTTGGCTTCACTGGGATCAGAACTTGGCATTGCCGCTGTGCACTTTCCTGTTCTTATTCTAAAGTTATTATAATGGAACAGAATTAATGTACTAACAGTGGGCTCAACTCTGGCTCCTAGTCCCAGCTCCGTGTTTGTCAGCAAAGAACCCAACCCCATCATAGCAAGCAAAGTTAGTAGAGCGTCTCCGAGAGCTCTCTAGAAGTCATAGGGAGTAGCAGCAAGTACACTCCACCTAAGAAGGTGCATACTCAGTCCCCTGTGAGGCCAGCAATCTCTGCTCTTTACTGCAAGTAGACCATCATGGCTCTGTCCCTTTTGTAGTGCCTGGTGCTCCTGAAATAGTTCCTGCACTCAGGAGACTGTAGTGACTGCAGCTGTGGCCAGGAACTGGTCACTAATATGCAAATCATTCATATATTCCTAAACCAGAAGAGACCACTGTTATCATCTAGTCTGACCTTGTGTTTTTAAAGAGCAACACAGTTTGTCCGATTATTGATGGGCTATAAAATTAGACATTGAATGAATGAAAGAAGCTACTTTGAGTGCTCTTGTCTGCCTGTGAGGGTGAGAAAATGGCCATTCAGAGACTGGCCTTGGCTTGTTTTACTGGGAAATTGGTTTTCTTAAGGTTGTGGTGCATGTTTTCAGAAGAGGGTCCCATATAAGAACTTAGCTGAGTCCATTATAGAATCATAGAATGCTAGAACTGAAAAGGGCCTTGAGAGGTCATCAAGTCCAGTCACCTGCCCTCATGGCAGGACCAAGCACTATCTAGACCATCCCTGATAGATATCTATCTAACCTGCTCTTAAATATCTCCAGAGATGGAGATTCCACAATCTCCCTAGACAACTTATTCCAGTGTTTAACCACCCTGACAGCTAGGAACTTTTTCCTAATGTCCAACATAAACCTCCCTTGCTGCAGTTTAAGCCCATTGATTCTTGTCCTATTCTCAGAGGCCAAGGAGAACAATTTTTTCTCCCTCCTACTTGTAACACCCTTTTAGATACTTAAAAACTGCTATCATGTCCCTCCTCAGTCTTCTCCTTTCCAAACTAAACAAGCCCAGTTCTTTCAGTCTTCCCTCATAGTTCATGTTCTCTAGACCCTTAATAATTCTTGTTGCTCTTCTCTGTACCTTCTCCTGGAACTGGACACAACACTCCAACTGAGGCCTAATCAGTGCAGAGTAGAGCGGAAGAATGACTATGAATTATGAAAGAATATAATTACTGCTTGTTTGCAAAGTGTAACACAGTAAAGTGGGAATACTTGAATGGTTCTTAGGATTTATAATATTAAGAGTCTGATCCTGGAACTCTTAAATAAGTAATACCAATGACATCAAACTGTTTTCTTCCTCTATCAGGCAATGCCACCAAAACTGGGCAGAGAAGATATAATTGTTTTAAGTCTGAATCTTATATGTGTTCCCTCAACCTTGAGTGTACGGAGATATTCCTTTCTTTAATCAGGTGTGCCTCACCACCACAGACACCTCCTGCTGGACATTCTGGGAATTAGCTCTTTAGTGCTGGCGCATTCCCTTCTGGCCAGTGTCTCACCCACAGTTATCTATTTCTCTACTTCTGGGAACTCACTACCCCCTGTGCCCACTTTGTCTCAGTGACCCACTGCTAGTCATCATCTAACCCCTTACCTCAGGAGCAAACTGCATTCTGAAATGGGCACTCATCATTGGCAAGGGGGTATGGACCTGCTGTCTTTGCTTTATCTGGCTGCCTCCCTACAGCTTTAGTACACTCTGACCTTGTCTCAGGCCCTACAGCCCAGGAGTGAGGTCAGATCAGATTTCCTCAACTCTGCCTGCCTCTTCCCAGCACTACCCTGTATCAGAAAGCCTTTAGCTTCTCTGGCAGCCAGGTCCCTCCTGCTCCCCCAGCCAGAACAAGATTCCTTTGTCTCTTTCCCTCCAGTATTTATACTCCTCTCCGCTGGGTCCTAATTAGCTAGTACCTGCCTCAGTTGTGGGGCTTTGCTCTCAGCCCTCTCCCAGAGCTGGGTTTTAGCCTTAAAGGGCCAGTGCGGAGCAGATGCCCTGTCACACACACCTATTTAAATTCTTGATTTTTAAAAAGCTATATATTTTTTATCACTATGTAAGTGACTGAAAAACAATTTGTGAAATCCCCTTATGTTAACTACTTGGAACAGCCTTTTGTTCTGGAATGGAAGGAGGGAGGAGAGCGAGAGTTGGACAGTAACTCCAACCTCAGTACAATATATGCAGGAACATAGTTATCAGCGAAGTGGAAAATAAGGTTCAGTTTTGCTTCTGAGAAAAGCAGCTTCACAAGGAAGCAAAAATCCATGTGTAATACCATAATGACTAATGTGTCTTTCAACTTTGTCTTTTCTCGGACTCTACAAAATTCAACTAGTCTCTTTAAAATGGGTTTCCATCAAATGCTGGAAACATCACATGCTCCCTATTAATATACAATTTCTATTGATCTACATGTCCAGTAGTCTGTTGTGTATTTTTTACACTAAGAGTTTCTTTATTATTCTAACAGAGCTGTGTCAAACTTCTTTCCCCCTAATATTTATTGTATTTGTGTCAAGCCTTTGAAGAGCCCAACACTGTGATATCTTCGCATGCTTCTTACAGATTAACTTTAGGTCCATCCTTATTCACCAACAAAAGGAGCTACCAGATCAGGCTTTACTGCAGCCTACAATATTGAAGACATTGGCCCACATTTTCATAGAATCATAGGGCTGGAAGAGACCTCAGGAAGTCATCATGTCCAGCCTCCTGCCCAAAGCAGGACCAGCGTTAACTAAATCATCCCAGCCAGGACTTTGTCAATCTGAGACTTAAACCTCTAGGGATAGTGATTCCACCACCTCCCTAGGTAACCCATTCCAGTGCTTCGCCACCCTCTTAGTGAAATAGTTTTTCCTAATATATATCTTAGACCTCCCCCACTGTAAGTTGAGACCACTGCTCCTTATTCTGCCATCTGTCACTACTGAGAACAACCTCTCTTCATGCCCTTTGGAACCTCCCTTCAGGATGTTGAAGGTTTCTATCAAATCCCCCCGACTCTTCTCTTCTGTAGACTAAATAAGCCCAAATCCCTCAGCCTCTCCTCGTAGGTCATCTGGTCCAGCCCCCTAATCATTTTGGTTTCCTTCCACTGATAACCCTTTCCAATGCGTCCACATCCTTCCTATAATGGGGTGGGGGGTCCAGAACTGGACACAATACTCCAAATGTGGCCTCAACAGTGCTGAATAAAGGGGAATAATAAATTCTCTGGATCTGCTTGCAGTGCTCCTCCTAATGCACCCTAATATGCCATTAGTTTTCTTGGCTACAGGGACACACTGTTGACTCCTGTCCATCTTCTCATCCACTGTAATCCCCAGGACCTTTTCTGCTGAACTGCTACTTAGTCAGTCGGTCCCCAGCCTGTAACATGCTTGGGATTCTTCTGTCCCAACTGCAGGACTTGTCCTTGTTGAACCTCATTAGATTTCTTTTGTCCCAATCCTCCAATTTGTCTAGGTCACTCTGGATCCTGTCCCTGCCTTCCAACATATCTAACTCTCCCCCTAGCTTAGTGTAATCTGTAAACTTGCTGAGGGTGCAATCTATCCCCTCATTCAGGTAATTAATAAAGATGTTGAACAAAACCGGCCCTAGAACCAATCCTTGAGGCACTCCACTTGAAGCCAACCAGACATCGAGCCATTGATCACTACCTGTTGGGCCCGACAATCTAGCCAGCTTTCTATCCACCTTACAGTCCATTTATCCAATCCATACTTCCTTAACTTGCTGGCAAGAATATTGTGGGAGACCATATCAAAAGCTTTGATAAATTCAAGATATATCACATTCACTGACTTCCCCATGTCCACAGAGCCAGTTACCTCATCATAGAAGCTAATCAGATTGGTCAGGCATGACTTGCCCTTGGTGAATCCATGTTGACTATTCCTGATCACTTTCCCCTCTTGGAATTGCTTCAAAATGGATTCCTTGAGGATCCTCTCCATGATTTTTCCAGGGACTGAGGTAAGGGTGACCGGTCTTACTAATTTTCCAGTGAGTGTTGCGGCATTCCAACTTTCCCTTTACCAAGGAAAGTTCATAGGTAGCAAATGTAGACTAATGTTGGGAGGCTACTGGCTGGAGAGTGAAGTGGGTGGGGCAAGTGGCATGCTAATTCACAACATCCCTTCAGCTTATTCTGTCTCTGAGAAGCTATGATAGATTCCCTGGACCAACAGAAACCCTAAGTGGGTGGGGCAGGAACAGTGAACAGGAACAGATCTACTTCAGCAAAGGTGGGCCTGGCCATAGGACAGGGAGATACCTAGTTTGTTGGCTAAGTATTTCAATATTGTCAGCTGCAAATATTCAAAAATCACAAGTCAGCCCCTCTTCTTTATGCCCCTCAAAATCTGAATGATTTAAAATCATCAGATTTTTAAAAATAGGTTGATGATCGATTGTTTGTTTTCCAGTTTGAGCTGTTAGGGTGCACTCAAGTCATGCTTTCAAACTATTCTTCACAAGTGTGAGGAACAGAATTTTCTTTTAAACCAGTTAAATTTTGTTTTGTTTTTAAATCACACCAGTAACAAAACTATTTAAACCTGTAAAATTGTTAAGTGTGCCTCGGCCTTCATCTCTTTTCCTCATCTGGTCAGTTTTGTTTTTTTTAAGGTGGATGGATGTATAACAGGTAACAACACTTCCTTACCTCACAGAGGTTTTGTGATAAATATATGCGAGGCCCTTGCTTACTAGAGTGACGGGAGACATGTAAGTAGATAAATACTTACAAAGAAAAAATAGCATATGACTTTCTCCAGACTTGTTTCAGAGACTTGCTCTGTTCTGTCCAGCTAATGCTCTATGTGCAGTCCAAGCAAGAGCTACTAGCTGAGTGCCCCCTAGTTGCAAATCATTTTTAGAACAAGAATAACTTTTTACTAATGATAAAGGATTGCAGGGGTAAACCTCAGTCTCCAAATGCCAAATTTGCTGGCTTTAAGAAAATCCAGCGAGTTACATCTAGAATGAACTGAGCTCAATATCTCCTTTTATTATTGTGTCTTAATTTGCTGTTCATTGAAGCAGGTTGGTTTCGTGTACATGCACAGTGAGCTTGGCAGATGTAGTGTGAAAGTCCATTGAAAATTTTCCTACAAAATCGCAAATACACACCTATTTCAGAACGGAACAGCTGATTTTTTCCCCCATCACTTTACCTGGCAGAATCTCAGCTCATTGCTCTGTGTTTCAACTGTACTGCCAGTGACAGCACAACCATCTAATATAACAAAAGGGTTCTGACATTTATATTGTAAGTACCAATGAGTGAACTGTTTCTGATACATGAAAGACCAGACCTGGTCCTTTTCCTGATCATTGAATTGACCCAAAGATATTTTAAAGTTTGGATTAAAAGGAAATGTTTCCTCCTGCATCATTAAGACCCCATTTTATTCCATGGAATACAAAAAGTGAGTTAAACACAGTCAGTCTGAGCATGTGAGTAGGAAGCTGTAATTTATTATATACTCTGCTCTTTCATGATTGCAGATTGCTCTGTGCATCTCTGGATAAGTGCAGGATTTTCATACGTCATCATTCCCCAAATATGATCAGCAGTTCTACCCCATATCTGCTTTAAAATGGGGGCATTTTCCTTTTTTCTGTGAACCTGAATGAGTTACGAGTCAGTCTTTGCATTACTCTATACATTGTGAAGTCCTGTCGTTGTACCGCATCTGAGTCAAAACCTATTCCTGATTTCCCCAAAACATCACAAGCTCACCAGACAGGCTATAAAATAACAGTCAACACAGAAAACGTACTGAGATTTGGGAGGCAATATACTGACCAAGTAAACTAATAGGAAAAAAGCGCCAGTCTAGACGTGGATCTTTCGGAAAATAATTTATTTTTTCCGGCAAAGCTCCGAGCTGGAAAAAAGCAGCAGCCATTTTTATGCTAATGAAGCAGGGGGGATTTAAATCCCTGCTTCATTTGCAATTGCGATATGTCTAATTTGCATCCCTTTTATGGAAAAGGGATGCAGTCTAGACACAGCCATTATGTAGAGCTACTTTCAGGCCTACTGACCGGGGGAAAGGGAGGGGCGGTGAATGGGGACAGTTGCCACGGGGTCCAGTAATTCTAAAGAGTCCAAGGCTCCTGGTGACCACTGCTACTACTGTGGCAGCAGTGGAGCACAAAGCCCCGGGTCCTTTAAATCTCCACTGGAATGCCACGTGCTTCAGGCGCTCTAAGTGTTGGGCTGGGGGCAGGGCAGGAAGAGGAGGGAGGTGGCTGTCTCAGCCCCACCCCTTCCATCCAAGCCCCACACCTTCTGGGAGCATGGAAACACCTCCCATACCCATCTTGCCCAGGGGCCCAGTATCGCTAGACATTCTTCTCTATGATTTTTTTTTTTTTTGAACAAGCTTGGATCTGACCCTGTTGTAAACTCTTTTGAAATTAGTCAGTTTTATAAATCCAGTTACTGTTTGATAAAATCACTTCAGCTCACCACACTTAACGCTACATGCTTTTGAAGTTATATTATAATACTGTAGTTTGTGATTCCAGATTACTGAGCGTCATTTATGAAAACCCCTCAAAAGAGAATCATGCTATGAATCTCAGAAAAGGTAGGGGAACATGGTATGTTGGCATTAGAAGTCATTTATACTGACCCACACAATGTCAATGCTGCACTTGTAGGAGATGTCATTAATCAGCTAGGCTGCTTGTTAACTCTTGCTGTTTTTTTTATTTGTCAAGGGCTCAATATTTTTCAATATGAGATCTTCACTGTGCTTTAAATGGCAGTTTATAATTAATGATACTTGAGTGTGTCTCTTTTTTCAAAAATTCATACAACATTCTTAGTTACAATTTATACATGATTTTAAAGTATAATTAACATTCATTTTTCTGAGATATATGCAAACAGATATGCAAATTTGGAAATAAATATGCAAACATATAAAATGTTTTTGAATTAAGTAGTCCTTAATATTTTTAATGAAATCAATATTTTATTCATATTTTGCACACAAGTTTGAGTACCTACTGACTCAGTAGGCCTCTGATTTGTGGACCATTTTTGAAGACTACAGGTATGTCTACACTAGAGCCTAGTGGGCCAACCTTCAGTTACTCAGGAGTTTGAATGAACCACCCACTGACCAACGTAAGTTACCTTGATATAAACACTCATGGGCACTACACTATGTTACTGGAAGAGCTTCTTCTGTTGGGTGCACCATTCACTGAAGTGATTTTATTATGCCAAAGGGAAAGTTCTCTCCTGTTGACAGAGTCACATCACCAGCTGTGCTACAGTAACACAGCTGCATTGGTGCAGCTGTGCCGCTACAGTGCTGTACATCTAGATATTCTCAGATTGGCTCCTAGAGAGTTTGGGTACATGAAAAATTGATTTTAACAAAATATTGTGCTAAAATCTGGAAACTGTGTCACCTCAATGTGGTGGGGCCAACTATTAATGCCTCCAGTTTGTGTCTGACTGTCTTATTTTCCTTAGGTGTAGCACTGTGTTTAATTATACTGTCAGATCGTCACCGATAGATCACTAGTTTAATCACTCTTTGTCAATTTGCTATTTGATTCTTCTTGTTAGCTATTCCTTCAATCCAATTGTCTATAAATTAGATCTCTGAGAAAATTTGATACACCAAAGAAAGATGTAACAAAGACAGCCTTGAGGTCTCCACAAAGGGTCGAGAGATGTGGTTGGCTTTTTGTATTTTAATTGGTGAGAGGAAAAAAAATCTGAAAATCCTAACTGTCTTGGTAATGGCTACCAATATAGAGGAAAGCGTTACTGCTGTATGACTGATAGGATCTTCATTGTTGTAATAGACAGCATGGATGCAGTCCATTGGCTATTGAACAGTGTGGATGCATTCCATTGGCTACCAGTCTTCCCCCTATTTTGAGATTTACTGGTGTAAAATGCAGCCTTCCAAGAGAAGCTAAAGAGAGTGGAATGAAATCTGGGGGCTGGTTTCCATAATGGCCAATAATTGCAGTAATAGACAATAGGAGGCCTCCATTCTGCCTTTCTTCAATCTCAAGCTTGCTTTGAGTTTGCATTAGTAGAGCGCTGCATGAATACAAAATTTGTATTTGCATGCACATCTGCAAAAAAGACCCACGGATATCCGCATTGACATCCACTGATGCGGATACCCACAGATATCAAGCAGATATCCACAAATTTACAGGGTTCTAGATACAAAATTTATATCCATATCCACATCCATATCTGCAAAAATAAACCATGGATATCTTAAACCATGGATATCCATGGATGCAGATACCCGCAGATATAAACTGGATATCAAACAGATTTGCAGGGCTCTGTGGATAAGCTCTAAAGTACTGTGGGAAAACAATTGCCTGGCTGAGATTGCAGAGAGGGAAGTGAAGACCAGCAGTCTCTCCAAACACACAGCTAATAAATCCTTTTCAGTTTAGCTGATGGAGTATAGTGGGCAGATATTGGCTCAGTGTGAAGACAGTTGAATATACATACATGCAAATATGAAGAGAGGATGAAACTGTGGAGGGGGAAGTGAACAGAAGATTGCATCTAAAATAAATATGCCACAGAAAATTGGAGGTTTGTTTTAAATCTGAACACCCAATCAAAGTGAAGCTACTCCTATGGCTGTTCCCATGGAGCCCACCAAGCAAATAATAACAAATCCTTACTAGATGGTGCTTAATCTGTATGAGCTGATGTGATTAATTGGATTATAGTCCAATATGATAGGGCTGCAAGCTGTACATCATTTAGGACTGGTTCATCAAACCCTTGCTTAATGTGAAGAGGTCCATTAAAGTTAGTGGTTGTAATTGTGCGAGCACAGGTGGACAGGATCAAGCCTCCAAACTGTTTCACTAAAAACTCAGATCCTGCTTTACTGAATTTACTCCTAATTTTACACTAGTGCAACAATAACCAGAATCTAGCCTAACATGGATTTTTTAATAGAAATAATCAGCTATCAGCATGTCTGTAATGTGCTTTGATAACTATGCACTGCTATTTGAACTACAATATTTTAGCAGAAAGGGCTATAGAGATTCATCTGTCCTTGCAGGTGCAAAATAACCAATCAAAAAGCTACTTCACTGCATGGAGCACTATAATTTTAATTGATGTTTTGTTCATTTGCTGCTACAGGTATAGTAAGTAAAAGTCATACAGCTATTCTCCTTGTGCATCTGTGTCGGTTTCAATGTTTTACCTTACAGTTGAATGAAACAAAATAGAAATGCATTTAGCAAAATAGAAGAATGTTATTTAGAACTATGCAAACCCCTCTGCCTGCCTCTGAAATAGCCTTGGTCTATAAGGCTACATTTACACTGCACATTGATTTCAAAATAAGCTATTTCAGAAGATATCTATCCAAATGTGCATTAAAATAGCACTTAGTTGTTTCAAAATAGACAGTGTCTCCACACTCTTTGGATGCTAACTCGCATTTCAGGCCACCCGGAACCACTTCAGGCAGGGCATCAGGTCAGCAGTAACTTCATGTGGCTGCTGCTTGGGGCTTTCTGAGGCTCTTGCTTAAAGGGACCCCCCCCTGTACAGCAGTGTCTCAGGCTTTATTCCTTTGCCTACCTCCTTGAAGGAAAGCAAAGCCTTTTTTTTCTGCCTGCTGTGGTTGCCCTTGCGGACAGCTCAGATTGCCAGACATGGAGCTGGAGCTGCCTCTGGGCAGTCTACAGCTATTGCAGCTTGTGCAGCACCTCATACAGCAGTTTCTGCAGACTGCTCCCCAGGCCCTGCAGAAACCCAACTCCCTGCTCTTCTGAGAGACCCTTCTTGGATCTCCGTGGGTGCGGCTCATGCAGCTGGATCCCACCCGCCCTCCTGTTCACACAATGCACTGGTGTCTGGACATCAGTGCAGACTGGTGGGACCAGATCATCTTGGAGCAGTGGGAAGACCATCAATGGTTCCAGAATTTTAGGATGAGGGGAGACACGTTTCTGGTGTGGGCCAGTAACACCATCCTGCTGTGCAGAGTCATCCATCTCAGCTACGTGGACCCCATCATCGCTGACTTTGTTGACATGGGATTCTCAACTTTTTTTTTGGGGGGGGGGGGGGAAGATGGCACCCATATCCCCATCCAGGCCCCTACCAGGCATCTTTCATCAAGTGGAAGGGATACTTTTTGATGGTCCTACAGGCTGTCACAGACCACCGGGGCTAGCTAACATGTCAAGTGGTCGGGGAAGGCACATCATGCCCTCTTGTTCCAAAACTCCAGCATCTTTGAGAAGCTGCACACTGCAACTTTTCTCCCCCACCACACCACCAGGGTTGGGAATGTGGACATGCCCGTTTACATGGCCTGGCTCAGGGCTGGGGCTGGGAGTGACACCTGGCTCTGATGATCCCACTGCCATGGGTACGAGGGCCAAGGCGGCCATGGGAATGGGGAGGTGTTGGGGGAGGAGCGGGAGAGGGAGCAGAAGCAGGAACAAGCATCATGCTAGTAATGAGAGATTGCATGGCCACGTGGCCCTGTTCCAGCAGCTCCCACAAGGTGTCTTGCTGCAGCTGGATGTCTTCCTGGAGCCTACATTCAATGGTCTGCTCCAGGCATCGGCGTGCTGCGAGGTGCTTCCTCTGGAACTTGTCCATGAGTCTCTGGCACCTGCAGTCCCTCGGGTTCAGGAGGCTGTCCTGGGTAGTGTCGACCCGTGGATGTGGGGAGCCTCACCATTTCTATGTCCCAGGGATAAGCAGGCATGTGAAAGTGCCGGCCAGATTGGGATTCTGTGGGTGGGAGGCGGGGCCTCAGGGCAGCTGGGCTTCCCTCTGTGCCACGCACATGTTGGACCTGGAGGGAGCTGTCAGTATGGCAAGCTTCTTCAGACACCCTGTGGTCAATAGTACAAGGCAGCCTCCTGGGGCTGTATACCCTAGAGCAGCGCGGCATGTGCTCCTTCATGCACAGGCTGCTGCGTGATCCCCAGGTCACAAGGGCCAAGTGCAAAGTGCCCCGCTACCTCTTGCCACTTCCACCCCTTCTGTGAAGGGAACATGATGTTCCTTCCCCGGCCTCAGACGACACCTGGGACACGTCCACAGCGAGGGGTACTAGCTCCAGGGTCAGGAGGGTGATGGTGCTGGCTTCATCTGGCTCCTCCTCCTCCGCCACTTCCTCCTCTTCATCTCTGACCCCTGTGAAGACAACGACAGGTGTCTCGAGCCCCGAGTCCACAACCAGGAGGGAAGGCACTGCCCCGCCCCCCAAGATGCAGTCCAGGTCCTCGAAGTAGGGGTAGGTGTGGGGTTCTGTCCTGGAGCGTGAGCTGCCGCCCCTGGCTCTGGCATATGCTTGGTGGTGTTCTTTCCTCCGCACCTGCTCCTGAGTGCAGATGTGCCCCTTGTTGGCCAGGCTCTTGGCCATCTAGCCATAGACATCCACATTCCTGTGTCTGGTGCAGAGATCCTGGAGGCTGGTCTTGTCAACCCAAACCTCAATGAAGTCCAGGATCTCTGCACCAGACCAGGAAGGTGCATACCTCTTTAGGGCTCAGGCAGTCTCCTGGGAGCTGTCTGACTGCTCCCTGGGAGTAGTGGAGGGCTGGGCGGGAGTAACAGAGTTGCTCATTCTTGAAAAAAGCAAGGCAGTGGTGGCTGCAGGTTGGCTCAGGGCTGTCAGGGCCTCTTGCTTGCCACAAGCCCTTTTCCCTGAGGTGGCAGTTTTAAGGGCTCCAGGGGAAGGGGGGAATATAGAGTTTTCCTGAGACAGAGCAGCCAGCAGAGCATTTTGGGAAGGGCTGAAGGCCTCTCATTTTGAAATAACTCCAGCTGCCCTTCCTACACAGCCCCTATTTCAAAACAACTATTTCAGAAGACAAGTTATTCCTCACAGAATAAAGTTTACAGATTTCAGAACAAGCTGCCCATTATTTTGAAATAATTTCAAAATAACACTATTGGGCTGTGTCTAGACTGGCAAGTTTTTCTGCAAAATCATCTGCTTTTGCAGAAAAACTTGCCAGCTGTCTACACTGGCCGCTTGAATTTTCGGAAAAGCACTGACGATCTCATGTAAAATCATCAGTGCTTTTCCGGAAAAACTATGCTACTCCCATTCGGGCAAAAGTCTTTTTCCGAAAGACTTTTGCGCAAAAGGGCCAGTGTAGACAGCATAGCACTGTTTTCCGCAAAAAAGCCCCGATCGTGAAAAAGGCGATCAGGGCTTTTTTTGCAGAAAACCACGTCTAAATTGGCCACGGACGCTTTTCCGCAAAAAGTGCTTTTGCGGAAAAGCATCCTGCCAATCTAGACACGCTTTTCCAAAAATGCTTTTAACGGAAAACTTTTCCGTTAAAAGCATTTTCAGAAATTCATGCCAGTGTAGATGTAGCCTTGCTGTGTAGATGCTCGCATAGTTATTTTGCAATAATAGCCATTATTCCGAATTAACTTCGCTGTGTAGACATACTCTAAAAGACCCTACTTGTGCAGTCAGTTAGATATGCCTTTTATTCTTGCAACATATTTCAGGGCTGGTTTTTGTAGCATTTTGTTTCTGTGGGATGGATTTCATTTCTGCTGATTACCCAATCCGCTTTTCATTCTATCATAATTGTTTTTTGACTTTGTCTCAAATGGATTTATGGCAATGTGAAAATTAACAATGGGCCCTTAATTGCACTGGGCTGTGTGATTCACAAAGCCCATACTTGATTGATACTCTATCCTCATGCTTGTATTTAGACAAACCGTTATTTTTTAACCCATGTTGAAATGTTGAAATGCAGTTACGTTAAAACACTTTATCCTGGCATTCCATCACTTGGAAAGCAATCAGAGGCTTTTCCATAGGCTGATTTATTGGCAATAACATAAAAAAAAAACCAACAAAATATGGAAACATGATTTTTGATTATGCTATAAATTGGGATTATTTCCTTAGGCCTGTGGAAGAACATGCCAGCTGGACATTATATTCTGACTGTTAGAGGAAATATTAGGAGCCAGAATTATAATTAGCTCACTTCTATTGAAGTATGCTTTCCACATCTCTGTTAATTTTTTACCAGATTCTGTACTATTCCTGAAGAATGAAAATCACTGTAGTGCAAGGAGCTTGCATCAGATCCCTGACACCGCTAAAAACTAGGGATGTGAGTGGTTAACTGGTCACCCAGTAAGCATCGTCCATGCTGTCTGGGATTCTGCAACCTTGTAGAGCGAGGGGTGATGGAGGGCTGCTGGCTCCCAGCAGCCATAGAGAGCTGGGAGTCAGTAGCCTTGTGAAGGTGGGGATGGAAGCGGCAGTGGGGAGGACATGTAACTAATTAAACAGGATTTTATACTCTACTAAAAACCCTTATCAGGCACATATGAGTTGCTTCCTGTGGTAAAATGGCTCTCTTGGGGCCTCCGCATCCCCTGTGTGGCATGTAATAACTATCTCTTTCTCTCTCTGCACCTTCCCCTCAAAGAGTGGTGCAGAGGGCAGCAATGAAAATGAATCAGAAAAAGAACCACAATGGTAGAGGCCTTAATGCTCTATGCAAATGGCACATGAATTGCTCAGGATCAGAATTATTTCAGAGAAAACTGGGATTGGTTTGTGAACAAGCCACTGACCAAAAAGAGATACTTTAGAAGTGTATCATGATTTGTATGATAACAGCACCTATTATTATTTATAACATAGATATGGCTGGAGGAATTGTACAAACTGCATCTCTCTGTTGTACCCAGAAGTAAATTTCATCGTGGGTACACATCTCTATGCTAGCTCTGACCAAGTTAATGTGGTAAAAATAGAAGTATAGCTTCAGCAATATAGCCTGAGAATGATCCCATTGGAAACCCTATTTTATGTACTTAGGTGGCTAGTCTGTCCTGCCATCCCATGCCCATATTGCTATTTCTGAGTGTTAGCTTGATCAGAGCTAAAGCAGGTATGCCTCCTGCAGCTGGAAACTACCCCTCCTGCTGCAGAGTAAATTGTCCCATAGTAAGGGGACAGGCCCTGCTTAGACAGTTTATAATCTAGAAAAGACAGAGATGACAGAACAAAAGGATGAAGTGACTTGCACAAGTCATACAACAGAACAGAGGCAGTGCTGAAACTAAAAACCAGGACTCCCTGTACAACACCGTACCATGTGGCCCTCTCCACTGTTTAAACACTTCTGCTTGCCATATTTTTTTGAACCCCACACACCCAAACCACATTTTATTGTGATGGGAAAATGTGGTTAAATAGCTTGACTGAATAGCTCTCAGACTGTGTTCATGGAGCTGTTACCACTAGCTATTCACTATTCATAATGCATGTGGTATATTTGCTCATCTAAGTTATGTGCTATTGTCTCACACTAAATCAAACTCAGCTTTATTAGTGAAAATATTAATGGGTCAGGTTTTTATTATTAGGCCAGCTTTTAGTTGCAAGTGTTTGTGGTGATATTTGCCCTCCCTCTGAAAGGGTACTTCATGCTGTTCTTATGTATACATGACTGTTCTCTGATTTTATTTCTCCTCTCTTTTCCAAATTAATAAGATTTTTGTATAACTCATCATAGTACCTCTCTGTAAGGCCTTCTTCAAGGAACATTCTCTAGGTTGGTTGACAAGCCTAGAATTTGACACGACTTAAGAAAGAAAATTCTACCATTGGGGCACTGTCCACTCAGAAAATAAGGAGCAGGTGGTGGTATAATAGAAAATAAGTACATCATTGTATTTCAAAAAATGACTGAAGTTTTCAAGTAGAAACAATTCAGAGGGGGAATACTGATTTTCACAATATTTTAATATTTTTGTAATATATGCATTTCCTATTTTAGGTGGTCCTCCATATTTTAAAATCTACAGAATATGAAGCTTCTGTTAATATCTATCTGTAATTTATGGTCAGACATCTTTCTGAAGAGGGAGGAGATTCCTAGCTTTTAAACTGGATACACAACATATGCTTTATATTCTTGAGGGTCTCCAGATACTGGGCCATAAAATCATAACACAATGTACAGAAACACTATTTGTAAAGATTTCTATTTCTTTGCTGGTTCACCTCCTTTTCTCCTTTCCCTCCAAGATTTGTTTACTTGGACGGGTCGTATAGCGAAACCTGATTTCAGAGGTGAAGGGAAGTCAAAATTAGGACCAATATGTTATTTAATAAACTCTTTGATATATTTCTGAAAATAGGTTTTCATTGATATGTGATAGAGAAGATAGTGTGGTATATTAATTAGCCCTTGTTTGGTACAACTACATTGCTCTTTTGTTGATAAAATCTACCAGTATTTTTTTAAATATTCTTCCTGAAATTTCTACATAGTGACATGCTGATGGCAACTGTTTATCTTTAGACTGGGGAAATTAGCAAATAAAACTAAAAAAAAGCAAAAGAAAAAGTTTTACAAGTTTTCCTGGTATGAGTCTAGCACAGTTGTAGTGTATCATATGGCCACAAATAACTCAGCAGATAATGTTCAGGGCATTGCTTTTTAGTAGCATATTTGTTGCTGCTCTGTGGAAAATCACTAGGGACATCAAGTACAAATACAAATAGCTAATTTCAGAAATAAAAGTGAAAAAAGGCAAATGTTTGGCTTTGCCATTCTCTAATGTGTGTACACTAAAATGTCCAAAACTAAGACAGGGACTTTTGGTTACATCTACACTGCAGAGCTGTTTCGGGATACTTCTGATATCCCAAAATAGCTATTCCACGTTTTAAGAGCAAACCTGTTATATCGAAATATAATGGGCTCGCTATTCCAATGTCCCTGTAAACCTCATTGCATGAGGGTTAAGGGACGTTTTGGAATAGAGCTTTATTTCGAAATTTGGCGCTGTGTAGACCAAAATAAGATGCAATTTGCGTAGCACAAATTGTGTAGCTTATTTTGAGGTAAGGGTGCTGTGTAGATGCTCTCTTTCAGTCATTTCCAGTTGTAAGAAATGAAATGTAGTACCCATTTTGTCTACATGAATTGCTCTGAAAATCTTTTTCTAAAAGCAAAACTAATCTCTGGCTAAGGGGGCCCGATCATGTGAAACGATGAGTGCCATTAGTGCCAAGGGACTTATGGGACTTGAGGGTGTTTTAATATTTCCCAGGATTAGGCTCTAAGGATAAGGTCCAGAAATTCAGCTGGGTTCTCAGCTGGGCAATTAAACTGGTTCTGAAGCCCTGATCCTGAGCCTGTCCTTGTCAGTTCTGGCAAATATCAGAACAGAGTTGGAGCTGCTCTGAATTATGCAAACTGGCCATAGTCCCTAGGGACCATCCTGCCTGCTGGGAACCAGGGTTGTGCAATAGTGCTCCAACAACAACCTTTTCATCCTTTTATTACTGCACTAGGTTGCTGGTAGGCATGACAAACAAGCTAGTAATGTCAGGTGTCCCTAGCAGGAAACTCTGACAGCCTTGCTGGGCCCCTGGGGAAGGGGTGTGTGTGTGTGTGAGGTGGTTCCATGCTCCCAGAAAGAGGGTGGTATTTGGGGGCATCCTGTCCTTCGCACTGCCTGGAGCATGCCACACTAGCTCTACCCACACCCTAGTCAGCCCTGAGAGTGGACCGGAGCATGCTGCCCAGTGCTCTGGCAGTGATTTAAAGGGCCTGGGACTCCAGCCACCACCTCTGCCATAGTAGCAGCAGCTGCGTCCAGGAGCTCTGAGCCCTTTTGAATCACTGTGCCCTGGGGAACTATCCCCCTTTCTGCCCACTGTCAGCGGGTCTGGTTTGGCTGAACCACTGGCTAGTTAGTTCCCTACATTGCTGGAGCCATGGCACAACTTGAATGAAGAAGATAATCTGAATCCATTGGTGCATGGAACACGAGCTGCCATTAGAAAGAGGCAATGAATAAATAGAAAGAAGTGAGAGAGATGAAAAGAATAACTGCCAAAAAGCATGGTGCCAAAAATCAAAAGCTGTCAAATTAGTATTAGTGATGAATGCAAAGATCCCTAGTTATTCATTAGCTGCACATATTGTTTGTTTTACATTGATTTACAAAGCACTTGCCAAATGATATGTTCTTTCTGCAAAAAGTCTCGGCGGAGACAGGTGAGGGGGAAGTTATGTATCCGTATTTTCTTGTACTAAAAGCAGAACACACTAAACACATGGGGATTCCCAAACTTATCCATAACATGGGCTCTCTCATAAGATAGAGATTGTATAGACTGATAAAAAGGGGTTAAGGAGCTGCTCTGGGTGTAGCCAGCCATGCCCCACTGCACCTGCTAGACATGTACATCTCACTTGTGGACAGAGTGGGGAAGAGAAGAGAATATCATCACTCAGTTCATGTTGAAAAGCAGGAACTTCCTCAACAACAAGGCTGCGTCTAGATTGGCATGATTTTCCGGAAATGCTTTTAACGGAAAAGTTTTCTGTTAAAAGCATTTTCGGAACAGAGCGTCTAGATTAGCACGGACGCTTTTCCGCAAAAGTACTTTTTGCGGAAAAGCATCCGTGCCAATCTAGACGCGCTTTCCCGCAAAAAAGCCCCGATCGCCATTTTCGCAATCGGGGCTTTTTTGCGGAAAACAAATCTGAGCTGTTTACCCTGGCCCTTTTGCGCAAAATCTTTGCACAAAAAGGACTTTTGCCTGAACGGGAGCAGAATAGTATTTCTGCAAGAAGCACTGATTTCAGACAGTAGGAAGTCAGTGCTTTTGCGGAAATTCAAATGGCCAGTGTAGACAGCTGGCAAGTTTTTCTGGAAAAGCGGCTGATTTTCCGGAAAAACTGCCCAGTCTAGACACAGCCCCAGTGTTTGAATTTCTTCCCTGATGCACCCTGAAAGGGAGTCCTTGCTCCCTCATATTGACTAAGTTTTTTTGAGTTAATTCCCCTGTGTTATTTTGTTTTTACCCTGGCATGGGTGAGACTTGGAAGTAATGTGTCTGGAAGGCCAAGGAAGAGGCAGGCCTCTGCAGAGGTGCAGCAACCAGCAGCTGTAGAAGACGTTAATAAAGAGAAAACTGCCATGCGACCATGAGAGGGCGTTAACTTTTCTCAGGCTGCTTTTCTCTGATGCAGACTACCCACTCGTCTACGCGATCAAATAACCTTCTTTTGGCAACTGATGATATTGCTTAAATGGAAAATTAATATTAGGAAGGCTCTGAATGTATTTTAGCTCTGCTTTCAATGCAGTGTAGGGTTCATAAGGTCTGATGAGTGATCAACATTTGGCATCAATAACAGTTGACTCTATCCCTTTTATGTAATAATAAGTCATTTTCTTAATTTAACAAATTATAAGCAAAAAAAATTCTCTTATCCACTTCATTCTGCATAAACATTGCTTACAAACTGTTAAAAATCTATCAGCACAAATTCATCCCTCTGGCAGCTCCAGTGAGGACAGGGGAGTTTTCATGAAGGATGAATTTGTCCCCTCAATTTTAAATCTAATGATTGAGCAAAAACCCTGCTTAAATCCTTGTGTCAGCATTTAATTCCATTTGCATATAAGCCTATTTCCCTTCTCTAAATTTAATTTGTTAGAGCTTGGCCCTCAGCAACAACAACAAAAAGTAATTGCATCCAGTACTGGGCAATGGTGCCAACACAGCATGTGCTATAAAAGATGCTTCAGACAAATTTATAAAATGTAGTCATTAGTAACTTTCTGCCTGGTAACAGGAATGCCAGGACATAAAAATGTGGTGAACTACTGCACAGATATGTGACGTATCTAGTAATACATGTACAGTGAAACCGACTCTAATAGCCAACTATTAGCAACAGCAATCCAACCTCATTAGGATGGTCTGTTAAACAGGTAACAATTAGGAGTCACCCTAAAGAAGAAGGATGCTTGTGATTCAGAGGTGTGTGGGTCCTATTTTCTGCTCTGTGACCACGAAGAGGACATGTACTTGCTCTGTGCATCAGTTCTCATGTGTGAAATGGGATAAGAATACTTGGATTCTCCACCTTTTTATTTGCCTTTTATAAACCTTTAGCTCGTGTGATCTTCAGGGCATTTATTGTCTCTTCTTATAGGTCCTCATAGCACCCAGTACAACAGGACCCCCATCTGAGTGAGGTCTCTTTGCCTGTCCCCCAGTATGACAAATCATTGTTATATGAACCTAACGTGATTCAGAGAAAACTCAAGAATTATACTGTCTCCTCCCACTGTAGCCACGTCTCCTCACCTTCAGTATGCAGTACTCTGAATGTCAGCAGTCCATTTTAGATGCCCTAATACACCCATGCAGTAGAACCTTCCCAAGATGCTGTCCGGTCCTCACTCTCTAGGAGGTCCCATTCTCATTGTAGAGATTAGTTTGCTATTTGATGACACTCAAAAGCTGCATATTATTACTGCAGTTATCAGTAGATCTCAAGGCACTCTACACTGAAGGTTAATATCTCTATCCCAATTTTACAACGGGGAGCACTGAGGCGGACTGATTTACTCACAGTCACCCAGCAGGCCAGTAACAGAGCTAGAACTGGAACCCAGTTCTCCTGAGTCCCTCACTTGTGGAGCTGATCTGGAAGTGACTTAGAAGACAGGACTCCAGTTGCCCCCTTCCTAGCAAAACCACTCTATAAAGATCAAACTAGATCAGACTCAGTGGGTTTTCATCACCTCATTTCAGGGCACTATGGGCAGTGCTTGACAAACGGTGGTAAAATCTACTCACCAGCCCCGCACTGCGCATGCGCAAGACCAGCATTGAGCATGCGTGTGCTGCCGGTGAACGGGGTGACCAGCTGAAATCTACTCGCCCCGGGCAAGTAGAAACAGCGATTTGTCAAGCCCTGACTATGGGTATGTCTAGATTATATCCCTGTGGTGACAGAGGGATGTAAATTAGACATACCAAAATTGCTTATGAAGCGGGGATTGAAATAATCCACGCTTCATTAGAATAAAAATGGCTGCCGCTTTTTGCTGGCGCAGCAATTTGCCGGCAAAAAGCGGCAGTCTAGATGGGGATCAGTTGGCAAGGAAAGCCTTTTCCGACCGATCCTATAAACCTCGTTGCACGAGGCATAAAGGATTGGTCGGAAAAGGCTTTCCTTGCTGATGGATCCCCATCTAGACTACCGCTTTTTTCTGGCAAATTGTCTTGTCGGCAAAAAGCGGCAGCCATTTTTAGCGTGGGATATTTTAATCCCCGCTTCATTAGCAATTTCAGTATGTCTAATTTACATCCCTCTGGCGACAGAGGGATGTAGTCTAGACATACCCTATGGTATGAAAGGTGCCCAAAAGATTTATTTCCCAATTTCTTCCAGAATACGGTTTGGGAGCCTGTCTTCTCCTAGCCTGTTCCCCCAGGAATCTTTAAAGTCTCGTGTCCTGCACTGTAAAATATAGCATCTTCTGGACCAGAGAGTTATTAGTTTGGCCCCACCAGTACAGTATTCACAGTACTTCTTCATGATGCACTCCCAGCCCATCCTCAGTAGGGGTAGCAAATACTCAGCATCCCTCCTGAAGCAGTTAGCACTTACAGATTAGGATAAACCTTTCTTATGGTCATAGCAATCTGCCATAACTATACATGGAGAACTAGCCTTCCTTTTTCTTTAATGGTCTCATTATGTATAAAATGTTCAAATCATTATACTTAATTTCATGTTTTTCCACAGTGTGTCCACTTAAAAAAATCAGATGAAGCTAGTCTTCAATGTGATGTTTCTATAGATGACTGTTGTGTATTAAAGGTCAATGAAAGATAATCATTCATATGAAAGTTTTGCAGATCGGTGCCCTGTTAGAAACAGCAAATGAGGCTGTGATTCCATTTGAATTTTTCATCTGTGACAGTTGTACTTCATTTCACATTGCTAAAAATGCAGATAATGTTAATCTTTTATGTGACACTATTACAGATGGACACATAGTGAACTTTACTTAACCCAAAGGCTGATTGTCCGAATAATCTGGATTACCCAAACCAAATCCATTTTGGGTATGGCTGATGTTATCAGTTATGGTACGTACAACATATTTTTTCGGACACCTTCCGTGACTCTCCTAGCATCCCCACTCTTATAGTCCTGGACTACACTAGGACCTTATTTTCAAATACCCACCCCCACAAGGTCAAATTTATAACTGGTACATTCACACTCCCAAGCCCATTATTTTGAAATAATGTGCTGTGGAATTTGAACTCTGTACTTCTGCTTTTCATCAGAAGTAATGCTAATTCTGAAACTGTAATTTCGAAATAATGGTAGTATGTATGCTCCCGTGCCAATAATTAAAATTTATTGGTCTCTGGGAGGCCTCGTGCATCTATCCAGTCTGAGGTAGAATGTCCACATTAATGGAGCCTGATGTCGGCGCTTCCTCATCATGAGGACATGCTAGTTCAAATTTGTTAAATTGGGAATTCTTAAGTTGAATTTAGTAATTTTGAAATAGTTTCCTAGTGTAGACATGACTGTACTTTCTAGTTCCTCATTTCAGAAATCCTTTTCCACATCCCACAGTGTTTCTGGTCTTATAATTCAACAACAGCTAAACAAATTATGTATAAATATGTATTATTTTCTTTTTAAAGACCTCAGAATGTAAGGGGAGGTTAATAGAAAGATTAGCAGAAAACTTTGCATTTGCCAAGTGGGCTTTGAGGGGCAGTGGCCACCAGAAGAACCCATGAGAGCGCTGCTCTTCAGAATGATGTAGGGGCTGGTTGAGGCACAGCAGAATTACAGGACCCCCATGTTGTGAGAAGGGGTGGCCGCTCACTGACCCCGAGGGGGAAGAACCCCTCTCTGAGCCTGGGTGGGCCAAACCGGTCCTGCCCCTTTGACTTCACAGAGGCCAAGCGGTGTGGCAGGGAGCATAAAAGCCCAGCCCAGGAGCTCAGTAAGGCCCCAGCTGCCAGAGGAAGCAGAGGCCTGCCCTGAGCTCCCAAGCCAGGAGGACCTCAAATACCCAGCAGAGGCTGAGGACTAGCCCGGACTGCTGGGCCCATGCTCCAAAGAGGAGACTTTTTATACCCTGCCCAAGGGTTCACACTACCACGACCCCGAGAACCAGCAGCCGGTATGGAACCAGGTAGATGCTGAAGGGGGGTTAGGAAGTCGATGACTATCAGGCTGATCTAATAACACTTTAAAGTGTGTCAGCATGTTGTGGACTGGATCCCCGCTGACCCCAGTGGCAGCCAAAGCTGCCACTGCTAGGGCCATGGGTGGGATGCGGTGGAGTAAGGAGGGCCCACGTCCTCCCTGCCACCCCACATACCAGGTGGTAGTCTCCCTCTCCCCGCTCATGCCTAGGGTGCTGCGTTTCTTTGATTGCCCCACGCTGAACCAGGGCCTGGCCTGTACTGACTCTGGAACTGTGTTTGCTTTGCTGCCTTGCACTGAACCAGGGCCAGGGCCTTACTAACTGGGAGTCTAAGTTTGCTTTGCTGCCCAACCCTGCACCAGGGCTTGGGGCATTATTGACTGGGGGATTGTGTTTGCATTGCTTCCTGCCCTGCCCATGGGCCCCATGGTTTGAGAGGAGCCACTGGATCTTTACTTACAGGCCTGAGCACAGGTCAGGGGCCCAGGAATAAACCAGCCGGCTTACACTCCATCAGAAGGGTTATGATTTTGGTAGATTTTCAAAGTTCCCCAGATCTCTGGAACACACACACACAAATATACACAGAAGATTACACCCATATAACAGAAACGGAGACAACCCAAACCTATGACAACATCAGCAGTTCAAAACCCCCAGACCTTGCCATAGTCCACAAAGACATTGACTACCACAGAACCAGACTTCAATATTATAAACACCAGCAAGTAAGCCACAATTTTGACTTCCCACAACTTTTAGTGTAAAATAAATTGCAAACCCAAATTCTTGGCTTCATCCATTTTATCTAGTGTGGGCATCCCTTACAGCAACAGATAGTTAGGCACTAAAATAATCAGCTCAGGATATGCCTTGCCCTCTATCTTTAGGGATCACTCTCATGAACACTTCTTGAAACAAATAAGTGCCATAGAACAGGTCCCAGTAGAACAGGGTTTTACTCCCACTCCTTTCATACATAAAAGAAAAATGTAATGGAGAACAATCATAGGTCTCAGGAAAGTCAACTAGTCCATTCGCAAACGCAAATTCAAAATGGTCACACTGTACAATCTGTACAATCTGGGATAGGAATACTTCCTATTTAAACATGCAAACTAGATCCAGGATAGTTTCCTTTAATGTAGTTAGTAGGTACCTTCAAATTAATGACCTTGTGTGATGGGGTGGATTAGGCCCTGATATCTCTGCTGGAGGCTTTTCTGCACCTGGCCCAGCAACAGGAGCAGAAGAGAGGTCCTCCAAGCAGAATAGAGTGGCAGCCTCTGCTTCAGCCAGTCAGGGCAGTAGGCCAATATAAAAGATACTTCTGGGCCAGGGCTTGGCAGTTCCTTCCTGGAGCTTGACCCAGGCAGGCCTTAGGGTTGACTGTGAGAGCAGCACTCTGGACAGCTCTGAGTGAGAGCTGGACTTTGGACCTGGTCAGAACAAGGTCCAGTGGCTGAAGCTAGCTGATAAGCCAACGGCAACCCTGGAGAGGGAAGAATTGACCACAAGGCCCAAGAGAAAGGGCTGGACAGAGCAGCTTCCTGGAGAAGTGGCCCAGGGAACGTAACAGCAACCAACCTCTTTGAGACTCAGCAGGTAATTGCTATTTATAGGGTCCCTGTGCTGGGACCCAGAAGAGTGGATGGGCCTGTGTCCCCACACAAACTCCCAGTAGCTGCAACAGGGGGTAAGAAGAAGCTTGGCCCCAGGCTACATACTAGTCACTTCCTCTCCCAAAGACATCTGGGTAGAGACTCTATAAGACTCCCTTGGCCACAGAGGGATGCTCATAAGAATCATAGAATCATAGAATAATAGGACTGGAAGGGACCTCGAGAGGTCATCGAGTCCAGCCCCCCGCCCTCAAGGCAGGACCAAGCTCCGTCTACACTATCCCTGACAGATGTCTATCTAACCTGTTCTTAAATATCTCCAGAGAGGGAGATTCCACCACCTCCCTTGGCAATTTATTCCAATATTTGACCACCCTGACAGTTAGGAATTTTTTCCTAATGTCCAATCTAAACCTCCCTTGCTGCACTTTAAGCCCATTACTCCTTGTCCTGTAATTCATGGTAAGGGTTATGCCTCATCTCATCGCTTACTCCATAGTGGAGGAGAGAAGGAGGCTGGGACTGTGGCTTGCAGCTTATCTTCCTAGACAGGTCTGAGGGTGTAGGAGGGACATGGTCCTCACTCACTTTCTGGTTCTTCATCCCAAGGTTACTGGTCCTAATTGAGGTTTCCACTGGAATAATTTTGGTGGGTACTTTGGAGACATTATGGCAGTTGGATAATGGTTTTAAATGCACTTAAAAAGCAATGAGTGATCTTGTAGCACTTTAGAAACTAAGAAAAATATATAGTATCACGAGCTTTCGTGGGCACAGCCCACTTCAAATGAGTGACCTCTTGCTCCACTCATCTGAAGAAGTGGGTTGTGCTCACAAAAGCTTGTGATACTATCTCTATATTTACGTTAATCTCTAAGGTGCTATAGGATCACTCGTCTTCTAATTTTTTTAAAGTTACAGACTAACACGGTGACCCCCTCAGAGTTTTAAATACAGTAATAGCGTCCAATTTTAACTGTAACCATTATGTCTTGGTCACTGTTCCTATGTCCACATCAGTGGAGCCCTGCACAGACACAAAATTTGTCTACATCCACAAAAACGAACTGCAGATATCAGCAACCACAGCTCCAGGTATGGATATCCATGGATATAAAGCAGCTCTCTGCAAATTTGCAGGATTCTACACATCAAGGACTTGATATACTCTTTGTTCTGATTCCAGTAATAGAGTGGACCCCTTTTCAATCTAATAACATTTTATGGACCCCTCCAAACAACATTGGTGGCAGCTAGCACATCCCTCAGGCCACATTGCTTCCCAAGGCTTGGGAACTAGTGTGGGATGAGGGATTTGTTGGCTGCCAGCACATCCTTCAACCCACAATGCCTCCTGAGACACAGGAAGCAATGAGGGTTGAAGGACGTGCTGGATGCAAGAGGCTCCATACATCTCTTTTAATCTTTCCACGGATCCTCTACAGTACTGTTGCGGACCACCAGAGTTCTGCGGACAACAGGTTGGGAACCATCACAGTAATATATGGGTGTAAACTATCCTTTCTTGGTGTAAACTATCATACCTTTACAGGTTTCAGTAGAGCTATTCTGATTTAAGTCAATGAAAGATGTAACCTTTATGTATCAATATATAATACAATATGGGCTCGTCTACACTGGCCCCTTTTCCGGAAGGGGCATGTTAATTTCAGCTATCGTAGTAGGGAAATCCGCGGGGGATTTAAATATCCCCCGCGGCATTTAAATAAAAATGTCCGCCGCTTTTTTCCGGCTTTTAGAAAAGCCGGAAAAGAGCGTCTACACTGGCCCCGATCCTCCGGAAAAAGCGCCCTTTTCCGGAGGATCTTATTCCTACTTCAAAGTTTGAAGTAGGAATAAGATCCTCCGGAAAAGGGCGCTTTTTCCGGAGGATCGGGGCCAGTGTAGACGCTCTTTTCCGGCTTTTCTAAAAGCCGGAAAAAAGCGGCGGACATTTTTATTTAAATGCCGCGGGGGATATTTAAATCCCCCGCGGATTTCCCTACTACGATAGCTGAAATTAACATGCCCCTTCCGGAAAAGGGCCCAGTGTAGACGTAGCCTATATAACAGTGAAGTATATTGACTTCTATATATGATGAGGTTATTCACTGGAAAATAAAGTTAAAATTGCTTTTAAAAGACTGAGAGGGGGAAGCTTAGCCTTTAATTACCCTGTGGATTAAGCTCCAAGGATATCTGCTGACAGCCTTCGGCAATAAGATCAGTGAAGACATATTGGCCAGATATTTTGTGTCATTAATATACACGTTGTGATCAGATCCCATAATAATTGTTGTTCATTATGGAATCATAAAAACTTTATAATAAGAAAAAGAGTTAAGTACATTGGTCTGAAATGTCAACCAAAGGAAGACAAAATTACCACAACAGGCGTGAAGACATGAAAGAGATGGGTAATTACATGAAATTATTGTTGTGATAAGAATGAAACCAGAGTCTTACAATTATGTATTTTGTGGCAAATGAGGTCCGGGTAGGCTAATACACATTACATTAAATATTATGATTAATAGTAATAATGTTGTTTTAATGCTTGTGGTTACTCAAGACTAGAAATAATAACTGGCTTTAAATGATAGTAACATTTGACTAACCTTCCATAATTACTGAAACGATTCTTTTAAAATGTAAATTGTTACCGTATGACTGAGAAATATATCTTGTAAACACAGATTCCTCTACTGTGAGGTATACCACCAAGAAGAATGGGGTTCATCCTATTAACATCAAGTTGGGGATATAAGAAGTCCATAGACCCATTAACTGTAGTCAGGATGAATATTTTTCTATAATCTGCTCCATGTTGAACCAATTGCCATATTCGGAAGGACCATTTCTATGGATGTAGCAGATGTGGAAAGACATTTCACCACTAGAAAGGCTGATGCATTGAGACTGAAATTTCATTTCCAGAAGTACTGTTCATTGGAGCATGTGTATATGAAAATGCTGACCTAGCATGGTGGGGTTGTGGGTATAATATGATATATACATCCCTAATTCAGCTTTTGCTGCTGAAATCAAGCATGTTTTAGTTACACTGGTGTGTACTTACTTATTATAATGAATGAGTTATTCATATTCTTTGTCCTTGATATAATCCTAAATATGTTCATAAAACTCAGATCATGTTGCCCATAAAATCCAATCAGCCCAGAGTTCTGCAAGGTGTTGAACATTCACCCAGAGCAGATGGTAAAGATAATGTTTAATAAAGAGTTGGAAGATTAGTTGGAATAGAAACAAGCTGAAAAAGCAATACTTTTGTTTCCTATGAAACTGCATGACTTTTCATATACCTAAAGGCTGATTAAAATGATGCTAAAGCTGCTCCTTTTGGCTAGTTTGTCCTAACATTGACCCTGTTTATAATGTCAGCTGTTGTACTTGCATGTATTTTTTCACCACTTTTTGAATAACTCAGAAGAAGGCTTCTGTAGTCTGTGCTGATGAATAGTAAAACTAATTTTTAAATGAATAAATACATAGGAAGATGACAGGCTTCTACTAAATATGTTTATATTGAATTACTGATAGCTCATACTGAGGTTTAGAAGGCAATTTATATAGGTCATCTTAAACATAAATACATTTTAAATCGGAACTGTCATAATGTTTACTGCTGAGCTTTGGATTTCCCTTAATATTCAGAAGCCAAATAAAAACTAGATCAGGTCCTATCATATAAACAATGTTCTAGTCCTGTTTTAGGAAAATTGACATAAAATATGGCACAAAATAAAGTCCAATAACAGCTGCAGGTATTGCACACTGTATAGCTGTCTGCCATGAAGCTTAAATAGTTTTTGACAAAGCTAAATTAAGGGAATTAAATCTCATAGGCCAGATCTACACTAACAGCAAAGGTCGAATCAAGATATGCAACTCCAGATACGTTAATTACGTAGCTGGAGTCAACATACCTTAATTTGAGTTTCCTTGCCATCCGTACAGTGGAAGGCTAACAGAAGCAAATGCTCCCATAGACTTCCCTTCTTGTAGGAGTACCGGCTGCTGATGGGAACATGATCTGAGTTTGATTTAGTAGGTCTTAACTAGATTTGCTAAATCGAACTCCAGAAGATTGATTGTGGCAGGGTTGATCTCCCGCGTAGTGCAGACATGCCTATAAAAGTATGTGGATTAGAATAAGGGTATTTTGAAGTGTGAGCTGGGCCTTCATAGATCACTCTTGCATTTAATCCAAATTCAAGTTGAAGCAGAGGAGCTCTGACACAAACATTTCTAGCCATTGACATAGTAGAAAGACTCAGATATCTAAATGCAGTGCCCTTTGAATTAGACCCTTACTTCATGTTTAAGGCTATTGTAATGGTTACATGCATGTGTTGAGGGAAAGGGGTTCTAGAATGGCTGCTGGAGATGGGAAGGGCAAAGTTGTCTTTGGAAAAGCAAAGTTATACTCCATAGGTCAGGAATGAAGTCCAAACTGAGGAGTTATTCCCATTTCACTTAACTGGGAGATGGGGGTTAAGAAGGAGGAAGGGAGAGGAACTTACTTTGATTCATTTATGCTTTCAGCAAAAGACCTTGATGATTGTGACTCCTGGCTTTTTTTTCCCCACATACTGTCTCATTCCAGCAGCTTTCAGAATCAAATAGACAATTCATAGTTGTCACTGGCAACTTGTCAGTGCCAAATTTGCAATGAAAAAGGTGCTTGGGCTCAAGCAATTAGGTGCTGGGATTGAAGCAATTTTCTTTTTTACATTCAGAGTTGATGCAAGAAGCCTAAAGGTAGTGGGGCAATGAACTGCCAAGCCTAGAGATGCCAGGAATCATCCCTGGCACAAATTAAGCTCTGCACCTTGCCTGTTGTGGGCAGGTGGGAGCAAATATACTTAGGTCCAGCTATTTCCTGGGTAGGTCAAGGCTCATAGAATGAGCCAGGTGCAAATTATATGCCAGGGGGCTGCCTTAATCAGCTCCAGAGCTCAACAGGCCCCATCAGTTCCAGGGCTATAGGGCTCAAGCAGCCTCCTCCTGTCCCTGAGTCAGGTTCCACGCCCATGCATGGATGAATTTCACCCTTTTTTATTTGTTCCCAGACAGCAATTGACACCAGTGTTCAATGTGGTCTGAACAATGATTCTGAGTGTACGTTAGCTGATGTATTGGTCCAAAGAGACATGTGTCTGGATAGCAGTCTAGTGCCACTCAGCAGGGAACACATCATTTTGCTGCAGCATATAGTGTCTTCTTGGGAACATTACACCAATTTACAGACCTAAATTGCTAAGTGTACATATAGCAAGGCTGTTGAGCTGTCCTGCTGGAATATCCTGTCCTGTGTGCTCACTAATGAAGTGGCACATTGTAATGTACCTGCTCTGAATATGAGGGAGATGCTGCTCTCAAGTGATTGGCCTGAAGAAAGGGTAAAGGACCTGCTATTACTGCCTGCTAAGTACACATTAGAGTCCTGTTGTCTTGGAATGGAAGAAGCACAAGTCTGCTTAACCTGATGCTGGCAATGCAAAGGAGTTTTATGCCCACATTTAGGTCTCTTTACAAAGTCCATGCAGTTCAAACCAGGATCAGGCCACATCTGCATTACAAGCTTTGGTCAACGCATAAAGCTGCCACCGTTAGTAGAGGGCTTGTGTACATGCATACTTGGTTCCTTGTGTTGGCATTATCCTTACTCACCAGAAGTGCTTGATACATAATGTGGTACACCATAGGCAGGTAACCTAATGTGCAATCCACCACCATCCAGCACACTGCCTTTTAGGAAGCTTTAGCAATGCATGGTGGAGCAGAAATGAGTCGTGCAGAAATGACTGGGAACAAGGGGTCGATTTCCCAGAAAGTAACTGTAAGGGAGTTCTCTATGGACTACAAAGGGAGACGAGCTCCTGATTGTTTAAGTCCACAGGAGTCTACAGCATCTGGGTTTACTGCTAGAGAACCCCAATTATGTTCTGGTTCATCTTCCTCTCTTCTTCTTGCTGGGATGCCTGGGCCTTTCTCCTGTCCACTTTTTCATTCTCCAGATTGTTTATAATGGTCTGCAGACCTTTCACATGATGCAGCACCAGCTTGCAGGATCTTATGGAACACATCAGCCCAACTGCTCCTCTTTCTCCTTGTCTGGATTAGGCATTCTGTGAGTGGGGAGAGGGACCCATTTCAGGCCACAGTGGCTGCTGATAATACACAGAGATAAATATTGTCAATATAGTCACAATGGAAAGTGAAAGTTCAGATTCAGAACTCCCTTCCCTTACTCCCCAAATTTTTAAATAAGACATGCTTATTATTGACACTTCCACTTTGGAAAGTTTGTGTACTATGTCGCTCATAGCACCAGCCAGGAGTGAGGAGAATGAGGAGGGAATTTCTCTGTGATTTGAAACTCTGATGGCACTGAACACTGGCACCAGTTTCCACAGGCAGTGGTGATTTTAGCTGACATTTAATTCCTGTGGGTAACAAAGACGCAGAGAGCACAGCTGGTGCTGGCATCCCAATGCCTCCTGGGCCAGTATGTGGATAGCCTGTGTATTGCAATGGTGTCTCCTGAAATTATTGCAGGATGGGGCAGTAAATGTCCAACCACAGAGGAAGAAATAAGGCTGCCATTGCTAGAAACCTTTGGGAGAGGATTGCAGAGTAACTCCAGGAAAGTTTAATCTCGACTACCCTATAAGCCTAAGCTTATATCAGCAGCAGCAAGTGGGGGAACAGGAGCTCTCCTAAAAGCTGTTTTTTCTCCCCCCCTACACCGTCTCCGTGGTACCGCTTGCCCATTTCCCCACTGTTGCCTCTGTCAGAGGCAGCAGTGGGGAGGAGAAGTTTTCTCCTTTCGCAGCGGCCCAGGCTGCTAGATCCAGGCTGCTGGACCTGGCGTGGGTGGACCAAGCAAGCTGCTCAGGCCTGGCTTGTACTGTGTCCTGGACTGTTGTGCCTTTGCCTTTTAAATGTAGTAAGAGCCACACAGCTCTTATTACATTTAAAAGGCAGAGGCACAGAAGTCTGGGACCTGGTGCGAGCCAAGACTGCTGAGTCCTACCTTCCACCAGGTCCCAGACCTACTCAAGCTGCAGCTCTGCCATTTAAATGTTGTAGGAGCCGAGCTGCCTACGTGTCCAGCTCCTGATACACATAAACGGTAGAGCCGCAGTGGGGCCCCTTATCAATTAATCGTGTACTCGATATAAATTGTATAGAGTACACGATTAGTCAGTTACCCACTTCTTAGCATCCTTAGTTTAATCAAGATCATGCAGGAGGATTCAAGGGACATAAACAAAGTGCTCCATATGGTCCCCTTGCCTAACGCTACAGGGGAATAAAAAGCTGTTAATTGCTACCTCTCTTTGTTGTACCACTACTTCCTTTGGTATGAATAAGTTAATGAAAAGTTGATAGCTTCCTTCTGTTAAGTTGGAAGTACCATCATTATAATGGGAAATAAATTTCCCCTCTTCCCCCAAGGAAACTTCCCCTACATTGGACTTGCCCATTCTCAATTGCTGATATTACTAGTGATAGTGGAGTCTCATAACAGGTTCTAGTTCAGACCATAGCTGGACCTACTCCCCCACAGGTGCATGTCTCCCATCCTTGATCTACTCCTTTCTGTTCACTTAAGGGTCCCATAACTTGGGCTCCCTAGAGGTAACCAGGATGATGTGCAAGATGGTAGAGGGTGGGGTGCATGCAGCTCTTTGTAAAAGAGGCAGGTTTGTAGATTGGCACTAAATTGACTGTTGGGCTCTCTGGTCTTCTGATATATATGCTTAATGCAGCTTTCACTTCCATGTGGTACTGCTGCTGGTCCCTATTGAAGCCCTTCTCCTGCATCCTCTGTGCTACCTGCTTATAAATGTCCATGTTTCTACAGCTGGTCCATAGCTGTGCATAAACAGCCACTTCTCCCCAGGGCCCCAGGAGACTCAATATCTCTTGTCTAACCAAATGGGAGCATGTTAAATGCATACAGCAAGCATGGTCAGCTGGGCAGTTGCACACAAGAAAGAGCTGCTTGTCAGGTCAGACAAATGGGAAAAGGCATTTCAAAAATGTGCAAGACTTTAAAGGGGAGGTAACGTTCCAGTCTCCATGGCTCCTGGACAGTGGACCAGTGTCCAGAGCAGTCAGTGTTGGGCATTGTGGGACATCTGTTGGAGAAGTTTTAGATTTGATATAAGTAACATAGTGTCTGCCCTCATGCTGCATTGATTTCAGTACATTGACCATGGGTCAATGCTGCTTAGGGAAGTTGGTGTTACTGCACCCTGGTCACAGGGCATTGATATCAGTAGGAGACAATATGTGTAGACATATACGCAACTAGGTCAATGCAAGGCAGCTTACATTGACTTAACTTTGCAGTATAGATCAGGCCCTAGAGTAAGTGAGAGTCAGGATCCTGGCTTTTGGCGTCTTTGAATGTAACACTTCACCACAAATAATTAAGAAAGGCTAATTATACAATTGGAACCTTTCTACATTGTATTCACATTTCTCTTCCTCTAGTATTAAAGAGGGTGTGCATATGTTGTCTCAGTGAATTTCTGAGTGTTTGGAGCAATTTTTTTTAAATTCAGACTTGCTGTAAATATGGTTTATGAGTCATGGGCAGTAATTCATGGCTGGCAGGATTCCAGTTAAATGCCCAAGACAGTGTTCCTGTTGTCTGTTGAATGTTCCTTTTAATATTGTGGGTCAGATTGTGCTGCTAAGAAGCTGCATCTTCATCTCCATATTCCACATTCCATCCTGGGGGAGAACTGAGAGGTGTAATACCTCAGAACTATGGAGCACATGACTCCTAGAGCTCCCAGTCTGAAAGGGAGTGTATCCCAGATACCCCCAATTTGGAGGTGCAATGTGCCCCTTCCCTGGGGGCTATCTATATTGGATCATCTAGATGG
This sequence comes from Pelodiscus sinensis, assembly GCF_052426305.1. Classification (NCBI taxonomy): domain Eukaryota; kingdom Metazoa; phylum Chordata; order Testudines; family Trionychidae; genus Pelodiscus; species Pelodiscus sinensis. The sequence continues at coordinate 34,162,717 of NC_143060.1, read as the reverse complement.
ACGGGATAGGGCAATAGCCCCATTTTTTCCTTGCCCTTTTGAAGTGGGCAGTATCTCTGGGTTGCTGGCAAGGCGGATTCCCTGTGCTCAGAGGAGCATGAGGACTGCAGCTGTGCCTGGCTACATGCATGGGGCATAAAGGAAGATAGCTGCTTGAATGCATCCCCCTGCCCACTTCTCTACCCTTGTGAAGGCCAAACACAATTTGTCTCAGTTGTAGGGGGATGGGGTTTGGGTTTTTTGTTGTTGTTTTGTTTTGCATCTCAATATGGTTTGATTTAAGCCTCTTTTTCTTACCTTATTGATTTGCGCTCCTTTCCTCAGCAAACACACCCTTATATTTATATTAAATTTGTAGGGAACAACATTTTATATTTTTGCAGAGCTGTGAATGATGTTTAATGAGACTCTTGCCCCTACGTAATAGCTAGTGATTGAAGGAAAGTGTCGACATTTTAAAAAACAAATTAAAAAATTATGTAGAAAATGTCCATTTACTTTTGTGTGCAAATGATTCACCTAGCAGCTGAACCACAGTATTTCAATCTTGCGAGCTTTTTTTTATTCTCCCCCCTGGGCAATCTGATCTAATTACAGAACCTTGCCTTGTTATTGTGGTGGGTTTTACCCTCCCCTAGCTATGGCTGAGAAAAGTTAATCAAAAATAAAATGGGGGGAAAATGATATTGCTAATGTGAGTCCTATTGGTTCCTCTGCCATTACCAAAATGATCTCGAGGGATGAACTAGAACAGCTTGTTGCTATTACAAAAGAGGTACCTGCACTTCCTTGACTTAAACATTGCCTCATAGTAACAAATTATTGCTCTTCTCTCTTCTTTTTAAGTGGAATATTTAGTAAGAGAAGAACTTTGTGCAGTGTATCACAAATCACACATAAAACTACTGTAAAGTGAACTGAGAATTGGTGAAAGGTGCCAATGGATATGACCTCTAGGATCAGGGAAGAGCCCTTAAAGAAAACTATCCCAGCAATGATAAAAGAGGAAAAGGGCCACAAAGTCTGAGGTCAGTTAAATACATGGGACAAACTACACATGGGCGGGAATGGGACCATAGGTCATAACTAAAATTGCCAGAGTGGGATAGTAAGCAGAGAACTCTGTTCAAAGGCCACTGTTCTGAGAAGGTACCAAGGGAGTCAGTGGATGCTGCTCAGTGGAACTGGCCAGATGTTGAGTGTATCGGGGCTAGGAATGCAGCCTCAGAGAGCCTCTTTATTCTGAGTCCTTCTTCTGCATGGTTAGCTGCCCAATGCCAAGAGAAGACTGATCAAGTCTCTGGACTTTGTGGGGCCAGAGATAGACTAGTTAAAAATAAAATCTAGGGGAAAAGATGCAGCTAGAACGACAGCAAAAGGCTCTAGAAGTGTTGAACAAGGGACTGCAGCCCAGCACATTGAAAACAGGCATGTGCTAGTGTCTGCCACTCACCGCAGAAATGGCAAGTGTCCAGGGAATTGGTGAACCGTGCTGGAGAAGCAGGGTGCAGTGGGCCAGGAGAGCAGAATGGTGGGGAGAGCAGGCTGCTGAGCAGCTCCGGCTCCCGCCATTCACATGGTGAGTACAGGTGGAGGTGACCCCTAATGTTGTGCCAAACCCCCAATATCCTCCCAGCCATGTTGTTCAGGGAGGTGGACAAGGGGTGGAGTGGGATGGAACAGGATTGGGGCTTGGGGAAGGGGTGGAGCAGGGGTGGGGCCAGGGCCTGTGGGGAGTTTTCCTGGGTCCCGTGCCTGGGACACTGGTGGTGGGAGGATTGCCTGAGGCCCCGTGTCCTACTTGGGATGGCCCTGACTATGCCACATCTTCACAACCCAGTGGAACCCACTAATGGGTTCCCCAAAGAGCTGTGGAACCATGAGTTTGTACTGTAATGGAGGCAAAAGATGTGAAAGGTGCTGACTTGCAGATCGCAGAGTATGAAATCCCCTAACTACAGAAGAGGTCCCATATAGGTAGAAGCAGTACAGGCTTCTCAACAGTGCCCTAGCTGTCGTGCCTTAATCCATCTTGATGAAATACAGTCTTCCTGCCCTCATTCTTTAAATTCGCTGCTGAAATTGGCAATAAACATGCCCATTGCTACCAGCTTAGAGATAGTATAATGATTTTGGGAACTTGTCTACTAGGAACTGGACTGAGACCACTGATAATTTCACACAGAGAGGGTTCCTGCGTATTTTGTGATTACACACCTGTGGAATTTGCCATAGAATTCACACCTTGCTGAAATATTGTGCTCCAGAGTCTGAGCTTTTATTTAAAAAAAGAAAGAAAGAAAAGAAAAAAAGATATATTTGTAGTTCTTACAAGTTGCAAGATAACCTGGAACAAGTGAAATAGAGATTGAAAATCATTATATTCCAGTGGTTTTTCAGTGGCTTACATGAAATGAGTGGATGATCTCAATCCATTTCCTCCTGGAGGAGTATTGAATAATAATAATTACTATCATTGTTGACAGTCCCAGCAGAAAGGCCAACAACTGAATACAAATGGAAGCTCCTACATCTCTTGATGCATGTATATAGTCCTTCTAGGTCACAGCTGAGGCACTCTGTATGGGAAAATTTAAAATGCTTCTCATCAAGATGTATCTATTATATGGAAAAATGGAAGGATTCTGCTCCCCTGCTATCAATCCAGCACCTGCCACTACCCTTTGAAACTGACAACTGTGTAGTTCTTTCCTTACCTTCCAGGAAGTAAGGTAACCAATAGTGAGAGTTTCCAGGCGATGTACATTGATAGAGATAAGTGCCTTCCATTGAACGGCAATGAAATCTGCATGAAAACTTGTGATTTTGTGAAGGAAATGTCGTCTCTCATTCCTTTTTAGTTATGACCATTGCTAGTTACCAAGAATGCCCACTAAGATTTTTCACAAATCCTCACAAGCTCCTGAAGAATGATGTGTTGAAACTTGTGTCTCACTTGTGCACCTTTTGCATTTTTCTGCTGCTAACATGTATTCCATACCCATATTATATTTAGTAGTGCAGTGTTTGCCTGTCTTGGCTTTCAAAGAACCAGTACCCAATATTTTAAGGTAACTCAAGTCTGCAAAATTTCATCTCCAAGCGTTTGCATGTGAAAATCCTTAATTTGCTTTCATAAAATTTCAGGTGACAATTTTAGAACAATCTTTTAAAAATGTGACAGTCTTAAGGGTGACAAAAACAAGGGATGCAGTCAGTCATACATTGTTATTTAAAAACTGGTCTAACAACAGTAACAATCCTGAAAATGTAGCTGAGTGACTGCCACCCTGATCTTTCCTAATTCATTTGCATCTTAACCTTTCACCTACTTAAGAACATATCTCATGTTAGAGGGATTTCTTGTCTACTTTTTCTGCTAGGGTTTGAGCAGGTGTCCTAGCAAAGTGCGCTAATACAAAACATGATATGCTGCTAGACAAGTTGGACAGAAATTGGATGTGGAAACAGTCTCTATTAGAAAACTTTCGGCTGGTACGCAAACTTACATTAATAATGGTTTGTTTTCAACATAAGAAAAACGGCTAGTGTCATATTCCAAAGTAAATGCAAATTGATTCATTATAAAATCTCTGGTCCCTATTTAATCAGGAAATCATTCACTCTAAATTTATCTTCTCTCTGCATAGCATAGGCATGTGCTGGCATTACCAAACTTTGCCTTTATTATAAGGATATAATTCCCCTGGCGGACAGACAGTACTCCCAACTGATTTAGCGATCTCTGGAGTGTCTTTGGCCATCTCAGCATATGTTAAATTTTCCTTTGCCCTTTTTTATTGTTACTTTTCATTACACTTAGTTAATGTAGAGCTCTGAATTTTATCAAGCATTAAAACTTCATAAGATACCCCCTCTGAAGGGAGAATCTCCATCCTGTCAACTTGAAAATGAGAGAGGATATTTTTTAAATGTTGTCTAAAGATGTAATTAGCAGTGTTGGGTTGTTTTACTCTCTACTGAGCAACCATTATAGATATAAATCCTGCTTTCCATGAAATCTGCTGTATTCAAATAATTCTGCAATTAAATTCCAGACATTCTTTACAAGTGAGAAGGTCTGTTTGAGTACTAATCATTTATAGGTACACAAAATAAACATGTAATATTTGAGATTCTCCTTTGCAAATGTCTCTATTTTTCTTCAGATCTGCACTATTTGAAGCTAACTATGTTAATAGGGATGAAGCGCTAATGACAAACTTGGAAGAACTACCGAGCAACCAACTAGCCACACTGCATTCCCTGTTTAACGAGACAATGGCTTTGTATCCCAAAGCCTCACATTTATTTCAAATTTTCCCTTTTCATTCTTGGTCATTCAGCATGTTGCAACTAAAACTAGGGTCAAAATCTATCATACCTTAACTCATCCAAGTAGTTCTGTTTACATCAGCAGGATGGTGAGAATGTAAACAGTTTTTGGCTATTAGTAACTATATATACAGTACCGATTACAAATATTGGCTTGCTAAACACTGATCTGCTACATTGTATTTTCATATGTGAACACCTGCCCACATCTATAAAGGGGCAGAGTTGAATACCAGATTGATAGAACACCGTTTCTTCAGATCCTGTCCCCTTTTACCCCTTCTCTACTTATGCTACAGCTTTATGATCTGGACCCATGGCCAAGAAACACTGGATGCATTCCACAGAGACTTTAACAACCTACACACCACCATCAATCTCAGCCTGGACCATTCTACATGAGAGATCCATTTCCTGGACACCACAGTACAAAATGACAAGTTAGACACCACTCTCTACAGAAAACCTACTGACTCCTTCAGTTACCTACATGCCTCCAGCTCCCATCCAGAACACACCATACAATACATTGTCTATAGCCAAGCCCTTAGATGCAATTGCATCTGCTCTAATCCCACTGACAGAGACCAGAAACTTCAGGATCTCGACCAAGCATTTATAAACCTCAATTACCCACCCGGAAAAATAAATAAACAAATTGAAAGAGCCAGACGAATACCCAGAAACCATCTACTTCAAGACAGACCCAGGAAAACCAACAAAAGAACACAATTTTTCATCACCTATAGCCCCCAACTTAAATCCATCCAACGCATTATCAATAAACTACAACCTATACTGGAACAGGATACTACCCTCCGAGAGGCTCTGGTAGACAGACCCATAGTCTCCTATAGTCAATCACCTAGCCTCAAGATGATTCTTACCTATAACTACAGGACATGTCACACGAATACCAATCCTGGAACTTTCCCTTACAACAAACCCCGGTGCCAGCTTTGTCCACATATTTACTCTGCTGACACCATTACTGGACGTAACTATGCCTATTACAAGATCAAGAACACATATTCCTGTTCATCCAGAAATGTAATTTATGCCATCATGTGCCTAAAGTGTCCGTCTGCTATGTACATTGGACAAACTTCTCAGACACTTTGCCAAAGAATCAATGCACACAGAACAGACATAAGACTCTCTCACAGAGAGAAAGCTGTTGCCTGCTATTTCAGCCAGATTGACCATTCCCTCAATGACCTTAAAACATGCATATTGCTTCAAAGAGACTTTAACTGCAGACTTCAAAGAGAAGCTTCAGAATTGTCATTCATGCTTAAATTTGACACTTTATGTATGGGTTTAAACAAATACTCTAATTATCTCACCCATTACAAAGATAGCTTCCCCAATTATCACCCCTAATGTCATTACCTCACAGACACTAACCTTTCCCCCTCACCCCCACTCTATTCTAAAATTTGATTAGTCAATTTCACATCCGTTCATTTTTTTTATTGGTATATATGGTTATGCCAATTTTCTTCCACAAATTGATCTGAGGAAGTGGGTCTGGCCCACGAAAGCTCATCACCTAATAAACCATCTTGTTAGTCTTTAAAGTGCTACATAGTTCTGTGTTTTTGTTTTAGTTTTTAACCTGAGAGAAATGTCAGCCTTTTTCACCTGGGTAGAACTATTTCTCACTGGAAACACCAGATGCCTTGTAGCTGTGCTATATATAAAGGAAAAGTGAATAGAAAATTGTGTGCTCCAGTATTGTCTACACATAGCTCTTCACTCCAGCTTGCTGGTGGATTGGGGATGAAGGATTCAGTTTAGGTTCTGATGTTACTTGTGCTGCCATGCAGAGAATGGAGACTGATACTACTTATCTTTTAAGTTTCAAAGAGAGCTGCAGGCACCCAATCTCAAATGTAGCAATTCCAAGTTGAAGAGGGGGAGGTTATTTCTCCTCCAATCATGCCAATCAGATGCATTAAAAACATATTTCATTCTTCGTTTTCCTTATTCAAGATCTGATTTAGAAGAGCTCTCATGGAATGGTTAGTAGAAGATGGGGGTTTCTTGCTGTCTATAAGGGGAATGGGTTTTTGTTTTGTTTGTTTAAAGAACCCTGACAGCAGAACTCCCTGGTGGGAAACCAAACTTCATTCTTAGCCTTCACCAGAATATGGATTTTCTTCATTGACTTTTCTCGTTCTTTTTCTGAGCTGGAAATTCTTTCCTATGTGTGGAAGAGAAGATAGAAATGATGAATGGGGAGGGGAGAATTAAGAGTGTTAGTTATTTCACTTCTGTCTGTTGCTCTCTGTCTTTCCAACTCTCCCAAAGTAGAAAGGAAAAGGCCCTGTTGTATTTGATCAGGTGTGGCAGTGTGCATTCAGCTTTTCCAGAGTTGGAAAGAGTGTTGTCTGATTGGGGGGAGAGGAGCAGGAGAGAGAGAGAGAGTTTCTCTCTTCCCTTTTGTTGTTTTGTTTCTCAGTTCATTAAGACTTGGCTGAGATATAAGCAGTTATCCCTCCCACCAGCTGAATCTGTCTGTCACTTTCTGACAACTGACAGCCAATAGGTCCCAGCTAGTCCAGCTGCGGCTAATTTAACAAGTCACAGGTGCAGCAATAACCCAGCCAGCAGGATCTGAGCCGGTGTGAATTTTCTTTAGCATAAAGAACCTGCAGCTACAGCCTGCAGTTCACATCAGGCAGTAGTTGCAGTTTGGTGCTGGAGTATGGCTGGATTAAGTCTCTGTAAGAGCCTCAGGAGCTGAAATCATAGGGTAGCTGTACATTGAATAGAAATAAGGCACATTACATAGTTTTGTTGTCAGTAAATGTTTGTTTATGCATGTCTTGTCACTTCACAAGCCTACCCTAGTTAACTCAACCAAATGCTGTTGATGATAAACTAATGCAAGATGACAGGCTATGTCTACCCCACAAAATTATGTTGACCTTAGCTATGTCAACATGTAGCTCCTACAGTAATTCAGTCCCTTTTGCATGTCCATGCTGTGCTCTTTGTATTGACGGTGCACCTTCTCCTTAGGAAAGTTTGCACTAATTTAACTTCAGTACAGGGCCTTGTAGGACATCTACTGAAAGCCATCAACAGTTGATGTAAGCAACAGTATTTGTGCTGACACTGTCCTGATTTAATGATGTCAACCTCAGCACTACACCTCTCGAAGAGGTGGAGTTATCACATTGTGCAATGGGCCAGTTACATTGGCAGAAGCAACATTTTAGTGCAGATAATTATAGATTTAGGTCAGAGTAAATCTGATTTGTGTCAACCTAACTCTAGTATAGACCAGGGCTGTATTATGACTGACCTTCAGCTACTATGTGTATGTATATACGTGTGCATGCACTTAACAATGGGCTAAATTCTGTTGTTGCATCAGTGTATGTTTGGAATAATTCAACTGAACTGACCTACATGTCTTTTAAATTAAAATAATCAGAGGAGTTTTTCTGGAATTATATCCGTTCAGATCAGAGCAGAATGTAGCATGCTCTGGGTTGAAAAACACCTACTGTTGCTGACCTGTTTTTGCTATCGGAAAAGTAGAATGTGAAATATTACTAGGTACTTTGCTATAACTGCATTGTATTGCTGTTTGTCAGAACTAATCATAAAGCCATTGATGTAACTGGGAGACATAAACATAACAACATGTTCAACCATAAAACTATAGCTACAGAATATATAACACCATCATTTTTATTGTCTTCATAATGGGGTGATCCAGAGAGACATGCATTGGGATGATCAGCAGTTTGTAGATTTTCTGCCAAGAGAACCAACCAATGTCCTATGATGTCCAAGGGTAAATGTGGGTTTCCTTTAGATAAACATCAGAGGAAAGAAATAGGAGCAATTGATTCCCTTTTTTCCTCCCTAACTCACCCTGCTAATCTAGCTCAAGGGGAGTAATCATGGAAACCAAAATGTAATATATAGCCAGGGCCCTGTGTATTCAGTGACAAGGTCTTCTGGTTTCTGTAGCTGACAGAAAACACTGTCGCAACTTCAGATAAACTAGGAGTTTGGGGATACAGGGTGACTTTGAAATAATGAATGTTGTCCATTTATATGTAAGTATAACAGTGTTCATTATCAAAGCCTTGTCTCTCTCCTCCTCTATCTGAATGAAGAAGCTGAGAATGAGACCTGAAGGGGAAACAGGATGAGGAAAAAGCAGACCTGGAGGGGTAGAGGTTGGGAGTGGCAGATGAAAACAATGCACGTTGCCTTTTGAAACCTTTCAGACCAGAGCTAGCTTGAGGGGGAGAGAGAAAGGAGTGAAGAGCAGAAGTCAGAGTGAGAGAGACTTTAAGAGATGAAGAAGGTAGATAGAAAGGGGGAGGAGGAGTAATAAAGGCATGATTTGGACACGGGTAAATACATTAAAAGGCAGACTGAAGACTAAATAACGAGGAAAGGAATATGGAGGGGAAGGCATGCTGTTGCTATCTTACAGAAGAGATGAGTCACATGCTAACAATGCACAGGTTGGAAAGAATACAAACCTTTCTGGCCCTCTTTAATTTCCATTGCAGAGAATGTATTCAAATGGAGAAAGGAACATGAAACTTAATTGGATAAAAGGTGGTGATTGCTATTTTGGTGATGAACTTCAGAGTATGACTAAATTCTTCTGTACCTGGATTTCTTGAAAATGCTTGGCTCTACTACCCAGCTAGTCAATCTCCTTGTTTCCATTTGTGCTGTTTAAAAAACTTTTATTTAAAGGCTAAGATAAAGAATAGCCTGAGAAGTTAGTCTTAATGCAATACTTTATAGTCTCTTTCCCCCTCCTGTTTCCAATTTTAAATCTTTAATTGTAACTGTCATGTTCCAGTATAGCTACAATACATTGTAAACATGTTCAGTATTTGTATTTTTTTGGAAGGCCATCTGGTTCAAGGTTAAGCCAAGATAAAGACATAACTTGCTTGAGTTGAGAGAAATCTATCTGAACTGTGATATAACCACACTGTGGCTGAACTGCATTATCTGCTTTTGATAATGTGTATCAGCTGACAGGCCTCTTGTTGGGCTTCATTCTTGCCATTATGGCTTCAAAAGGTGACTGCAATGAAGCTACTCATAGCTAACAATACTACAAAGGACTGGAACTAATTTTGCTAGATCATTTTAAAGTAGGTTATTTGGAAGTGTTTAGGAGGTTTTTCTGTATAGACAGCTAAACTCCTTATTGTGAAATAAAAAATTCAGACTTTTTTATTTGTCAGTAAAAGGAAGGGTAGCAGGAGTGTGCACGCTGTGTGCACGCCTCGTCGGAAGTTTTTCCCTTAACAGTACCCATTGGGTCTGCAGGGGAGCCCCCCAGAGTGGTGCTGGTATATTAGCTAATATATACCCTTACTATCCACCCCCCCAGTTCCTTCTTACCCCTCGTGAAGGTCCTTGGAATGTGCCTTTACTTTTGCTCTCCAAGTGCCTCTGAGCAGTTCTTCTCGTTGTTTTAGTAGTAAGGTTCATTAGTTCTCAGTTCATTGTTCCTTATCTAGGGTTTTATTATCTGGTAAGTGGTGTTCTTAGTTTTAAGTACTCATATGTGTGGTTTGCTTCCTGTCCCCAGTGGGCCTTGCAGGGCGTGCCCAGGCCCCATGACTTCAAGGCCTGTGAGAAGTGCCAGAAGCCTATGCCCTGCGGGGACCCTCATGCAGCCTGTCTTAAATGCCTGCTGGAGGCCCACTTGTCCGAGGCCTGTAAGATCTTCAAGGCCTTCAAACCGCATACCGGGAAAGGAAGTCTTGCTTGAAGATTATCCTCATGAAGGCGGCTTTACATCCAGCACCAGCGTCCGATCCGGCACTAACAACCCAGAGCGCACCAGCATCGGTGCGTGAGGCACCTAGCCATTCACACGCCTCCCTGGCGCTGCAAGGCCTCAGCACTGGTCGCAGTGCCCAGTACCTCAGAAGAAGAGGAGACCTAGGAGGGGCCCTCCATGCCCTCTCAAGTGGGGCACGTGGCACCAACAAGCACAGCACCAGGACCTTTGCAGTCAGATTGGCACTGCTCGAGTCCGCACCACATTGCCAACCCAGCGAGGGTCTTTCTGGAGCCCTCAACTCCGGATACCTTTGAGGCAGCTAATTGAGCTGACCTCTTCCCTGAGCTTGGAACCAGACCTGTCCAAAGAGTGAAGATCTAGATGGCACTGCTCCATGGACTCGGCATCCAGCACTCCAGCCCCGGATGCTAAAGGATCCCATTGTCCTGTCCCAGTGCCGATAACCTTGACCCCAGTCCTGGATGTGGCACCGACTCCACCCTTGGCACCGCCCATAGCCACCACTCCTTTTCAAGCACCTACACTGGCACCGACATCAGAGTTGGCACCTATACAGGGGCCTATGGTGGCACCGGCTGCAGCACTGGATCCCACAACCACCAGCTCTTCTCCTTTGGGTGCATCGGCACCGCTGCTGGCCATGCCTCCACCTCCTCTTCAGCACTAGGGGAAACCAGAGTCAATGGCTCAGTACATTCCATCCGGGAGGTCACCAGCTGTCCCTGCTACTGCACTGCCGTGGTCAACCTCGGAGTATTCAACAGACTCTGAGGCGGAATCTGTCTGGTCGTCCTGGGGCTCCAGGTCTCGATCTAGACATTAGTCCTACTCCGGCCATCGTTCTCAGCACTGTAGTGCCTCTGTGCACCGCCAGCAGCAGCAGCAGTGGCCTCAGCCTATCCGGTGCCAGCGTTAGAGCAGCATTGGCCACCTCAGGTGCAGGCTTCAACCCAGTGGCCTTTTTGGACCACCTGCACCTACCATCAGAGCCAGGGGGCGGGCTCACCCACCCAGACCAGAGTTGGTCTTCTCAGGGTCGAGCGCTCCTCCCTCAGCAACCCACTGACCTGCTCCCCGACATTGGGTCAGGCCCTCCCCCCAGGCCAGGCTTCCCCGGGGCATCACCAGGAAAGGGGGCCTCCCACTACTCAGCATGTTACTGTGGCCTCTTCTATAGTCTCACAAGCCCCACAGCAAGCTCAGGATCAGGAGGTGGTGGGCATGAAGGGGTCCTTGTCCTCCTCACTTGATGAGGTGCTTGGTGGCTCTCTCCCTTTCATGCCATCAATGGACTTGAGGTCCCATCAGGAACTCCTTTGCTGCCTGGCTCAGAGTTTGGGAGTCCAGCCAGAGAGGAAGTCAGAGGATTCAGACCCTGCAGTCAATATCCTGCAGGCTGACACCCCTACCAAAGGGGCCCTGCTGATTAATAAGACTGTGACCAAGATCGCAGTAGACAAGAGGGTCAAGTGGAGGCATTTTGTTCCACAGGAAGAGAACAAACATCCTTTTTTCTCACCTGCTTCAGGAGTCCCTGGTTGTTCAGACAGTGAACCAGAGGGAGAGGCAGGGCCAGTTGGTCACCACCCGCAAAGCAGTACCCACAAGGTATTCCTGTGAGTCTGGGAATCCATGGAGTGCCTCATCCTCATTGGGCTGGAATGGCCCAGGCAGCACAGGTTCATGTCTCTCCTGAGTCTGTCCTGCGAGACACCGATCACTCTCCCGTTGGTGCTGGACCTCATCATGCAGGACTTCGGCAGGCTTCACCATCCAAACCGACGATCCCTGCACCTAATGGCATGGAAGCACCATGGCTAACAGTGGCAGCGCTGCAGTGTTTGGAGTGGGTCCAGGAGATCTTACTTGGAAGTAGGAAACCTTCAATTGGGCCACCTACCTGGCCAAGTAGAAGCGCTTCTCTATCTGGGCTGCCTAGTAGGGGGTATCACCCCTGGAGGCCCAGATACCGCTGGTCCTGGACTATCTCCTTGATCTTAGGCTACAAAGGTTATCCTCCTTCTTAGTTATTGTATACCTGGCAGCCATCTCCGCTTTCCACCTGGGCTCCCGGGGCAAGATCCTCTTTGCAGATCTTATGGTACACAGGTTCCTGAAAGGGTTGCACAGACTTTACTGCATGTTCATCAACCCATCCCCCAATGGGACCTCAACCTGGTCCTGTCCAAGCTCATGGGGCCTCTCTTTGAGCCACTACCAACATGCTTGCTGCTGCACCTTTCTTGGAAGGTGTTTTTCCTGGTGGTTATCATGTCATCTAGGCACGTGTCCAAGCTGAGGCCCCTCACCTTGGACCCCGCCCCCCGTACATGGTTTTCTTTAAGGATAAGGTCAGATTATGTCCCCACCCGGCCTTCCTTCCGAAGGTGGTGTTTCATTATCATGTGTCCCAAGATATTTCCCTGCTAGGGTTGTGTGTTTTTTTTTTTTTAAATTCCAAGCCCATTCTTCAGGTAAGGAGCAGGTGTTACACACTTCAGATGTTAGGAGAGCTTTAGCCTTTTATTTGGAAAGAACAAAGCCCTTCCGTAAGTCCTCACAGCTCTTTGCAGCAATTGCAGAGACCTGTTGCAGGGGCAGCCGGTCTCTGCACGGAGGATCTCTTTGTGGATTGTGTCCTGTATCAAAGAATGTTATGGACTGTCGGATGCCAGCCCCTCCCCCTCATGGACCACTCCACCAGGGCTCAAGCCTTCTCTACAGCATTTGTGGCCCAGGTCCCAATCTTGGACTCCTGCAGGGCTGCCACATGGTCTTCTGTCTACACTTTTGCCAACCATTATGTGCCGGGTCATCAGGCGAGGACACAGCTCTGGGTAGGGTTGAAAGTTAGAACTCCAAGTCCACCTCCTTAGGTTTCTGCTTTGGAATCACCTACATGGAATGGACATGAACAATCACTTGATGAAGAAAATACGGTTACTTACCTTCATAATTGTTGTTCTTTGAGATGTGTTGCTCATGTCCATTCCAAATCCCGCCTGCCTCCCCTTTTTCAGAGTAGTCTGGTAAGAAGGAACCAAAAAGGTAGAGGGCCAGCAGGGGTATATATTCGCTGATATACCGGTGCCACCCTAGGGGGCTCCCGTGTTGGCCCAATGGGTCCTGCTAAGACAAAAACTTCCGATGATGCGTGCACATAATACACGTACACCTACATGGAATGGACATGAGCAATCACATCTCAAAGAACAACTGTTACAAAGGTAAGTTTTTTTTTCTTAGACTTGCATTTTTCTGACCATTTATAATGTATAGTACTTTGACAACAGGCAGTGTTAGTTTATAATAGTATTTTATGATATTTTATTCTATCAAAATTAGGAGCTTTGTTTCTTAAGATTTCATTGGCTGCTGCTCCAATTGTAATGTCTCACTAGGAATCAGGTGGGGAAATCAGTAGAAAGAAAAGAGAAAGGTTTAAGAAATAACCAAATCTTTCCTTTAATAAAGAACTAGGCAAGAGAACAACAGAAAACCTTCAAGTAGGGACAAGGAGTCCTGTGGCACCTTACAGACTAACAGATGTATTGGAGCATAAGCTTTCATGGGCAAAGACCCACTTCGTCAGATGCATGTAGTGGAAATGTCCAGAAGAGCATTGCTGGCACTTGATGGTGTATATCACTCTGCCCACATATCTACACCAGCAACACCATCACAGGACCTAACCAGACAAGCCGCACCATCACTGGTTCATTCATCTGCACATCTACCAATGTAATATACGCCATCATGTGCCAGCAATGCCCCTCTGCTATATATATTGGCCAAACTGGACAGTCCCTACGCAAAAGAATAAATGGACACAAATCAGATATTAGAAATGGCAATATACAAAAACCTGTAGGAGAACAATTCAATCTCCCTGGACACACAATAGCAGATATAAAGGTAGCCATCCTGCAGCAAAAAAACTTCAGGACCAGACTTCAGAGAGAAACTGTTGAGCTGCAGTTCATCTGCAAATTTGACACCATCAGCTCAGGATTAAACAAAGACTGTGAATGGCTAGCCAATTACAATAGTAGTTTCTCCTCTCTTGGTGTTCACGCTTCCAGATCAGCTGCTAGAAGTGGGCCTCATCCTCCCTGATTGAATTTACCTCGTTATCTCTAGCCTGATTCTGGCCTGCATATTTATACCTGCCTCTGGACATTTCCATTACATGCATCTGATGAAGTGGGTCTTTGCCCACGAAAGCTTGTGCTCCAATACATCTGTTAGTCTATAAGGGTATGTCTACACTACAGCACTATTTCTAATTAACTTAATTTGAAATAGTTAATTCAAATTAAGCTAAGTCGAAATAACGCATCTATACACAAAAACTATTTTGAAATAGCATTTTGCTATTTCAAAATAGCGCATCCACACTGAGTGGACCTTGAACTGAAGTTAAGACTGGCCAGAACCAGTGCTGGCAGGGAATCAGGTTAGGACTTGAGTGTGTGGGGCTGCTGCCTGAGGCTAACTGAGCTCCGTGCTTAAAGGGAACTTACCTCCACCCCGGACAGACAGTTCTCAGGGTTCCCCGCTTGCTTGTCTACCTAGATGAGGGACAGCAAAGCAGTTCTGTCTTGGAGTGCCCTGAGTGCCCGCACTCGGGACAACGCAGCACTCGGCCATATGGAGCCAGAGCTGCCCCTGGGCACGCTGGTGTGTTTCATGGGGTCAGTGCCATCAGTCCGGCTGCACTTGCCGCAGGCTGCCATCCGGGGGGTTCATCGGGGGGCTGTCAGGATCCAGGAGGCCCTGCAGGAGAGCGTCCACCCCGAGGAGACCTCAAAGCCTCCCTGATCCTCCCCACCAGGGGCTTGTGCCCCTTTCCTCCCTCACGTCCTTCCACTTACCCCTCCCTAGCCCCCCTTCCTCATGTCAAATAAAAGACACGTATATTCAAAAATAGAAACTGGGTTTATTGAACAAAACTGGGGGGGAAGGGGAGATGAACCTCTGGGGAGACGGGGAAAAGGAGGTGGGAGAGGGGAAGAGAGAGCGTGGGAGAGGGGAGAAGGAAACCTGGGAGGAGGGAGCTGGAAGGGGGAAGCAAGGGGAAGAAGAGGGAAGGGAAGCTCAGTGTTGGGGGCCTCGCCGAACCAACCTGACTTTCATGCAAACCTGCTCCTGGGTTCGCATGTGGCCTTTGGTGGCCAGGCTGGCAGCTATCCTGCCATAGACGGCTGTGTTCCTCCGTCTAGGGCTGAGATCATGGAAGTTGGGGGCATCCCCCCCAAACCTGAATAAGGTCCATGATCTCCACCCTGGACCAGGAAGACGCCCACCTTCTCCAGCCCTTGTCAGGCTCCTGGGAGCTGGCAGACTGCTCCTGGGGAGCCGGGAAGGGCTGGCTGCCAGTAGCTTGCTGGCTCATGTTTTGGGGCCACTGGATAATGGGCCCCGGTGGCCACTGCTGGCTCTGGGCTGGCAGGTTTGGAGCTGGCACAGGCACTGTGGCCAGGGTCTACCCCTTTAATGGCTCCGAGGCTGGGGGAGAGGAGAGTAAGTTTTCCTGGTTGTGCCCAGAGTGGCCACCAGGGCTCCTTGGGAAGGGCTGGAGGCCCCCTATTTTGAATTAAGTGTCTACACAGCACTTAATTCGAAATAGCTATTTTGAATTAGGTGTTATTCCTCGCAGAATGAGGTTTACCTAATTCGAAATAAGGGCTCTGCTATTTCAAATTTATTTTGAAATAGCAGTTTGTATGTGTAGACAGCTATTACAGTAAATTCAAAATAACTGATGTTATTTCGAATTAACTCTGTAGTGTAGACATACCCTAAGGTGCTACAGGACTCCTTGTCGCTTTTGCAGATCCAGACTAACACGGCTACCTCTCTGATACTTCAAGTAGAGAGGGGAAGGAGGCTGGGATTTCAGTTCTGATAAACCGAATTGATTTGAATTCTAGCACAGAGCGGTTCCAGTCTGGTTTACACTTTATCTGAGGCCTCAAACTGTGAGGTGATAGGCCCCAAACAGAACATTTTATCCAATTTCAATGTGAAAGCAAAATTACTTTAATTCTAGATTGTTACTAATTTTCTATAATAAACAGCTAACACGTCCCCTCTTCCCTGTTCCTTATCCTAAAAAGGACATTTAGAATTGTGTTTGAAGTGGCTAATGGTCAGTGAATTTTCTACAGCTCAGTGGCCTATAAGTGATTTGTTTTCCTTGAACACAGCTGTTGGACTTTTTAGGAAACAAAACTGATGGGGGGAGGGGCTAAATCAGGAGCAGGCCCACCATTTGCATCGTGGCCATATTGCAGTAAGCCAGTCTGAACTTGGAGATGGTTAGATACATGCAGAACTTTAGATGATAGCTGTAGGGAAAAAATAAGGGTAAAATTAGGAAGATGCATGTATGGAGGGTGTGAGAGACCACTGAAGATTAGGTGTGTGTGAGGCTTATATAAGAACTGGAAATTCATACAATCCTGAGGCTACATGTAAATATTACCTTTTGTATCTGAAGGCCACATTTCAGACCTTTGCAAATAGGATTCATATGTTCTGCATGGAATAATTGAAAGCAGACCAGAATCAATTCTTCAGAGATTTAGAGGACCCTAGCTGTAGTCATATTACGTTTCTACTCCACTTGGCAGCTCCCCAGACACCCTCCTCCTCCCGCCCCCACATGTTTGTAAACCCCCATTGTAAACAGAACTCAGCACAAATTGATTAATTTCAAGGGGGTCTCCTTCCATGAGAGATCCTTTAATAGGTTGTTACAGAACCCTGCATATACTAGGTAGTAGTGAATGGTTTGGGGAGTGCTATGCCACTAAAATAGATTTGGGGGTGGGGAACACTAATATGTTGGCTTGCAGAAATGTTTCTTAATGTAATAAGAGTATACTCAGAAGATACACAAATAAAGAGCAAACATCCATGATATAAATAGCTTTAAAAAATCATGGCCCATAGATTTCTGTACTTCTTAAATTATACTTATATTTTAGAAAGTGTCTGTTTAAAAATGACACCTTATTACTCAATGGACCTGCTACTTTGTATTCCATAGTAATCTCTTCTGAGCTGAGTTACAAAACGTCAAGCCATTAACATTGATTTACTTCTCTTAGTCCTACAAAATCACTCAGAGTATGTCTACACTACAGAACGGCCACACTGCAATCACGCTCTTCTGAAAGTAAATTGAAAGAACAGAGGGGTTTTTCTGATGTTGGCACTCCTCTTTCTATGAGGAAGAAGCCTTTTTCCAAAAAAGCTCTTTCGGAAAAAGGAGTGTGAGAATGAGGAGGAGGGTTTTCTTTCGGAAGAAGAGGCCTCCAGGAAATAGCACAGGTGCCCTAATGGCCACTCCATCCAAAGTAATTAGGACTCTATAGTTCCTGTCTCCTGGCCCCTTTTAAAGCTTCAGGCACCTTGGACAAGCTTTATAACAGGAAGCTGGCCTGAGAGCAGCACCTCACTGTGCAGCTTTCCCTGAAACAGGCCTTGCCACTCATGGCCGAGCCTCAAGCCCCCTGCGATGTTCCCCTGGCCCTCACAGGGAGCAGTCCCAGGACCCACCCAAGGGGATGAAGAGCTGGGCAACTTCCTGGTCTGGAGTGGAGATCCTGTCCCTCCTCGAGCTGTGGGGTAAAGAGGACACATTTCAGGGTCTCCTCTCCAAGCACTGTGTAACCCTTGGGGTCGGGGAAATGTCTTCCCCACCCATCCTTGTGGACTCCGGCCTGCAGACCTTTGTCATCAGCCGGCTGGAGGTCTCGGTGGAGGAGGAGCAGAAGGACCAGGGCCAGCCAGAGGAGGAGACGGAGACCGTGACCCTGTCCCTGGAGCTTATGTGTGTGAGCCAGGACATCTCCGAGGCCTCCTTGGACACCTGGGAGGGATCTTCAGGTGAGTGGTCTCACTTTGTCACACACAGGGTGGGGGAGGCGGGCACACGGGGTGGGGTGTGAGTGTCGCTTGGGCTGGACATTGTGCTGTGGTCCGTGCATGTGTAACCATGTGCAGCGTTAGTGTGTGGCACGCAGACGCAGCAGTCAGCCCCTGAGCATGGGTGGGATCCTGCTGCCAGGCTTGGGAGGCCACACACGTCCTGCCACGGTGGAGGGAGGGGAGCACGATGGCTGGGAGCAGGCTAGCCACAAGGGTGCAGGCAGGACCTCATGCAAACCGAGGGGTGCTGCACACTGCACACAGACATGCCCGCACGTGCGAGGCAGCACCTGCTCCCACAGACAGCGCTGTGAGCTGCAGCTGTGTGCATGGACCCTAGGGAGGTCCTGCTCCTGGCTCCTCTGCCGCCCATGAGGGGATCCTATTGTGGCCGGGCACTTCCCTTGCCTGCTTCTCCATGGGCTGGGGGGTGGGGCCGGTGGGAAGCGGGCAGCACGGTCCCTTGGGCACCTCTGGGCCCCTGTGAGGCAAGGCCTGTTGTGCAGGCCAAGCCTTACTCCCAGGACAGCCCCCTCCTCTGCCACAAGGATGGTTGGTTGCTGCTCACAGAGGAGGGCACGGCCTCAGGGACAGTGTCTGCATGGATGACTGACCACCTCTCCATCTTTGTATTCTCCACAGCTGGGACTGAGGGACAAGCCACGCCACCAGAGCCAGCTGCCAGAGCGTGGGGAACCCAAAAGTGCTCCAGGGTCCAGGAAGACCTCGTTCACCAGCATGTCAGCATCTTGCGCAACATGCAGCAGACCCTGGTGCAGAAGATCTGGGAGGACTTGGAGTGACAGAACCACGCATGGGACCAGCTCATGCAGTGGTGTGACAGCATGTATGCCATCAAGTCGTGCATGACGTCACACTCGCTTGATGCCGCTGCTCCTGTCTTCCACCCTCCTGCCCTTCCCGTTATGCCCATTCCCTCTCCGCCTGCCCCCCATGCCATGCTCCCTCCCCAAGTGATGCCCATGCCCCCTCTCCTTCCTATGCCATGCCAGGCTCCCTCCCCTTGCCCCTGCCATTCCTGACCCACTCCAGCCCTCCTCCTGTTCATCCCCCGTGGTCCCCGGATCCTCGCAACCCCAAGTCCAACGAGGTCCCTGCACTTGAGGTGGCACATCTAGCCCATGCCCCTCCTAGCCCTGAGTCCCCTTCCCTTCAGGATATGAGCTCCCCTCTCCCTGCCTACCTTTCTTAATGTTAGATAAATACAGATTTAATTTTTTTTTCAAAACCAAACAAGTGTCTTTATTGAGAGGTCAGGGAAAGGGTGAAGGGAGGGATTGTGGTGGGAAAGGAATAGGGCTGCAAGCCAGAGACACCTAGGGGGGAAGTCCTGGGGAGACTTACTGGGGTCCTTGAGAGAACCTCTCCCTCAGGGCCTCCCGGATGCGCACCCCAGCCTGATGGGCCTGGTGGATGGCAGCTGTCCTTGGCTGCTCGAATGCTCACCCCTCGTGGCCAGCATCTGCCCCTCACCCCAGGAGGAAGGCCTCCCCCTTCCTCTCCACAATGTTGTGGAGGACACAACATGCTGTGACCACCGTGGGGATGTTGTGCTCCCCCATGTCAAGGCGGGTCAGCAGGCACTGTAAATATGCCTTGAGACGGCCGAAGGCGCACTCCACCTGAATCTAGGCTTGGTTCAGGCAGGCATTAAACAGGTTCCTGCTGGGGTCCAGGTGGCTGATGTATAGCTTCATCAGCCATGGCATGGGGAGTAGGCCGTGTCCCCCACAATGCACAGTGGCATTTGCACTTCCCCAACTACAAAATCCCAGCGGGGCAAAAATGTGCCCAACTCCAGCTTGCAGTACAGGCTAAAGTTTCTAAAGACTTGGGGATCGTGTGCCCTGCCCGACCACACGACAAAAATGTCTGTGAATTGTTGACCAGGGCCTTAAATACCATAGAAAAGTAGCCCTTTTAAGGTATTGGGCCGCTCGATGGTAAGGTGCGCAGAATGGAATGTGGGTCCCATCAATCACTCCACCGCAGTTCAGAAACCCCAGGGCAGCAAATCTGGCTGTGATTGAGTCCAGGTCTCCCAGACAGATGATCCTCCACAGCAGGATCAAGTTGATGGCCCTCACAACCTGCAGAAGAAAATAAAAAACACACAAAACAGAGAATGAGAGAGGGACTCCGCCTGAGTCCTTGGGAGGTGCCCACCCCGCTACCATCTCTTCCCCCCACCCCCAAACAGCCCAGAAGCCACTCCCTATGAGCCCCCCCCCATAGCAGCAGGGCTGTATGAGGGCAGGATGGAACAACTCCCTGGAGATGAGGCTTCCCCCCACCGCTACTCCACTCCCCACAACCCTCAACTCCACTTTCCCAAAGATCCCCCTTATCCAGGACTCTTCCCCCCGTGCAGGGACTGCAGCCCAAGAGTGCCTTACCTCCATGAGGATGACCCTGATGGTGGACTTCTCCATGCCGAACTGGTTGCCCACTGACCGGTAGCTGTTGGGGGTGGTGAGTTTCCAGAAGGCAATGGTGACCTGCTTCTCCAGGGCGATGGCAGGCCACAGGTTGGTGTCGCATCTCCAGGGGACGGGGGCAAGCCAGGCACACAGCTCCGAAAAGGTGGCCTTCCACACGCAGAAGTTTTGGAGCCACTGCTGGTCGTCCCACCACTTCGTGACCAGCCAGTCCCACCAGTCGGAACTGGTGTCGAGCCTCCAAAAACACCTCTCCACAGTGGGTTGCGGTTGCCAGAATGTAGCTCCCACACCCCGGGAGAGGGTCTCCATAATGAGCTTAGGGTGAAGCTCATGCAGGACCAGGAAGGCAGCTGGCACAAAGGGCTGCAAAAACTGCAGCATGGCCGTGTGGGGCCATCACATGCCCAGAGGCAGCTCTGACTCCATGGCACAAAGAACAAAGCTGTGGCATCCAAAAAACCCTAGGGTAACCACAGCAGGCACTGCAAGAGCTTTGCTGTCCCTCAAAGAGGTAGCAACGTACAGCAGAAGCAGAGAAATGGCTGTCCAGGAGGTCCCCTTTAAGAGCATGTCTCTGCAAGGCTCTGGCACCAGCACTCGGAAGCAACTGGTGACCTAAAGCCCTGGCTGAAGTGGTTCGGGGTGGCCTTTTATCTGAGAGAGCATCCAATCAGTCTGGACACTCTTTTTCGGAAGAAGTTTTTCTGAAAGATCTCTTCTGAAAAAAGCTTCTTCCGAAAGAAGCCTGCAGTCTAGACACAGCCTCAGCTAGGAGAGAACAAGCTGGATTCCATTCATCCCCATGCAACCAAGCTCCTGAGAAAGAGCTCTGTGGAACTCAGAAGCTTGTCTCTCTTTCAATGACAGAAGTTTGTCCAGCTAAAGAGCTTATCTCACCTACGTTTCTTTAGTATCCTGGGACGTTCCCAACTACAACAACACTGCATTCAACCAAGCTTTAGTCAGCTACACCTCTGCAATTCCATTGAAGACAAAGGAGATGTACATGTGTAACTGAGGGTAGAATTTGGTGTGCAGAGCAGGAGCACTGAAACAGGAGGGAGCCAGTGAGGGCTATGCCTCTCCCACTTTTTACTGGCTTTAAATGTGAGTGGGTGGTGGGCAGGACCTCGGGGGTAGGGTTTTGCAGGAAGGGATCGGGCAAGGGCTTGCAGAGAGGGAGTTGTGGAAGGAGGGCCTCAGAGGGTGGTACCTGGTCAGGTCCTCAAGGGGGCAGCATCGTGCAGAAGCCAGGGCCACAGTTTGGGCACCTGAGGCCCCCCACCCCTTTTAGGGTGCTTCTACCACTCCTGGTACAATGTTTATTACTGTTGGTAGTGTTGGATTCAAAGCTGTGTATGTAGTGATGTAAAAAATCTCTATTTGTAAGCAAACATCTGAGAGGTAATACATGTTGAACCCTCCACAATGCTATTTTTATAGTCACTTTTCAAAGTGGAATCATAGTAGAGGTCACTACTGCTCTTTTTGTGTGTGTGTTTTCAGCTTTATTATTACTTCACTGTTGAGGCTCCCTGGTCCCTTGTTTCGTTTTTTAAGGCTACATAAATGTAAAGAGGCATGCTGTAAACCAGTGATAACTATGTATGGTGCAATTTCTTTTCCTTTCTCTGAAAATGCAGAAAAAATTAAAGTACTCTGTAAATGCGGAAGAAAATCTGTTGGCAAATTTTGTGATAATAGGCTTTTCCTGCAAGAATTGCAGCACACTTTTTCTGCCACTTCAAGAACATCACAAGAAAAAGCCTCTTTCATTGAGTTTTGGGAGAACCTGGAAAGTGCCAGAGTGCACAAAGATCAACTTTAAGGTTTGAACTAAAGAGGTTCAGTTTGCAAGGAATGGATGGTGAGTGGATTGGGTCAGTTGTTAGCTGATGCCTTACTCTTAGGGATCTCCTATCCTTGGAATAAAGCATTATAATTATGCTGGCTGAGATTTTCAAAGGGCACAAAAAAAGTTAGGCGTCCAAGTCCCTCTGAAATTCCCAGTCACTGTTCATAGTGGCTGCGTCTAGACTGGCATGATTTTGCAGAAATACTTTTAATAGAAAAGTTTTTCCGTTAAAAGTATTTCCTCAAAAGAGCATCTAGATTGGCACGGATGCTTTTGCGCATAAGTATCCGTGCCCAGTATAGACGCATTTTTGCGCAAGAAAGCTCTGATGGCCATTTTAGCCATTGGGATTTCTTGCGCAAAAAATTAAGGTGCATGTCCCTCTTGCGCAAGTATTCTTGCGCAAGAGGGCTTATCCCTGAGCGGGAGCGTCAAAGTATTTGCGTAAGAAGCACTGAATTCTTACATTAGAACGTCAGTGCTCTTGCACAAATTCAAGCGGCCAGTGTAGACAGCTGGCAAGTTTTTGCGCAAAAGTGGCCGTTTTTGCGCAAAATCTTGCCAGTCTAGATGCACCCATAGGTTGCGTCTAGACTGGCATGATTTTCCGCAAATGCTTTTAACGGAAAAGTTTTTCCATTAAAAGCATTTGCGGAAAAGAGCATCTGGATTGGCATGCATGCTTTTGTACAAAAGCACTTTTTGCGGAAAAGCATCTGTGCCAATCTAGATGTGGTTTTGTGCAAGAAAGCCCCGATCGCCATTTTCACCATCGGGGCTTTTTTGCGCAAAACAGTCCTCCCCTGTCTACACTGGCCCTCTTGCGCAAATACATTTGCGCAAGAGGGCTTATCCCTGACCGGGAGTGTCAAAGTATTTGCGCAAGAAGCACTGAATTCTTACATTAGATCGTCAGTGTTCTTGTGCAAATTCAAGCAGCCAGTGTAGACAGCTGGCAAGATTTTCCGCAAAAGCAGCCACTTTTGCAGAAAAACTTGCCAGTCTAGACATAGCCATATGGGTATGTCTACACTGCATTCCTCTTTTGAGAGAGGAATGCAAATGCAGCCACGTGAAATTGCAAACGAAGCGCGGATTTGAATTTCCCGTGCTTCGTTTGCAGAATTGCATCTAGCAATACCCTATTTCGAGATAAAAAACGCTGTATAGATGTGGTTACTTTGAAAGAAACACCTTCTTTCGAAATAACCATTAAACCTCATTTTTTAAGGAGTAAAGGTTATTTCAAAAGAAGGGGTTTCTTTCAAAATAATCAAGTCTACACTGCAATTTTTCTCTCAAAATAGGGTATTTTGAAATAGCGTCCGGATGCAATTATGCAAACGAAGTGCGAGAAATTCAAATTCTCGCTTCATTTGCAATTTCCCTTGTCTGCATTTGCATCCTCTCTTGAAGGAGGAATGCAATGTAGACATACCCATAGGAACTAGTCCTGCAGTCGTTGATTAGGCTCTGATCCTACATATACATATACGTCTAATTTTAAGCTTGTGATCTCATGGATTTCAGTAGCAAGCTTAAAGTTGCAGAATCAGCAGCACACAGGAGATTCTCATTTATTTTCATGTGAGTTTTATTTGATGGAAGATTGGGACCATATTAAACAATCCACTGTTTGATGCTGCATTTGGATTGTAATAACTAGTCAAAAGATGAGCCAAGGACCAGAGCTATCCTTAGGGAACGTCAAATCCCCCATGGGTTGGTGCAGCAGTCTTGGAAATAATGGATTTGTCACTTCTGCCCCAAGCCTCACACTCCCATAGGTATGTCCCTGGCAAGGACACAGCACAATCACTAGTTTTCCTTAGATGAAGCACAGAAAAGGACTTCCTTGGCTATGTATTCTTTGGTTTAGGTTTGCCCTTTAAAATCATTGTAAAATGGATTAAAATATTGTTTTTGCTTGTTTATTGATGAAAGTAATTTCAGAGGACAGTTTTTTTGTTGCTCTTCTCTCATAAAATGCACGTGATTGTAATTAGTAGCAATCTTATTGAATATAATTTTGTCACATTATGCATTGTACGTAATATTGCTTTTAGATTTTCTTTCTCCGCCAAGAGAAATGAACGGAAATCAGTGGTGTAGCTATTTCTTCATTTATATTCAACTCTCTACTTCTATAATATGTGAGAAAATATAAATGCTACTGTGTAATCTTTATATCACTTAAGTAACTACTTTATTCAGTGTACTACTCTGTTGTTTGTAATACAAATAACTGAATGAATCCCATTGATATCAATGGTGCAAACATTCCATTTACTTGCAAAAGATTTTGCATATTAAAATATATCACATTTCCACCTCACGTGCTATGAACAGGACACATCCAGCCTGACTTGATTGGCTTCATTAACACTGGTCCTACAATTGACAGATTTTGCTGTTGTATATACCCTGGATTCTGTAATTTCTACTCAAACTATTTTGATGAAGTGGTGTTTACCCATGAAAGGTCATGACTCAATGTATTTGTTAGTCTCTAAAGGGTAAGTCTACACTTGCTCCCTATCTCGAGATAGAGATGCAAATGTAGCCGACCGAAATTGCTAATGAAGCAGGGTTTTAAATATCCTGCGGTTCATTAGCATAATCTCGCCCACGCGCTATTCTGATCACCAGCTGATTCAAACCAGGAAGTATGCTCTGGGATGCGTTAGTTCAAATCAAACCCCTTTGTTCGAACTAACATTACTCCTAATTTTTTGATAGGATAGGGAGCAAGTGTAGATGTACCGTAAGGTATCATAGGATTGCTCATTGTTTTTAAAGTTACAGACTAACATGGCTACCCTTCTGAGACTTACTAAAATACACCATAAAACTAATGACCACCAGTGTGGTCAGAGGTTTACGTTAATCACAAGCAAATACTGGTCAAAATATGATGGTGGGAATATGACTCAACATCATGATTCTGATTCTGTCGTCACATTAAGAAAAAATCACGAGTAACTCACTGAAGTCAATAGAGTTGTGATTAGGTGAAGCCACTGTGAGATCAGGACCACTCTTTCTATATAATGTTAAGTGTTATTACATATTGTTTTAACTACGTAAAAGTCCAATGGAAGTAAATGTTGCAAGGGTTCTATTAATATCTAGGTAATTTTATGACAGTACTAAATTAAGCTACATCTGCACGGCAAACTATAGGCCTGATTCCCAGCTTGGGTACATATATCTCTTGGGGTATGTCTACACTACAAAGTTAGTTCGAACTAACGGACGTTAGTTCGAACTAACTTTCATAGGCGCTACACTAGCGCTCCGTTAGTTCTAATTTAATTCGAACTAACGGAGCGCTTAGTTCGAACTAGGTAATCCTCATTCCACGAGGATTAAGCCTAGTTCGAACTTACTAGTTCGAATTAAGGGCTGTGTGTAGACCCTTAATTCGAACTAGTGGGAGGCTAGCCCTTCCCAGCTTGCCCTGGTGGCCACTCTGGCCAACACCAGGGAAACTCTACTGCTCCCCTCCCGGCCCCGGAGCCCTTAAAGGGCCACGGGCTGGCTACACAGTTTGTGCCAGTTGCAAGGCTGCCAGCACCCGTGCCAGCTCACCCAGCAGCTGACACCCCATGAGCCAGCCACCCGATGCCACCCAGCCCTCCCCGTCTTCCTGGGACCAGCCTGGCGGCTCCCAGGAGCCTATCCGGGGCCGCAAGAGGCGGGCGCCCGTGTGGTCTAGTGCAGAGATCGTGGACCTCATCGAGGTTTGGGGGGAAGCCTCCAATGTCCACGATCTCTGCACTAGCCACAGGAACGCGGCAGTCTACAGCCGCATGGCTGCCAGCCTGGCCTCCAGGGGCCACCAGCGCAGCCGGGAGCAGGTGCGCTGGAAAATCAAGGACCTGCGGCAGTCCTACTCCCGGGCCTGCCTGCCAGGGGCCGACCCGGAGGCGTGCCCCCACTTCCAGGCTCTGGACTGCCTCCTGGGGGCTCATGCTGTCCCTGCCCCCCGGGACGTGATAGACCCCGGGGCAGAGCGACCGCTCCCAGAGACGGAGGAGGAGGAGGAGGGCTCTGAGAGCCAGGAGCCTGCCGGCAGCCTGCCCAGGACCCGGGACCCCCGAGGCACCCCACAGAGCCGCTCGCCTGTGTCGTCCAAGGCCGGGGAGGCGTCCACATGTGAGTACCATCATGCTCCCCTTATGTGTACAGGGGGCTGGGGCGAGAGGGAGCCCAGGGACCGTGCGCCTGGGCCTTGCCCACCACAGAGCAGCAGCTGGGGATCCTGCAGGGGCCCTGGCCTTGCAGAGGGGAGCTGGGTTTCACACACCTGGGCCCCTGGGGTAATTGACCGCTGTTCTTGTTTCATCACAGCCGCAGCACCTGGGCCTGCAGGGCACAACACCCCGCCTACAGCAGCCGCCTGCGCCCGGGTCAGCAGGAGAGCCAGGAACCAGGAGTACCAGAGGCGGCACCTCCGGTTCCTGGAGCAACAGCTCCGCATCCAGGAGCACTGGGTCCAGGAGGACCTGAGGCTGCGCCGGAGGAGCTTGGAGGCACTGGAGGAGCAGGGCCGTGCCCTGCGAGGCCACCTCCAGAGCCTGCTCGACCGCTTCCCAATTTCTCCTGCTCCCCCTGCTCCCCTTCCTGCTCCCCCTCCTGCTCCCCCTGCTCCTGCTTCCTCCACACCCCCCGTCCCTCCTGCCCCACCCTCCACAACCATTCCCCACCGACGCCCCTGGACCCGCAGTGTTGAGAGACAGGAGAGGCAGCCGGACCCCCATCCCTGAGCTTTCCTTTCCCTTCCTCCCTTCCCTCCCCTTCCAGCTCCCTCGTCCCAGGTTTCCCCCTCCCCTCTCCCACCCGCCTTCCTCCCTCCCCCCACCCCAGTTCTGTGAAATAAAAAGACATTTTTGTTTGAAAAACAGGTGTCTTTATTTGACAGTAGGTAGGGAGGGGAAAGCGGAAGGGGGCAGGGTGGAAGAAGGCCCCAGTGGGGCATGCAGGGAGAGGTCAGTCCTCCTCCTCCACCAGGAAGCTCTCCCGCAGGGCTTCCCGGATCCGGACGGCCCCCCGCTGGGCTTCCCGGACGGTGGCGGTGCGGTGCTGACCGTAGTGACCAGCCATGCGCTCAGCCTCAGCCATCCAGGCTGGCAGGAAAGCCTCCTCCTTTCTCTCACATAAATTGTGGAGCACACAACATGCTGCCACCACGGGAGGGATGTTGTGCTCGGCCAGGTCCAGACGGGTGAGGAGGCATCGAAACGGGCTTTCAGTCGCCTGAAGGCCTCCTCCACCACGATGCGGGCCCTGGTCAGCCTGGCATTGAAGGCCTGGCGGGAGGGATTGAGGTGCCCCGTGTAGGGCTTCATCAGCCACGGCTGCAGTGGGTAGGTGGCATCCCCCACCAGGCAGACGGGCATGTCCACGTCCCCGACCCTGATGTGGCGGTCGGGGAGGAAGGTCCCGTCCTGCAGCCGCTGGCACACGGAGGAGTTGCGGTACACCCGGGTGTCGTGTGCTTTGCCGGACCAGCCCACATTAATGTCCGTGAACTGTCCACGGTGGTCACACACGGCCTGCAGGAGGATGGAGAGGTACCCCTTGCGGTTCACGTAACGGGACACCTGGTGTTCCGGGGCACGGATGGGGATGTGCGTCCCGTTGATGGCCCCCCGCAGTTGGGGAAGCCGAGGGCGCCGAATCCCCGGATGATGGCGTCCGGGTTGGCGAGGCGGACCACCCTGCGGAGCAGCACCCAGTTGATGGCCTTGACCACCTGCGGAGAGAGACACAGCAAAGCGCCAATCAGTGGGGTGCCCGGGTGGCTGGGAGCATTCGTGCCCTGGCAGTGCCCCACGCCCCACTCCCGGAAGCAACCCCCCTGGTGGCGTGTAGTACGGCCGGGACAGACCGACCCCTCTGGTGCGGGGCGCTTTCGCCTCCTCTCTCCCCCCCTTTGTCCCTGGGGCGGCCCATCCCCTCCTTGCAGTTCCCCTCCCCCCCCCGGCGCAGTGGCCGACGAGTGCCATACCTGCATGAGCACCGCTCCGACGGTGGATCTCCCCACGCTGAACTGGTTGCCAACGGATCGTTAGCTGTCCGGCGTGGAGAGCTTCCAGAGGGCGATGGCCACCCGCTTCTGGAGGGGTATGGCAGGCCTCATGTGAGTGTCCCTTCTGCGCAGAGCAGGGGCGAGCCACTCGCAGAGCTCCAGGAAGGTGTCCCTCCTCATCCTGAAGTTCTGGGTCCACTGTCGGTCTTCCCAGCGCTCCAGGACGATGCGGTCCCACCAGTCGCTGCTGGTGTCCAGACGCCAGATGCGGCGGGGCACGCCGGTGCCGGGGAGCCGCCGCGGCTCCTCCACGGCCCCCAGGGCGGCCAGGCAGGGGGCTGACGTGCACCAGGAGGTGCCAGGCAGCCTCGAGCCATTGCTGGCAGGCTTGCAGCAGCAAGTCCAGAAAGTGCACCAGAAGGTGCAGGGCGAGCTCTGGCTCCATGTTGCCACCTGTGGCGGCGTCCCCGAAGGGAAGCACCAACACACATGGGCGCAGAGACCAACGCTTTGCTGTCCCTCGGCAAGGTTGGCAAGCAAGCAGGAAAAGCTGAGAACCGGCTGTCCGGGGTGGGGGTCCCTTTAAGCATGAGCCTCAGATAGCCTCAGACAGCAGCCACACAAAGCAACTACTGACCTGATGCCCTGCCAGAACCGGTTTCAGCCGCCCTTAAATGCGCCCCTGCGTCCAATCAGTGTGGACGCGCTAGTTCGAATTAGCAAAATGCTAATTCGAACTAGTTTTTAGTTCTAGATGCGTTAGTTCGAATTAGCTTAGTTCGAATTAACTAAGTTAGTTCGAATTAGCGCTGTAGTGTAGACGTACCCTTGGAGTGGGAGGAAGCAGAAAGATTTTTTCTCTCAAGTTAAATTTAGAGTGAAATGGTTCTACTTAGTCCTCCCAAGGAGGATATGGGAAGTTGTAAGCCATATTATCCTGTTTGGAATATTCCCTCTCCAGCACCTCATCCTCAGAAACATTTTGACTGTTATTTGGTATCAGAGTCTAGCTGAGAAGAGTAAGACTGCAATAGATTAAATGGCTGGAAAACCTTTGATAGGTAAGAAAAATCTATTCCATCCTTGTTACTTGAGCTTCTTCTAAAATATGAA
Source organism: Pelodiscus sinensis (assembly GCF_052426305.1). NCBI lineage: Eukaryota > Metazoa > Chordata > Testudines > Trionychidae > Pelodiscus > Pelodiscus sinensis. The sequence continues at coordinate 34,133,171 of NC_143060.1, read as the reverse complement.
CAATTGCTAAAGCAACACTATCTGCCTTCCAAAATTTCAAAACAAATGCTAATTTGCTAACTATAAGCCAATGCAACAGAAGAAGGAAAACAAAAACAACCCACCTCCACACCCCAAGTACAGAAAGAAGTAGCAAAAGAGATGACAAGTCATTTCCTTACAGGCTTGATTCTACAGCTCATTATTAACTGCCCATTTTTTGTTAGGTGGAGAAAATTTATGCTTTCTCAGTAGGCCATTTTTGCCTGATGTTTGATCCTGGAGTAAAATCACAACCCATGTTCACTTCTGACTTCACACTTTGTGGCTATTAAAAGAATTGAGAGAGAGGGCATGTCTACACTATACAAGTAGGTCGAATTTATTTAAGTCATTATGCCTCTGATTTTACAGTCGATGCTGCATGTCCCCACTATGCACATTTGGTCAGCAGAGTGCATCCTCACTACTAGGGCTTGCATCGATGGATGGAGCATTGCATTGTGGGCAGCTATCCCACAGTTCCTGGAGCCAATAGGAATTCTGGGCTAGGCTTCCAATGCCTAATGGGGCGAAAACATCTCATGAGGCACTTGCTTCCTTCTCTCCTTCCCTCTGTCCCTGAAAGCAATGGCAAACAATCATTTTCACACATTTTTTTCCTAAGCCCCAGATTACCTATGCAGACACCGTAGCACAGCAAGCATGCACCCCACACAGCTGCACACTGTTGTGAGCATCGCAAACACTTCATGCATTATTCTGCAGTATCTGCAGAGCCTAGCCAGGAGCCACCGCTTGGCAATGTAGACACATTCATTATTAAATTGAGCCAACATAGATTATTTCAATCTAAAACTATAGTGTAGACTAGGCATTAGTATTTAATGGTTTCACAGCACTTCATGGACATAACCAACTAATCCTCACAACAGTGCTGAAAAGTAGCATTTTGACAGAGGGAGGAATTTTGCAAAAAGGTTAAAAAACTTATCTGAAGTTGCACAGCCAGTATTACAAGTTTATGTATCAGAGCGTCTCGTGAACTGTTCTAACATCATGACCTCTCAAATTCAGTATTGTGATTTGACTATAGTATCAAGTAAATGGTGAAGCAAGCATGTCGAAAAGGATAAACATCTTGTTTTTATAAACACAAAAACCATGGGTAATTAGCAAAATGGGCAGAATCTGTGAAAGATTAAATAATTTAATATTTTAGTGATATAAGTTAAAGTCCCTATGTAATACCCACAGGGCAGTTCCTTTATAAATACTCAGTACATTTCTTTGCTCAGCTGCATGCTGTCCTTTTAAAGCAATGGCGCAGCAAACTTTTAAAATGCTGTCACAAAAAATTGCTAAAACAAAGCTTGTTCTTTAATTTGGCTGTCTTTTTTTCTGCCACTCTGACTTCACTTTATGGTGAGCCCAAGGTATAGCTGTCATATTATGAGTCTTACCTCCTTCAACCCCATCTCCCCAAATAATTTTACTGATGTGCTGGCAAGAAAACTACCAAAAGCTCTTTAGATTTTGAGTGTGAATCAAACTGAGAAGGATTCTCATGCTACTAGAGGAATACATTGAAACCTATTTTTATTATAGCCTCTGTTCAGACAGATACTGTAGACAGTATATTGCCCTTTAAAATAATACAGTAAGAGCTTTAAAAAAACAAAACGCTATATGGTCAAATAATTTCAATTAAGGTCCCAAATAATCTAAGTTCTGCCTCAACATCTTTTATCTTTGTGCTGGAGACCTTCCCTAGTTGCTACATGAAAATCACTCTCATCTGAGGAAAGTATGAATTCCAACAACATCTTAAAAATTCAGAGAGGGGCAAACAATAAAAAATTAGTAGAGGACAGAGGCATTCTTTCTGAGGAGAGATTTGAAATATTACAGCTATTTAGTTTGGAAAGCAGCACAAGAAAAGCTATGAAAAAGAGAAAATAATGCTATACTGAGAGATATTTGTTTATATATGGTTCATACAGTAAAAGTTGCTCCATGCTATCTTTAACAGAAATAAACAACATGACATAAAGTCAGTAATTTTAGAAATGGATAAAAGGAAGTATTTTTATGCAACATACTATTTGCCTGTGGAACTCACAATTTTAAAAATGAATTTGGAACACACTAGCTGGGCCACAATTACATGTTAGTATTCACAATTAGGTTTTTTTAATAAGGCAACATTAGAGCAACATTAGAACTTCTGGTAGGATATCAGCTGTTATCCAGAGCTGTTGATGAAATACTGGATTAGTGTGAATATTGACCTGTGTTGGTACTATATGGCAGTGGTAATTTTTAGCTAGCTTGATACATTATCCTTTTTAATTCAGGGTCTAAATCTCAAAGATGGTATTTAAAACATGTAAGCCCATAATAGTGTGCCTAAATTCTGCTATATAAGATTTTAGGCCATGCCTGCTACCTATTAATATAATGTCTATCTGCCCAGTGTGTGTACATGAATGCAACAGCTTGTGTGTGCAAACCCTTGTTTTCACTAATCTGTAGGCACAAAATTATAGGCACACAGTTTTCATATGTCTATGGTGGTTTTTCCACACTCTACCCTGTAATCTTTGGAGCAACTGCCACAAGTCCAGAGCTATGTGGCTACGTCTACACTGGCATGATTTTCCGAAAATGCTTTTATCGGAAAAGTTTTCCGTTAAAAGCATTTTCGGAAAAGCACGTCTAGATTGGCAGGATGCTTTTCCACAAAAGCACATTTGCAGAAAAGCGTCTGTGGCCAATCTAGACGTGGGTTTCCGCAAAAAAGCCCCAATCACCATTTTCGCGATTGGGGCTTTTTTGCGGAAAACACTACTGTGCTGTTTACACTGGCCTTTTTGCGCAAAAGTCTTTCGGAAAAAGACTTTTGCCCAAATGGGAGCAGCATAGTATTTCTGGAAAAGCACTGATGATCTTACATGAGATCGTAAGTGCTTTCCGGAAATTCAAGCAGCCAGTGTAGACAGCTGGCAAGTTTTTACGCAAAATCATCTGATTTTGCGGAAAAACTTGCCAGTCTAGACACAGCCTGTATGTAGAGTGTGATGGGAAAAGATATGGCCGAGGCAGCAGCAGAGTGGACTAGGGCCAAAGTCAGAGGATTTATTATAATTCTTGCAGCACCTAGTAGAAACACCTGTCAGGGATGGTCTAGCTGGTGCTTGGTCCTGCCATGGAGTGCAGGGAATGGGACTTAATGACCTCTCAAAGTTTCTTACAATTCTAGGATTCTAAATTCTACTGTAACGGATTCTGCCTATATGGCCTTTTTTGTGGGCCACTCCAGGCAGTAGGACTCCTCCTCATAGTCCCAGGGAAAGCTGGCAGTGGAATAGCCCTGGAAGTTTGGAACTGCTATGCCAAGAAAGAAGGGAGAATTGCAGGCAGGCATAGAGCTGGCTGTGCAGACACAAGGCTTTTGTGCAGATGCTTCTGGACTCTGTAGATCCATTGAAAACTGTGAGCTTCAAAGTATCCAGACATTCTCCTCTGCTTGTGTAGTGAGCATAGCTATGACACTGGTCTCTGCAATTGAAATCTAATCTAAGAGAATGAATTACAGCAATTTGATGGGGCAGGCTGTCTTATTAAAAAGTGGCCCATGCTGTTCAACTCTCATCAAAACGAGGAGTTTGCACTGAGAGATGGTGATGGCTCAGTACCACATGGACAGCCATTTAATCCTCCATGCTTTAAAATTTATTTTCCTATTCAAGTCTGAGATCTTCTCCTGGGCAAAATGGAGAAGGCAGATTTATCTTTTATGTTCATCCAAACTAATAGTACTGTGCAAAGTCCATCTTGAATCTTTATATTTTAAATGTATATTTACATAAATAAATATAAATAGTTCAGCATGGCACATATATTTAAATAGGCAAAGGAAAATCATTTTCTATAATTTGTTGTTGCTAACAATTTGCACCTTTGACTGTAGGGGGAGTGAATATTCATAATAGAAGAAATTCCACATCCTCAGTAACTCCTAGCATCATTGTCTGATCTATAAACTTGTAGCTATCAAATAAAGAGGATTGGCACATCACTTGAGATCTTAAGAAATTCCATATTATGGTATGTGAGTAACTATGAAACTAAAACTTCTACTTGAAGCACATGTTTTTCAATTCCAAACAATCTTCTAACATTTAACTAGAACTCATTTTTTCTTGATACAAATGGCTTTATTAATTTCCATAAGATATTATCTCTTACAGTATATTTAATTCAGATCCTTCTACTTCCACTAAAATAATTGCTTACACTATACAGATTTGATTTTATATGACTAATTAGAGCAGTGCTTGGGAAAAAATAGGTTTCCAGGTAATATTTAAATTAAATATGTTAATCTGTACCTCAGTGTGCACATTTTATATGAGCTTTAATTTGCTATATAAATTATAGTCCTGTGTTTTTATAAGGTGCCCTTGAAAGAGTGTCCTATTTTTTGAACACTAATACCATGGGGAAACAAATATACAAAGCTGTTAGCTATAGGCTACACTTGCATAAATTAAGGCAAGTACAGTTAGTTTCTAAAGGAGGTATGAAAAAAACCTTGCTTTTAGGGTACTCTACAGATTGTTAATATTGGACTTCCTGTGTATTTAAGATGACAACATTTATGCCAATATAGCATCTTTCAATAATACATTTTGAACAATGACAAATTAATATACAGGCAGTCCCTGAGTTACGCGGATCTGACTTATGTCGGATCCGCACTTACGAACGGGGCTTTTCTCGCCCCGGAACTCGCGGGCGGCGGGACCACCCAGATGCGCAGTGGTCCTGCCACCGCGTCCTCCGGGGCGAGAAAAGCTGCTCCGGGTGTCCCCGGTCTGCTGGGGGGGTCCCCAGCAGACCAGGGACACCCCAAGCAAAGCTGCAGAGGCGGCGGGACCCCGCCGCCTCTGCGGCTTTGCTCCGGAGCAAAGCCTTGGAGGCGCGGGACCCCGCCGCCTCTGCGGCTTTGCTCGGGGTGTCCCATGTCTGCTGGGGACCCCTCCCAGCAGACCAGGGACATCCCGAGCAGACATGGGACACCCGGAGCAAAGCCGCAGAGGCGCGGGACCCCGCCGCCTCTGCGGCTTTGCTCCGGGTCTCCCTGGTCTGGAGGGGGGGGGGGGGGAGCGCAGCTAGTGCGACCCCCCCCCCCCCAGCAGACCAGGCTTTTGTTGTGGATGCCTGGGGTAGAGCAGCTGGGGTGCTGCAGCATTGGTCCTGGGGGGACCTACCCGGCAGCGCCCCAGCTGTTCTGTCCCAGGCTCCAGATTCAGCCACTGTTGAAACTGATCAGTGGCTGATTCCAGGAAGCTGGGGGCAGAGCAACTCTGCCTCGGGCTTCCTGTAGTCAGCCCCTGGTCAGTTTCAGCAGCAGCGGCTGAATCTGGAGCCAGTTCCGAGTTACGTACAAATTCAACTTAAGAACAAACCTATAGTCCCTATCTTGTACGTAACCCGGGGACTGCCTGTATAACAAACACACCACAGTTTATTATTCACAGCACTGAATGTAAGAAGTCAAAGGGCTCTACAATAATTTTATGAGCAACCAAGCACCTTCAGTGCTACCCTATTTAACTGTGGTTAGTTTATTAACTACCATAGTTGCTAAATTGTTCATCCTAACCTGATTGCTTTATGTTAAATTAATGATGTTGAGATTGTATTTGCTAAATATATAATGCATAGTCTCGATCAAATTCTCCTCCCTCCCACCCCCAATTTACTACTGAAAGAAATAGGGTCCATATATTTTTAAAGAAGATGTTTGGCATGTGTTAGTAGTAATAAAAAAATAGTAATTGTGTGGCTTAAATCCTGCCCTGAGCCTCACTTCAGTATGGCTATATCTACCCCAAGGTGGTTTTTCCTTTAAAAAAAGGAAAATTTAAATCAGCTAAGTGATCTCAATAGATTACTATTCTTAAATGCTTCAGAAATCATCAATTAGAAAGCAAGCACTTAATGTAGATGCAGTACCTAAGAATTGCAGTAATCCCTTCAAAATATATTGCCTAAAATGTTGATCTATTTTAAAACGATATTGACAGTAAATCCAGCAGCCATGTGACCTGTACATGTACTGGGGCATTATTATCAATCGTATGATATAAGTGGTCCAAAAGCTCCATTTGAGACTAAGAGATTTAAAGACATTTTAAAATTCAGAATAGCAATACCTGGGCCAAACTATGACTTCCTTTATATTTTAAGAGGCTGAGTGTGACCTAAGTCTGTCCATACACATCACATTTGAAGAGCAAACAACTCCAAGTTAAGTTAATTTATAAATGAAAATAGCTGGTCTGGAATAGTTCAATGCTAAGAGCTTAATTTTCATTCATTCTCTTTATACAAGGTGAAGGTCTTACAAGTGAATGTATAATATCGTTCCTCTAAGGAAGCTACGTTGAAAACACCGTCTAAAATTAATGAAACAAGAAAGCTGGCCAAACCTGAAAAATTGCTCCAGAACATTGCATTTTTTGAGTGGCTACAGTATTTTTAAATAAAAATATTCTGATTTTTTCCAAGGATTTCTCAGTTCCATATAAAGTAATTAACAAGTTAAGTCCTTTGGAAAACTTCTGAACAAACACTTTATCAGAAAGTCAGTGTTAGTAAATTAGTTTAACTATTCAGTGCTATTCTTGATATAGGGAATGTGGGAGAGAATGATAAGTAATTTGATTGTCATGAAGATGACAGAAAGAAGAGAGAATTTAGAGTTCTGATGTTCAGTTGCAGCCTCCTTCCTACCAGACGTGGTGGAAAATCATGTTAGTTAATTAAACTTCACTATCCATACATGAATATATGATTGAATGAGAAGTTCATAATGAGACTTAAAAGAAGGAATTCAATCTCCAGTGACATAGCTAGTATTTTTACTGCTCTGTTCAAAGTTGCTCACTATAATTTTGTACTGTCCAATCCCATCTTGAGCTAAGTACAAAGCAACAATAATGTAAATTCACTTTTAATGTTTCCTTTCTTTTCATATCTGAAGTCCAACAAAAGTTAACATAGGCACTGTAATGACTTGAAGAAAATCATAGGACTTGAAGAAAATCTTCCAACAGGAATAACTCAGACTTAAAAAAAAATGAGTGTTTTCAGCATGTCAATTTTATATTATTACTTTTTAGTAGCACCACAAAGCTCTTAGCTGAAGTCTACTGTCTTTAGGGGCAATCAGTATGGGAAGTCTATCGTGCACAATTTAAATCTTTAGCTAAAATAAACAATTGGAATGCTCACAAGAAAACTGGTTTCCTAGCAATTAAATTGACAAGTTGGCTATGATTACACTGGGGATCCTGGCAGCTGAAAGATAAAAAGACTACAGAATGCAAAAGGACTAACACAACTTATTAGATGGACATGTCTCCCATCTGTTTGATCTGCACAGTGGAAAAGACATTGGCTGAGTTTGCTGACCAGATATGCAGATACTAAGTCAGAAGCTAGGCTTAGGGTACTTTAAATGTTACCTGTATTGCCCAGATAACTCATCCCACCAATTCTCCTCTAATAGGTGAGTGTTACATAATCTTTCAAAACTCTGTTAATCCATTGACAATAAGGAACTCGGGAAGGGTATGTCTACACTGCAAAGTTAATTTGAAAAAACAGCCGTTATTTCAAATTAACTTTAATAGCGTCTATACAGGCAAACCGCTATTTCGAAATTAATTCGAAATAGCGGCGCGCTTAATTCGAATTTGGTAAACCTCATTCTATGAGGAGTAACGCCAAATTTGAAATAGCTAATTCCAAATAAGTGCTGTGTAGACACTTAATTCCAAATAGCTGGCCTCCAGCCCTTCCCAGTTTCCCCTAGTGGCTGCTCTGGGTCCCAACCAGGAAAACTCCTCTCCTCTCCTGCAGCCCCGGAGCCCTAAAGGGGTAGACTCTGGCCAGACTGCATGTGCCAAATCCAGGCCTGCCATCAGTCTCTGCCCCTGACCCAGTGGCCCCACCATGAGCTGGGCAGCCAGTGCCAGCCAGCCATCCCCTGCCCAGTCCCCCAGCACCCAGGAGCCAGCCAGGGGTCATAGACGCCACGCTCCGTCCTGGACTAGTGAGGAGATCATGGATCTCATTGAGGTTTGGGGACAGGCCCCCAATGTTCATGATCTCCGCACTAGACGGAGGAACGCAGCCATCTACAGCTGCATAGCTGCCACCATGGCCCAGAAAGGCCACAGGAGCACACCCAGGAGCAGATGCGTCTGAAAATTAAAGAGCGGTGGAAGGGGTACACTAAGGCCACTCAGGGAAGCTCCTCAGCAGGGGCAGACACCTGCCCCTATTTTGACGCCCTGGACCACATCCTGGGAGCCAATATGGTCCGTGCCACCCCAGGGGGCAGCAAGCTGGCACCAGAGGACCCTGACCAGGGCGCGGAGGAGGAGCCACCACACCAGCAGGACCCCCGAGCAGTCCCAGGAGAGGAGTCAGCAGGGTTGTCCAGGGAGGCCACACCATGTAAGTGCTGTCACTAACTCCTTCCTGGGGGATGGGGAGGGAGACCAGGGACCGCGCGCATGGCCCTTGCTTACCACGCATCACGCAGCAACCTGTGCATGTGCGAGCATGTACCGTGCCACCCCTAGGCAGGTGGCTCCAGCTGCGTGCCATACGGGCCGGGGATAGCCAGACATTCCAACCGTGGCCTCTGTGCAAGCACAGCGGCTCTGATGGTGCAGGGCATGGTCATCCTCACCTTGCAGAGGGGGGCTGGGCTTCACCCACTGTGTCCCCAGGGAGAACTGACCACTTCTCTTCTTTCTCCAGAGCCACACTAGCTGCACGTGCAGGGTGCACCACCCCGCCCGGGACATATTCCCGCACCTGAGGGCTGCACAGGACAACCGCAACATGTCAGGGGTACTGAGAGCAGCACCTGGGGGCCCTGCGAGCCCTGACCCACAGCATGGAGCAGTGGGCACAGGAAGAATGGGAGTTCTGGAGGGAGCTGCTTTCTCAGGGTCGTGCCATCTGTGCCCATCTGAAGACCCTGGTGCAGAGCGTGCTGTCTCGTGCCGCTCTAGCGCCTGCTGCCCCCCCAGCTACCATTCCTCCTACTACTTCTTCTCCCCCTCCCGCCTCTCCCTCTTCAACCTCCGCACCCTCTTCCTCAATCTCCACACCCCCACCTCAATCTCCACACCCTCCTCCCCATACTCCTGGGGATGCCGAGGCCCCCGCACCCGCCATGCTGGGAGACATGTGGCCTGACAAGGCCCCCACCCCTGAACGCTGAGCTTCCCCTCCCCCTTCCTCCCATTGCTTCCCCCTTCCAGTTTCCTCCTCCCAGTTTTCCCCCTCCTCTCTTCCACCCTCTCTCCTCCCGTCTCTCGCATCCTTTCCCCGGTCTTCCCAGAGGTCCAACCCCCCCCACCTCCCCGCTATTTTGTTAAATAAACAGAATTTCTATTTTTGAAAAAAAGTTATTTTATTTGACATCAAGAAGGGGGGTTAGGGAGGGGTAAGTGGAAGGACGTGAGGGAGGAATGGGGCACTAACCCCCAGTGGGACAGACCAGGGAGACTGTTAGTACTCCTCAGGGTGGAAGCTCTCCCGCAGGGCCCCCTGGATACTGACAGCAAACAGGGAAACCTGAGAACTGTCTGTCCGGGGTGGGGGTAGAGTCCCTTTAAGCACAGACCTCAGATAGCCTCAGACAGCAGCCTCACACATTAAGCCCTGACCTGGTGCCCTGCCGGAACTGGTTTCGGCCAGCCTTAACTCCGATTCAGAGTCCACTCAGTGTCAACGTGCTATTTTAAAATAGCAAAATGCTAATTCGAACTGCATTTTGTGTGTAGATGTGTTAATTCGAATTTTCTTAATTCTAATTAACTATTTCAAATTAAGATAACTCAAATTAATGCTGTAGTGTAGACCTACCCAAACATACCTCATCTTTGAAAAATGACCTACTGACATCAAGTAAAATTTATAAATGGAACATTTTTCTCCGTGAGACTTTCTAAATCCTGCTAATCTTTCTATGGAGATCTAAACAGGGATTTGCTGAACTACCACATCTTGGGAGGCTGGAATATATGTTGATTCAGTACCAGTGTGTGATTAGATATTATACATACGAGTCCAGATTTGGCCAAGAAAGGGCCTTTGGATGAAGCTTTTACAATTGCATGCTTTTTAAAATCATATGTTTTTATCAAGATATTGCACTAATCTTAACGTCTCATAATTAATGGATTCCTCTGCGATAAGGGCATACATAGTACTTTTCTAGGCAATACTCTGGGTGTGATTTCTCAAGGGCCATGTCCACACTAGGAAACTATTTTCAAATTAGTAAATTCAACTTAATAACCCCCGATTTTACACATTCGAACTAGCATGTCCACACTATGGGGAAGCCTCGAAATTAGTCCAAGGCAGGCTCCGTCAATGTGGACATGCTACCTTGGACTTAGAGCCTCAGAAAGCACAGGGGAGTAATTAGTTTGAATTACTCTAGGGAGTAATTATTCTGAAATAATGGAATTGGAGCGTCCACACTACCGCTATTTCAAAATAACTATTTTGGAATTAGTGTTACTTTTGATGAAAAGCAGGAGTACAGATTTTGAATTCCGGAGCCTGTTATTTTGAAATGTGGATACTCTGCTTATAAATTCAACTGGAGGGGGAAGTTATTTCAAAATAATGTCCTAGTGTAGACAAGTACATTAACCTGTTGTGCATTCATTGGTCTGTGTAGACTTCCCTCCGCACGGATGCACTTCAACATTGTATTATTTCACATTAGTGCCATTGAGAAATCACACGCCCATAAAACACATACCCCTTTATATATCCAGGCCTCAAGAATCAGGAACCAGAAATTACAGAAATAACTTTGAATCTTTATTCTACACTGTGTCCCATTTTTGGGCCTCGCTGAGTGTGATGTTTATCTGTTGATGGAGGGAATGGAATACAAGGAGACCAGTATTAACTCAGGCGATATTTTGTGCAAATGGGCATGACCATCAGTCTGACTTTTTTTTCCTATTGTCCTTAAAATTTTGCATTAGTACTTTCCTAGGTTGAAAGTTCACATATAGTCAGCTTTCCCAGTTTTGGTGCCACCCACCTGGCTTGGAGAAATGTTCTGAAAAATCATATTGTTTGGCATGCAAAAGCTTGTGAAATGAATTACCAAAAAACTTTGCTGGAAATTTTTTGGTTTAAAAACAAAACATTAAAAATATTATTGGCAGTAGGTTTTACAAGGGAGGTCAATATCATTATTCCTATTTTGCAGGCATTATTGATGAATGTCACCCAGCAAAGCAGTGGCAGAATCAAGACTCAGACTCGGTTCTCCTAAGACAATGTCCATGTCTTAATGACTAGGCAATACTACCTCATCAATTATATTCCATAATACCAGTTGTTTTACGCTGGCATTCATAGGTCCTGACCTGTGCAGGACAGAGACACATAATGGGGGACTGAATGTATGTTTGAATTATTACCAAAATTATGGGCTAATTGTTAGCAAATACATATTTTTAATTTCAAAGTTTTTTTTGTTTGTTTTTATAAGCACAAGAAAACTTCACAATCCAGTCAACTTTACTTTTTTATTATATTGGCACGTATAACTTAAAAATGGACTAAATTGAAATAAACATTTTCCAAAATGGTAAGAACAATTAAATTCCTAGCTGAGATGTTACATGCCAATTTCAGCCTGGAGCAAACTTTTATTGCTAAGCTATAAACTTTTGAATAAAAAGAACTATAAATGTCACATTCAAAACCCTTATCTTTAGCAGCATTAACTGTCACTACACTTTAGAAATAAGCATATAATGTTATCATGCTATATGCTGGCTATATACTTTTAAATTACACTATAATGCTGATTAGATCAAAGATTAAGATATTTACATGTTAATATCTGAATTTAATAACTAAACTCAGGAAATCCTCTTCATAACTTTCAAATCAAACAGTGAAACATATTTACAAACCACCTTTCTGGTTTCTTCCAATTCTGGCTTCTCCTTGTTTTCATGACCATGATCAAGAATAGATGTCTATACAAGTGGACATTGACCAAGGCAGAGTTATATTAGCTTTAGTCAGAGGAACTGGGGAACTGTTATGGTGGAGTTGCCCTTAGTTCCCATTTTACTACCCATTGCAGAACAATTCCGCTAAACTTGACCCTACAGTCAAATTGTGGAAGTGTCCTTAAGAACAAGTCCATCCAACACTTTATATGGAAGGTCCTGACTAGACTGTCTTCAGAATGACTTCAGCAATACTACATCTTTCACTGCCCCCACCCATGTGCTTCCAACCTTTATCCCTGTTCCCTGTCTTTCTTCTTGTATTCTATATATTCTATATGCTACTTTTCCCTATTGCAACATTCTGACATTTTGAAATTCAATTTCATTTTTTGTGATAGCGGAGTCACTTCTACTTCTAGACCTCCACAACTGTGCCCTTCAGAGCTCATTTTTGGTGCTCTTTTCTTCTTGTTTGTCTCATCTTCCTTTTCTGCCCCTTTTCTGAATTTGAAGCTACATGTTACTTCCATGCAGATGACCCCCCAAATGATAAAACTTAAAAAACAACAAATAGTCTTGCAGCACAGTAAAGACTAACAAAACATGTAGATGGTATCATGAGCTTTGGTGGGCACAACCCACTTCTTCAGATGAATGGAGTTATTAAAGGTCCAGTTTTGAAATAATTAAGGAATGGGGGGAGCAAAGAAAAAAAGGGAGGGGGAAGAAATCATCAGTTAGAGTCTCCATGCTACATGAAGCTGATAGAGAAGTTGCAAATTGTTCTTACGTACCCATTGTTTGTTTTTTATGTCATTAGGATGTGGAATGTAGTGGGCCATCCAGCCAATATCTCTGTTCATATCTTTGTGATAGCAATCAAACCTGTGAATGAAGTTAAGTTTCAAGGCTTCCCTTTATATTTGGCTTGTGGACTTCTCCTGAAACAGTATGGTGACTGAGATCCATTAATGAGTGCCAGGGCAAGTTAAAATGTTCCCCAACAGGTTTCTGTGTGTTAACTTTTTAGGTATCTGATTTGTGTCCATTAATTCTTTCCCATAGAAACTGTCCAGTTTGATCAATATACATGGCAAAGGGGCATTGCTGGTATTTGATGGCATAGATCACATTAGTGGATGTGCAGTTAAATGAGCCTCTGATGTGATGGCTGATGTGATTAGGTCCTGTGATCACTAGTGTAGATGTGTAGACAAAGTTGGCACCAGGATTGATTGCAGGGGCTGTTTGCTGGATGATTATGATGGAAGTGTGCTATGTGGTTACTGGAAAGAATTTGTTTGAGGTTAGGGGGTTGTCTGTAGGGGAGGAATGGCTTGTCCCCTAGGCCTGTGAGAGTAAGGGGTCATTTCCAGGATAGGTTATAGATTGTTGATATTGCGTTGGAGGGGTTTAAGTTGTGAGCTGTAGGTGATGACAAGTGGTGACCTGTTGTTTTCTTTTCTTGGCCTGTCTTGAAGTAGTTCATGCCTGGGTACTCTTCTGGCTCTGTTTTTTCACTTCTCCAGGTGGATATTTCAGTTGTTTCTCTTCTTGTTTTGACCATTTTATCACTTCATCCCCACGTTAGCATTATCAGCCTCCCAATTCCATAATATCACCCATTGACTCATCATATCCTAAACTGATCAACAAGTATGTGTGTTTTAGGCGGGGGTTGGAGGATACTAAGCCAAAATTCTTCCACCTCCCTCTCCAATTAAAATTTGAACAGAACTCCTATTGTTAGTAATCTCAGTCTTTGATTAAAAACTCATGTACATCTAATTACTATTGCCTCAAATATCACCCATATCAGAAATTAATTCCAAATCCCTTATGTCAGAAATCTTATTCATGCCTTATTTTTTTTCCTGGATTACTGTAGTTCTTCTTATTTCAATTTAGTGGATCAGATCCTGAATCTTTCTCTCTTTGTACTGCTCTAGGCAGCATGGAGCTGATATAGCTATTACAATGCTTCCTTCCACAGAAGGGGATATTTTGGGGACACGGCCAATGTGCACTAAAACCCAGTCACCATCATCCAAAATAGTGGCCTCTGAGAGCCATAATAAGGTGGCTGAATTTACAGAAGTCCAAACAAAAATATGCATTTTAATAAGGGTAAATGTATACATCTAGAAACAAAGAATAGAGGCTATACTTACAGGACGGGGGACTGTACCCTGGAAAGCAGTGATTCTGAAAAATATATGGGGGCATAGTAGATAATCAGCTGATGCTGTGTTCCAATTGGCTAATGCAATCCTGGGGTACATAAACAACGGAATCTCAATTAGGAGTAGGGATGTCAATGACTAGTCGACTAGCCGATAAGCAAATGCTTATCGGATAGTCAACAGGCTAGTTGACGAGTTGGTTCTGCTGCTTCTATCAGAAAGAGGCAGCAAGGGAGGGAGAAGTGGTGGGGGGTACTTCAAAGTGGCAGTGCCGCATGGATCCTGGGATTAGCTGGGGACTCCCTCACTGACCCTGGGCTCCATCCGGCGCTGCCGCTTTGAAATGCCGCGTACAGCTTGACGCCTGGTTCTCTGCAGTGTTTCAAAGTGGCAGCACCACATGGAGCCTGAGGTTAGTGGGGAAGTCCACAGCTGATCCTAGGCTCCATGCGGCACTACCGCTTTGTAGTAACCCCTCCTCTTCCCCCACCCTGTGCTGTCTTTTTCTAATAGAGGCAGCGGGGGGAGGGGGAAGGAAAGGGGGTACTTCAAAGCAGCAGCGCTGCATGGAGCCCAGGATCAGCTGTGGACTTCCCCGCTGACCCCAGTCTCCATGCGGTGCTGCCAAGTCCCCAGCTGACTGTGGGCTCCACGCAGCACTTTTGCCTTTGAAAGCCCTAGGGTTGTTACACTTGAAAGGCGGAGGCATCCTATCGACTAATTGAATAGTCAATGCAAAATGCATCGACTGTTCGATTAGTCAATTACTCAGTATTTAACATCCCTAATTAGGAGTAGAGGGGTTTATTTTCCTCTGTATTTGGGAGTGTCACAACTGCTACTGGAAAACTATGTCCAGATCTGATGTCCACATAGCAAGAAGGATGTTAAAAAATTGGAGGGGGTCCAGACAAGAGCCACAAGAATGAATAAAGGATTATAAAATCTGCATGACAGTGATATCGTCAAGGAGCTCAATCTATTTGTTTAACAAAGATAAAGAGTGGCATGATTATAGTTATGGAGAACAAATATTTAATAATAAGCTCTACAGTCTAGCAGAGAAATATGTAACACAATCCAATGACTGGACGTTGAAGCTAGACAAATTCAGACTGGAAATAAGATGTAATTTTTACTAGTGAGTATAACCATTGGAACGATTTCCCAAGGGATTGTGCTGGATCCTCCATCACTGGCAATTTTAAAATCAAGATTGGATATGTTTTCTAGTAATTATTTTGTAGAAGGTCTATGGCCTGTATTATATAAAATGTCAGATTACATAGTCACAGTGGTTCTCTTCTGGCCTTGGAATCTATGATTGTCCCTATGTCTCTAATTCCACACTAAAGATATGTCCCTACATCTCCGAGGCTAGGTCTACACTGTTTGTTTTTTGCAGTATAGGAAATGCAAATGAAGCGCTCATTTGCAAATCTCACACTCTCATTTGCATATTCTCTTCTGATCCTTTTTGCGGAAGAGGTTTTTACGAGAAAAAACCTGCAGTGTAAACGCGGACGTTTTTCGGAAGAAAACCCTTTTGCACAAGATTCTGTAAACCTCATTTTTTGAGGAAGGACACCAATCAAATCCCACTTTTCCCCACCCCTCGTCCAATTTCCTTATGCTCTGTTATTGTCTTAGGGTATGTCTACACTGCACCCTTAGCTCGAAATAAGCTACACAATTTGAGCTATGCAAATTGCATAGCTTATTTCAAGTCAATTTTGAAATTGCTTATTTTGTAATTTGGCGCTGTCTACACAGCACCAAATTTCAAAATGAACTGCTATTTTAAAACATCCCTTAATCTTTGTGGAACGAGATTTACAGGGACATCGGAATAGTGAGCTCGTTATATTTCAAAATAATGGGCTTGTTTCAATTATGCGGAATAGCTATTTTGGGATACCGGAAGTATCCCCAAATAGTGCCATAGTGTAGATGCACCTTTAGAATCTTAGGCATTACCCTCCCAAACTACTTGCATGAGCTTTTGTAGAAGACTTGTTTGTACGTGTATTGAATAAAATTTGCTATGAAGCATTCTGTGATACTTTTGTCTGAATTATATTACATCCAACTACAATGCTTTATGTAGATTTAAACAGTCAGATCCAGGGCCTTGTTTAATACCTGTGCAAAGGAAAGATGAAGGGGATGTATTTGCTGCAAAGGGGAGGCTTTGAGTTTAAAGGAAGGAGGCTGTAGTTTATGAGACTTGATTAAAGCTGGCCGAGTTAAATAAACTGAATTGCAGTTTGCAAATGAGTGTAAACAGGAGAATATATATCTGTCCTTTCTTTCTCACTAGGTGGATAAAAAGGCTCTTCTTTTGATGTGCAGAGTATTGAAGTTTACATTTTATAATAAAATACATGCCCTTTACCTCAAACAAATGCCAGTTGTCAAGGTGGATCCAGAATTTGAAGAAAATAACACAAACCAAATAGATGGTATGCTGCATTTAGATTCAATACACTTAACATATTTTAAACAGTGAAAATCCCTCAGTAATTTCAAAAGCGACAAGGAGTCCTGTGATGCCACAGGACTCCTTGTCGCTTTTGCAGATCCAGACTAACACGGCTACCCCTCTGATTACTTGATCAGTAATTTCAGTAATTTGATGGTGTGATAAATTACAAATTTAAGAAAATAAAAAATTCAACTGGACTCTGTATAATAAGAATATTGGGACCAATCCTGCAGATTCTTACATGTGTGAGTCGTTCTGCTGAGGGTACTGAGCTACTCGGATGAGGATGATTTTGCATGACTACACCTATTCTTACTCTTATATGAAAGCCTTATTTTCAAAATCTTAAATGTTCTCAATCTATGGCCTTATTACAAAAGCCTTGTCTTCTTTACCGTGGTCAGTGTTTATTTCCTACCATACAAAATGACAATTGCTTTTCTGGTTTTCTGAAGTGTGGGAAGTAGCATACCTGATTTATCAGACCTCGTTTAGGCCTTATCCATAAAAAATACTAGGGGAAGAAAGATTTTGCAGACTTGATCCCTTGCAGAATGTGCTACCGGTTGTACCTCTATAAACAGAACTCGGTTGCACCTCTGTAAACGGGGCTCTCTGGCTCAGCAACATATGGGGTCTAGTAGGACCACGAAATTTCCAGGATTAGAGAGTCCCAGTTTGATACAGTCATGAGGCTGGGAGCCCAGCACTTGGCCAAGGTGGGCTGGGAGGGGTGGAGTCAGGAAGATCAGTGTGCGGCTCAGTTGGGCTGGGAGATGTCGGTGGGGTTGTAGGAAGCCCAGCGAGTGACCCAGCTGGGCTGCTGAGGGAGCCGGAAAGCCCGGTAGGGCAGCATGGCAGGTGGTGGGACTTCAGCAGGGGGCCAGAAATGATGTCCCGTGGTTCGGCAAAATTCCTCATCCCAGACAGAGTGCAGGCAGGTCCAATCTGTAGTACATTTCAAACTGAGCATGAATGTCACAGTCAAAACCAGAAACTAGTTAGGTCAAACACCATTGAGGCAGAATACAAACTGGTCAACAGTTTATGTCCATAGGGATTGTATTGCACCCATTTAATTCTTTCTGCAGCTCTATTGTTTTTGAAGGTGATTAATCAGTCCACCATGTTGTATTACCTCAATCCTTTTATGGGGGAAAATAATGGTATTTAAAGTTGCTGTTTGGTGGTCTCAACCAGCAAGGTGTTGAAGGCTCTCACTTTCCACTAACCTCTGTGTCAACAGAAGGTTCATGGAAAAATTTGCCTTCTCCATGGGTTTGCTGATATGATTTCTTGCAGGAATGGGAGGAAGAAAAGGGCTGGTCTGACTGTGACCTCCCCAGGTGATGAAAAGAAAGATTAGTGAGCTTGCCAGCTTTGGGGATTGTGCTTCTTGGAGGGTCAACAGTGGCTTCTTCTCTGTGACCATTATCCCCTATCTAGAATCAGAGATGACAGAGTTAAATTGGATCTCTGGGGCTAATTAGTGATTTATATTTGAAATCCTTGGCATGTGGGACACTGCCAAAAAAAAAAAAATCTCAGAAATGCCTTTCTAATTGAACAACATGCAAAGAAGAATATAAACCACATCACAGAAGACTGTAAAGAAGATGGGCCAAATGGATTCCCTGACTGGGAACTGTCTGAAAGTTTAGAATCTGGGCACAGATAATTATTTAGATTGTAAATGCTTCAAGGCAGAGATGGGCTTTCTTGTGTGTTTATACCCGGCACTGAGCATGGTGCTCTGGTAATATCAGTAACAACGTTTAGTGGGCTACAGCTTCTCTGACATCACTCTCCTGCATCACTCAGTGGGGATAGATACGGCAGATATAACAGGTGCAATAAAGCTCAATGTGGGCACCAGCCCTCGCTTTTGCAGGCCCTGCTATAAAGTGGCAGATGTTCAGCCCTCATGCAGTTACTGCCACAGCTGGGGGAAGAGC
Source organism: Pelodiscus sinensis (assembly GCF_052426305.1). NCBI lineage: Eukaryota > Metazoa > Chordata > Testudines > Trionychidae > Pelodiscus > Pelodiscus sinensis. The sequence continues at coordinate 34,114,477 of NC_143060.1, read as the reverse complement.
TGCCTAGGAGGCCAGCACGTGGAAACTGGCCCTGCAGGACCTATTTGAAATCATGGGATGGTGGGCGGGCGAGCCCGCCCACCTTCTAAAAGCCCCTCCCCAACCTTATGGGAGGGACACTGGACCCATGTTCAATTGATTTCTTGGGACAAATAATGACTAAAGGATCAAGAAGTGCGGGCTAGAGGTTCAAAATAAGGGAGCCGGATGGGGACACCGAGCAGAGAACCCCGGACAGCGCCCACTGCTCCTCAAAGCTGTCGATGGAGCCAGTGGACGCCGCCCAGAGGAACTCTGCCCGGATTCGTGACACGAGGGAGGAGCGGAAATAGGCCCCACAGTCGCAGAGAACCCCCTCGTCTAGCATCCTCCTCCTGCTGTTGTAGATGGCAACTTTCGCCAAGGCCAGGAGGAGGTTGACGAGGAGGTCTCGCGACTTTGTGGGGCCACGGATTGGGTGTGCATAAATAAAAAGGTGAGGGGAAAAGTGCAGCCAGAACCTCAATAAGAGGTTCTGGAGGAGCCGGAATAGGGGCTGCAACCTGGCGCATTCAAGGTAGGCGTGCGCCAGGTTCTCCCTCACGCCACAAAAGGGGCAGGTGTCTGGGATAGGGGTGAACCGCGCCAAGTACACGCCCGTGCTCACGGCTCCGTGGAGGAGCCGCCAACTGATGTCCCCGACGGGCCGCGGGAGGCCTGGCTGACTGGGAGGAATTGAATCTGTGTGCACTGGCCGCTCAGCTCGCCCCTCGCACAGGGACCTGCCCCAGCAATACAGCCCCTGCGAGGGGAGGGAGTAAACGACCGAACCCCCTGCTCCTGGGGCGGAGCTGGCGCGCCCTACCCGAGGGGCGCCCAGGCTGGGCTCGGGCCTGCCGGGGGCGGCGGCGGCGGCAGCTGGCGGCGCGGGGGAGCTGGGCTCGCGAGGCGCCCGGAGAGCCAGGGAGAAAGGGCAGCCTGCCGCCTGCTGCAGCCTCCGCGCGGTTAATCACGCGTCCCCCTCTCGCGGCTGATTTGCAAGAGCAGATTAATCAGAGCGCGCGGCTTGATGAAATTTGCTGTTATTGTGCCCATTTTTAGCAACATCTTTTATTATCTTCATTATTCATTTACAGGGGACCGGCATCAATTATGCAAATGAGCTCGCAGACTTTGCAGATTACTTCATTTGCCGCTATTGTTTGTGGAAATTTAATTATTAAATATTATTAAGCTTGCGTTTTCTTCAATTTTCCAAGGCGTAGTTTCATTTGATTTTTCCTCCAGCTGCTCTCGTTTCCTTTCAGTGCCAAAACAGCTCCTCATCAAAGCGGCTCTGGCATGTGAAGACCAAATAAAATCTCCTCAATTTAATAATTTTGATGTTAGTCCCTTGTTCTCAGCTGCCTGCTCAAAGCAATGCAGAGAGAAACGCAGAGCACATTCAATTTAATGAGCAGAAATTGAATTCAAGTTTGTTCGGAATTGACTTCAATTAAGCAGAGTCTTAATGATAAATTAATCTCTTTTCTTTATTCCCTAGAATTTGTTTTTCAAAGTAGGAAATTGGACTACATTGAAAGACCAAATAAAGAATACCAATTTTAACTAGATTATGGAACCGATAGCAAAATTTAATTCTTTATAGTAACGTACTTGGACAAATAGCATTCACTCTATGGCATGTATTATAAATTTACATTCATTGTTACCACTCACACTTTCATGGCATGGATAAAATGGCAGTTGAATTAAATATGGGCTTGTAATAGACTTCAGAGTTTTAATCTTTATTAAGAAACTCTAATTGAATGCATAATTAGCTTTTCAGGGTCTTGGAAACTAGGTTTAATATCTATGTGGGCTGAAAACACAGATCAGGGTTGGTTTTTTTTAAAGAGCAATTTTATGAGTTTATTTTTTTGGAGGATTTATCTTGTAACATGAACTTGTATACCCCTCTCATTTTAACTTCCTTGCAAGAAGCTGCAAACTGAGGAGAAGCAGCGAGGCTTTGTTTTGTTCTGTTTGTCCTCTGGGCTACATGAGCATCTTTGCAGTAATCAGGGTCAATGCTAACCATGCAAGGATCTTTCATTAAAATGTACCTCAGGTTATTAAGCATAGCATTACTGCCCCTACTAAAAACAAGTAGGCAGAATTAGTAGAGTTTTTTTTTATAATGATGTTGTGTTCATTGTGCAACTCTTAGTCACCTGAGCAACCCATTATCTTTCATGGGGTTAAGTAGGCAAATAAAGTCTATGGGATCAGGTCCTGTTTTTTGAAGAATATATTTGTTCAGAGTGGCTAAGAGCTTCAAAAGTGACTAGTGATTTGGTACCCAGTTCAAAAAGCCCTGATTCTGAGATGCTTGGTGCTTGACTATTTCTGAAAATTAGGCCTGTATAGGGTGCCTTGAGTTAAAAATCCAAAAACACTAGTCATTTTTGAAAATCCTGGCTTGTGTTTTGACATGCTGATCTCTCTCTCTCTTTTACTGGAGAAAGGAAAAAAAAATATTTTCTTTATGAAACTGGGCTAGGATTTTTCTCATGGAAGGCAAAAGTGTTTGTTAATCCCAAGTGCCACCACCAACATGTTTTCAGTGCCTCAGTTACATATAAGGAGTATATTTCTTTTAAGTATACTCATTTATGATACATGTATAACAATCATATTCAATTCAGAAACTGGATCATTGTCACATTGTATAGTGTATTCAGGATTTGGGGCCAGGTTTACAAATGTATTTAGGTATCTGAGGAGGCACATAGTAACCTAGTAGGACTTTAAAAAGTGCCTGTGTGACTTAGATATCTAGCTCCCATAGTTCTTGTAAATGACACTAAGTGCTATTTGCATCTTTAGGCACCTAAATACTTTTGTAAAGTTGGTCCTTGAGTATGAGCTGTAGGTGCACAGACAGATGTTGTTGCAACAACTTATTTACTGTATATAAAACTCAGGAGAAAAATAAGAGTTAAAATGGGAAATACATATCCCTTACAGTGTGGTCCTATCCTAAAATTTAACTCTGTAAGAATAGTCCTGTGGGGTGCTATACTCAACATGCGTTACTAATGTCCTTATCTACTGTTCTCAATTTGTAATTAAAAATATCTTTCTCTCTATGCAAGTCCCAGAAGCTCACTTTGGCCTCTGACTATCAAGCTTGGTTTTGCCATCCCAAACATTACCACTAATAATTGATGTTATGCAGCCAAATTCTGCCCGTATGTACAGCTCCTCAATTTCATTGCTGCCTGATTATGCTCTTGGCAACACCTGTGTAAACCCATTGGGCATAATGTCTTAGCATAACAGTAGTTTTTACTTTCAGCTGAAACAGTCCTGTACTCCTGTATAGTGCGTAATTTCCTTCTTACAAAACGTGACCAAATACAGACTTATCTAGATAGAAGTTTATTGTCGTTAGCACAGCTGATCCTGCTTATCCCAGGACTGAGTTTGACTTCTGATTGTGTCTTTTGGTTTAGCTTCTAAATTAAGGCTCTTTACCCCAGGAAACATATTTCTTTCTCTCAATAAGTTGATTCCATAAATTAAATGGTGTGAATGGAGCCAGGGCCAGCCTGAGCCATTTTTGTGCCCCGGGCCCCAGGCCCGTGGCACTGACCCTGGGGCGCGCGGCCCCGCCTCCGGGTGCATGGCACATGTGCAGGCCCGCCCCCAAAACGTGTGGCCCCGCCTACGGGCACATGACGCATGCGCGGGCCTGCCCCCGGGGCACGTGGGTGGATGCACGGCGCATGCGCTGCCCAGTTGGCCCGGCCACTGCCGCTGGCGTGTAGCCTGGGGCTGCCCAGAGCGGGCTGCGCCTGGCCATGCAGGGCCCTGCGGCCATGGGGGGAAGGGCGCTGCTGGCCAGTGCTGCAGGGGTTAACATGGCCCCCATCCCGGGTGGCCGCTGCACCCTACTGGGAGCCGGGCGCCCCCCGTAGGTTGGCATCCTGGGCAGTTGCCCGGCTAGCCCACCTCTTAGTCTGGCCCTGAATGGAGCAACTCCCTTAGGGTATGTCTACACTTGCACCCTAGTTCAAACTAGGGAGGCAAATGTAGGCATTCGAAATAGTCAGTGAAGCGGGGATTTAAATATCCCGCGCTTCATTAGCATGATCTTGCTGGTGCGTTACTCCGATCAACAGCTGTTTCGAAAGTGAAAGTGCATGCTGGGACGTGTTAGTTCGAACCAAACCCCTTGGTTCCAACTAACGTTACACCTCATTTTTTGAGGACTAATGTTAGTTTGAACCAAGGAGTTTGGCTCGAACTAACGCATCATGCGCTTTCACTTTCGAAACAGCTGTTGATCGGAGTAACGCGCCGGTGAGATCATGCTAATGAAGCATGGGATATTTAAATCCCCGCTTCATTGACTATTTCGAATGCCTACATTTGCATCCCTAGTTCGAACTAGAGTGAAAGTGAAGACATACCCTTAGAAAAGAAAGAGGCCCTGCCATCCATCTAAGCATACTCACCAGCAAAGTCCCGGACCCCCAGAAAGACTGATAACATTTTAACAAGTACAAATAAAAGGATTGAAAATTAAACCATATCACAGAGGACATTGTTCAGTTCTGGCTAGTGTAACAAGTATTATCTGATAAATTCTCCAAAGTTGGTCAGTCCTCAAAGAAGAATAGGGGAAGATACAGGAAAGAGAAACCATTTTATTATAGATAGGGTCAACAGGGTACATTTCACCCACTGGAGCCAGGAGTAAATGCACTCTGAATGCCTTGACCTTTTTCCAGGAAGGCCAGACTGCAGAAGGTAGCTGATAAATATTTATTACTATGTATGTTTAGTTTATTTGTTGATGTTGGTACACATGAAAAATAACACATTAAGAAACAGTTTTGCATAACTTCAGTTAATCAGTTGATAACCAAATGATGTGGTATTACAGGTCCCACCAGCACTTCCACAAACCCCATCCCTCTGTGCACGTCTTCATGCTAAGAGAACATGCTAAGTCACACAGATAAGCATTGAAAACTCAGAAATGTTAAACGTAGCTTACTTTGTGTCCTTTTAGGTGCAAACTACTATTTCTCAAGTACAATAAAATTATGCTACCACCTTCGTTAGGGTGGCATCTTGCACTATGTAATACTCTATTTATGCTAAAACAATGAGGAGTCCTGTTACCTTAAAAACTAACAGATTTATTCAGGCATAAGCTTTTGTGGGTAAAAACTACTTAGATACAACAGGTTCCTGTCTCTGACTAAGGCAGCGGTCCCCATCACGGTGCCCGCAGGTGCCATGGCGCCTGCAGGGCCATTTGTGTGCGCCCGCCAAGTGCTCGGGGCTGGCCTGGCCCCGGGCACGTGGTGCATTCATCGGGGCCGGAGTCGGCCTGGGCGCATGGTAAGCGCCGGCCCCGGGAGCACCGCGAATTGGCCGCTGGCGCCCCGGGCACGTGGCGCTTGGGGGGGGGCGCCGGCTCCGGGCGCGTGATGCTTGCGGGGGAGGCCCGGCTCCGGGTGCGCAGCGCTTGCGGCGGGGGAGGGGGGGCCAGCCCCAGGCGCGTGGCGCTTGGGAGGAGTGCCGGCCCTGGAGTGGGGTGCTTGTGGGGGGCCCCCGCCCCCGAGCTCGCGGCTATGGGGGGGCGCCCCCGGGCGTGCATGTGTCCCCGCCCTCTGGCGCCCGGCAGGCGAACGGCCACGCCCCCTGGCTCCCGGCAGCCTCTAAAGGTTGGGGACCACTGGACTAAGGGTTTTTTTAACCCATGAAAGATTATGCTCAAATAAATCTGTTAGTCTTCAAGTTGCCACAGGACTCCTTATAATCTGTATCTGCAAAAACAAACACAGTTACCTCTCTGGATCTGTATGCTAGATTAAGTTCATTAGCAATGTGTATGACAAGTACACAAGTCAATTGTTTGTCTCAGCCACTGTGCCTTTCAGGCTGAACCTGCACTCCTGGTCAGTGGTTCTCAAACTTTACCACTGGTGACCCCTTACACTCAGCAAGCCTCAGCAAGCCTGTGACACCCTTCCCCCCTTTAAAAATTAAAACATTGATTTTTATATTTAATACTATTATAAATGCTGGAGGTTACGTTGGGTGTGGGGTAGAGGATGACAGCTCATTGCTCCCTTCCCCCAGTAATAACCTTGTGACCCCTTGAGAGGACAAGACCCCTATTATGAGAACCCCTGTCTTGGCTACTCTGTCTCTAGTCATATGACCTATATTCCAATTGCACAGTTATGAACAGATCATAGGATTCTTGATTCCTCGCATTCTGTTGTTGTCTAATCAATAGTTCTAAAACTCAGAGGTGCAGTTTGCTGTTAGTCCAGTAGTAGAAGTATGAAGACCCAAGTTTCAAACTCCACTGACAATCTATGTGGCTACACACAAAATTTCTTTGCAGTTTTTAAATAAAGAGTATTATTTAATTAACATGGTGGCAAACATTTCCTTAAAATAGTTTTTATAATTAAAAAAAAAAGTGTGGCATAGAGCAAAATACAGGTGTTCTGTATTTTGGGTGACTTTTACCACAGATTGACAAATTGTGAGATGTGGCTGGCATATGTAGGCTTATCTTCACTTGTAGCTAAGTTAGTTTCATAGTTAACGCTCTGTTTTCTTAAACTGGATCTAAGAAAGGCTGTTTGAAAAGTATCGGTCAATATGTGGCTGTTGACTAAAATAATATATATATAGAGAGAGAGAACAGAATTTAATCATAAAAAATCTGTCAGCAAAGATATACTAGCCCTTTAGCAATGAAAATATTTCATAATGTTATACACTATAGGTGCGTCTAGACTGGCAAGATTTTGCGCAAAAGCGTCTGCTTTTGTGCAAAATCTTGCCAGCTGTCTACACTGGCCGCTTGAATTTGCGCAAGAGCACTGACGTTCTAATATAAGAACTCAGTGCTTCTTGCGCAAATACTTTGACGCTCCCGCTCAGGGATAAGCCTTCTTGCTCAAGAATACTTGCGCAAGAGGGCCAGTGTAGACAGGCACCTTAATTTTTTGCGCAAGAAAGCCCAATGGCTAAAATGGCCATCGGAGCTTTCTTGCGCAAAAGCGCATCTATACTGGGCACAGATGCTTTTGCGCAAAAGCATCCATGCCAATCTAGACGCTCTTTTGCGGAAGTACTTTTAACGGAAAAACTTTTCTGTTAAAAGTATTTCCGCAAAATCATGCCAGTCTAGATGCAGCCTATGGCTACGTCTATTCTGCAGGCTTTTTGCGCAAGAACAGCCGTACTTGCGCAAAAACTTGCAGAGCATCTACACTGCACGCGCGTTCTTGCGCATGTACATTTACAGTAAAGCATCGGAACAGAGGGCTTCTTGCTCAAGATTTATTCCTCTCCCCTCTCAAGAAGGCAGTGTGGACGGGCAACAGCACATGGCAGTGTGGACTCGCTCTTGTGCAAGACTTTTTGCACAAGAACTCTTGTCCAAAACAGTTCTTGCGCAAGAAGCCTGCAGTGTAGACATTGCCATATGTATCTCAGGGTATGTCTACACTAGCCCCCTAGTTCAGTGCTAGTGTAGACATACCCTCAGTCTGTGGAAGAAAACTATGGTATCATATTTGACAAATATTAATTAGAATTGGGTGGTGTTGGCTTCTCCACTACAAAAGTCCTCAGTGTGAAACACATTTGTGAGAGAGGATATGCTGTGTTTGGGCAGTTTGAGTTCTACTTCAGGAAGAGGACTAGACTCCACTTCAGACAGAGATGCAGGCATGAGGCCTGTGCACAGGCAGGGCTGGCTTGAGCCATTCCTGTGTCCCAGGCAGCGGGCACGCGACGCATGTGCGGCTCCGCCCCGGGTGCACGGCACATGCGTGGCCCCGCCCTCCAGCACACTGCACCCTTAGAGCTGCCACCAGGCGCCGTGCACCAGGAGCCAGGGGCTGTGCGGCACCTGATGGAGCTCTAAGGGGCGCAGCATCCCAGGTGTGGGGCCGCGCATGCACTGTGCACCCAGGGCGGAGCCGCGCATGCGTCGCGGCAGGAATGGCTCGAGAGGCAGCAGTGCGGGGCCATAGGCAGCCAGTCCATGAGGGGAGCTGTTTTTTAAACTGGCTCCCCTCGCAGACCAGCTCCTGCCTGACATGCCATGCTGCTGCCTCTGATACAAAGGCAGCAGCACGGCGTGGCAGGGGGTTCCTTGGGAGTGTCTGCTGACTCCCTGGGGCCTATAGAATAGTCGAGTAACTGATAAGAATTCTTATTCAATCGATATTTTACATCCCTAGAGTTAATACGAGGTGGCTGTTTTCCCGTCTTACACAAAGCAAAGTAACATATTGAAAGTTATTACTATAACTGCCTACTGAAGGGTTACTTTCACCTGAATCTGAAGCATTGCCACTGCTGGAGACTGGATAGTAGACTAGATGGACCATTAATCTAATCCATTATGGTAACGGTCAAAGTCCCAAATTCATACCACGTATTAGAGCTCCGAGACTCTTTCATTGGCGATGGGATGATGTTGTATTGCCCCAGGGACATAGAAGTGAGCTACCAAAGGACTAAATTCTTATGCTATCATATTTTAAAATAAATGTTCAAATATAATTGAGGTAGGTAAAGTAATGTGGATTAATTTAGGAATATTTAAATATAACATAATTACACTTAAATGAGGTCTAATATAAACAATAATTAAGGTAGAAAATAATTTTTTTAAAAAAAATAGGATATAGGTTTTGAGTGTTTGTTCACTTTAAGTCAGTCTGGAAGGAAACAAAATGAGAATCCTGAGAAAATGTTGGAAAATATGCAAAGTGCCTTCTTATTTATTTAAAATCATTTTACAAACACAATAAACCCTTTGCTCTTTGAGGTCTTCTTACCTATCAGCTCTGTGTTCTTGGTGAACTAAGGCAAAGTGTCCAGCCTGTCTGTCTCATGAAGGACTCTACCCGTTCCCAGCCTCTGCTTGAACCAAAGCCAATGAGAAGAAAGACTTGACCCCCCCCCCCCGAAAAAAAAGGCAGAAGACACACACAAACCCCTTGGCATTAGGGGACAGGATTAAAGAAACTTCCCCAGCTTATTTTGCATCTTCATAGAATCATAGAACCATAGAGCTGGAAGAGACCTCAGAAGGTCATCAAGTCCAACCCCCTGCTCTAGGCAGGACCAATCCCAGCTAAATAAACCTGGCCAGGGCTTTATCAAGCCGAGACTTAAACACCTCTAGGGATGGAGACTCCACTACTTCCCCAGGTAACCCATTCCAGTGCTTCATTAGCACATGGAATGGAGAACAAATTCCAAGGCAAGAACCACACTGCACTCTGGGACTAAGAAAGCAGGGAAGCATTACATCATGGGGAATCTCTGTTCCAGATGTTAAAGAACACACAGACACAAGCAGCACATTGATAGAATTACCACCACCCCATCCCAAAAGAGAAACCCTACTAAATGAGTCTACCCAAAACTAACAGGCAAATATGGTAACAATCCATCTTTTCACTGTCTGGCTTTTTAAAAGCTGCTATTCCTGTCTGGCATTCTTCCCAATACCACGGCCAGCCAAATCTACTGTCTTGTCTGGTGATAAAACTGTTGAATTCCTTGTGAAAGTACAAGCTACATGACCTCTATATTTTTATCTCTGTAGAAGCCCTTTATATTAGCTTTATATTAGCCCTTTATAATTAAATGCCCATAACTTGGTAAATTTTATAGAAACTTGTAGCAAATGGCATTCAAAGCTAGTGACCATATTTTATAACTCATTTTTAGTGGAAATATTTTAACAGTAAAACAAATTGTGAGGGAGACAAGTGGAAAAGTGCCTGAGGAAAGTGCATTGCAGCTTATGACATAATTAGAATTTGTGGAACAGTCTGAACCCCCCCCCCCCCAATTTACAAATGTTTTGTGAAAAGTGCTGAATTCAGTTTGCTGTAATTCATTGGATTAAGGTATCTGTCAGCATTTGCATGGTTGATGTATTTATGGAAATGCTGGCAAATCATGATATCTTTCCTTAGCAAGGAAAGTGGAGAAACAGTGTTAACTCAAAGGTGTTTTTAGCCATTTGCTGCTTTATATTTACATTCACATTTTTCAAAATTAGTAGAAAATCTACCTCTATTGGAGTAGGATTAGCATTTCAAAGCATTAATGTAAACATTTCGCCTGATGACATTTCTGCACACAGAAAGTAACTAATTTTGTTCTGTTATGCCAGTGCAAACAAAGGGCCCATTGGTTGAAATTATTCTAGGAAATTGTTTGGTAAATACTTAAAAATGACAAATACAAAAGGAGGAATCAGGGTTGGTTTGAGAAAATTTGATAATTGGTGAAGGGGCTGAATTCAAACAGATAATTCAAAATGAAAAATTTGGGCAGCTCTAGGTGTAATGCATATGAACCACAATGGTCAGACCCCTGGGTTAGAGGACGCCTTATGTAATTCCACTATTTCCATTGTACTTTATGTTTTCATACACAAAGGAGACAAAGAAGATTTGAGAAAATACAGCATAGGCCTACCAGCTTCCTGTGTGCAGACTCCCCCCACATGACTGAGCAATGTTTTCTCTGAAATATCAGTTGTTGACAAACAAGGGGAATAGAAAGTGTTTAATCAGTTTTCTGTCAGATGATAAATGAGCCCATGCAGCAGATACATGAATAAAACTTACTGTTCTGTATAGTACTCATCAACAGAGAGCACTCAGTTCTGCGTCAAAAAAACTTCCATGTTACGAGCTTTTTAGTGATCGAGCTTCGTCACACTCATGCTCATCACTTGAGAGATGGCACAAACACCACATTGATTTGCACACTGTGCAATTTTTTTGCGTTCTCTAGGATGGCACAGTTTATGTGTAAGTCAGCAGAGAACTTGGTTCATTGAAGCTGCCTACTTACTGTACATAATACGAAAGCAAAAGAGCAAATTAACCATTATTTCTGTTCTATAAGACATTATTGCTCCAAAGTTTTTTATTGCCTGACTAGGAAAAATCTTTGAGAAAACTGTTCTGGCAGTGGACTGCTATGGGAAAAGAGTTAGCAGCGAGCAACTGAACTTTCTTAGACCTCAAGCATAAACTGTTGAAAGAGGATGTGGAGCTCTAACAGGAAGACTATGTCTATACTGCAGAGCTTTTCCAAGATACTGGAGGTATCCAAGAAAAGCTCTGCTGTGTCCAAGGAACGCATCTGCTTTTCTGAAAAAAAAATTCAGAAAAGCAGACGCGCTTTTTTGACATTCCTGTAAACCTTTTTCTATAAGGAAGAAGGGATGTTTCAAAAGAGGGCTTTTTCCCAACATTTGGCCCCGAGTAGAGGACCAAATGTCGTAAAAGCCTCTTTCAGAAGAAAAGTGGAAAAAAATATGCAAATTGTGGTTCACAATTTGCGTATATTTTTCTGACTTTTCTTTGTATGTACTCATAGCCAAACAGTAATGACAATGAACAAAATGAAGATCATAGGTAATGAAAATGCAGATTGGAATAGAGAGTGTTAACAGAAGAAAATCAGGATAGAATATCTCAGGAGGGAGATTAATGTTCCCATTTGTATCAATGGAAATGTTGCCAGTGACTTCAGAGAGCAGGATTAGTTACACAGATAGAGTATGTCTACACTACAACGTTAATTCGAACTAACTTAGTTCGAATTAGTTAATTCGAACTAAGATAATTCGAACTAACAGATCCAGACTAAAAATCTAGTTCGAATTAGCGGTTTGCTAATTCGGACTAGCATGTCCACATTAAGTGGACCCTGAACCGGGCTTAAGGATGGCTGGAAGCAGTGCCGGCAGGGCATCAGAGAAGAACTTAGAGTGTGGAGATGCTTTCTCAGGCTAGCCGAGGGCTGTTCTTAAAAGGTCTCGACCCCCACCCCGGACAGACAGTTCTCAAGGGTGCCCCGCTTGCAAAGCAGTCCTGGCTTGGATTGCCCGGACTACCCACACTGGGCACATCACAGCACTCGGCCATCAGCCCGGCTGCACTTGCCGCAGGCTGCCATCTAGGGAGAGGGGGCAATTGAGGGGCTGCAGGAGAGCTTCCACCCCCAGAAGCCCGCAGAGCCAGCCCAGTCCTCCCCATCGGGGGCTCATGCCCCATTCCTCCCTCACCTCCTTCCACTTACCCTTCCCTAGCCCCTCTTCTTGATGTACAAAATAAAGATAACGTGTCTTCCAAAATGGAATCTGTCTTTATTGAACAAAACTGGGGGAGACTGGGAAATGGAGGTGGGAGAGGGGAAGAGAAAGGCTGGGAGAGGGGAGGGCAACTAAAATGATCAGGGGTTGGGAACACGTCCCGTATGAAGAGAGGCTAAAGAGACTGGGACTTTTCAGCTTAGAAAAGAGGAGATGGAGGGGGGACGGGATAGAGGTCTCTAAAAGCATGAGTGGGGTGGTGAGGGTGCATACAGAAAAGTTCTTCATTAGTTCCCATAAAGAAGGACTAGAGGACACCAAAGGAAAGGAATGGGTAGCAGGCTTCAAACTAGTAACAGAAAGTTGTTCTTCACAAAGCAAAGAGTCTACCTGTGGAACTCCTTGCTGCAGGAGGATGTGAAGGCTACAACTAGAACAGAGTTTAAAGGGAAGTGAGATCAAGTCATGAAGGCTGGGTCCATGGAGTGGTATTAGCCAGGGGTTAGGAGTGGTGTCCCTGCCCAAGGTTTGTGGAAGGCTGGAGAGGGATGGCACAAGACAAATGGCTTGCTCACTGTCTTCGGTCCATCCCCTCCAGGGTCCCTAGGGTTGGCCGCTGTCGGCAGACAGGCTACTGGGCTAGATGGACCTTTGGTCTGACCCAGGATGGCCATTGTAAGCTCAGGGCTCAGGGTCGGGGGTCTCAGTGGACCCCCTTGATTCTCTTGCACACCTGCTCCTGGGTGGCCAGGCTGGCAGCTCTCCTGCCCTAGACAGCCACTTTCCTGTGCCTAGTGCGGAGATCGTGGATGAGGTCCACGATGTCTGCACTAGCCCAGGTGGGTGCCCGCCTCTTGCGATCCCGGGCAAGCTCCCGGGAGCCGCCAGCCTGGTCCCGGGAATAGGGGGAGGGCTGGGGGGCATCGGGTGGGTGGCTCGATCCGTGCCAGGTGCAGGGTCTGCTGGCTGGGTGCTGGCAGGCTTGCACCTGGCACGGGCACCGTAGCCAGCCCGTGCCCCTTTAAGGGGTCCGGGGCCGGGAGGGGCCACCAGGGAAACCTGGGGAGGGCTAGCCTCCCACTAGTTCGAATTAAGGGGCTACACACCCCTTAATTCGAACTAGCTAGTTCGAACTAGGCTTAATCCTCGTAAAATGAGGTTTTCCTAGTTCCAACTAAGCGCTCCGTTAGTTCGAATTAAATTCGAACTAACGGAGCGCTAGAGTAGCGCCTATGAAAGTTAGTTCGAACTAACATCCGTTAGTTCGAACTAACTTTGTAGTGTAGACATACCCTCAACTAGTAGGTTCGTGGAGGGTGCTCGGAAATAAGATATAAAGAAAAGAAGAGTGTCTCTCACTAAGAGGAAAAAGGGGAGAGCTACAATCTGTATGCTCCCAGTCATTGAGCAGATTAATTAAAGAGTCTTTCATAATATTCAAGAGGTCCAGATGGGACCCTGAACCTAGTGGGGATACTGTGCCAGTGGGAGAGTTCATCCCAGAAGAGCGTGGTTTGTGGCATCACTGCTCTCCTGTATCTATCACGGCAGTTTCATTTTTGGTGTATGGTCTATCGCTGCTCAACCTAAAGAGTCTAGAAATTCCCTGAACCACCCATCTCCTGGTAGGTGCCACCCTTCTCCACTAGCAAAGTGTCCAAAGATTGCCACAATGAGCCTCTTCTTCCTGGAGAGTGTCGATCCAAGATAGGAGTGAGGCAGGAAAGGAAAGTTTCTGTTTCAGCTGCATATTTTGTGGACGCAGTAAATCCTCACTTAACATTGTAGCTCTGTTCCTGAAAAACACTACTTTAAGTAAAACGACGTTAAGAGAATCCAATTTCCCCATGAGGTAAATGGGGGTTAGGTTCCAGGGAATTTGTTTTTGTCATGCAAAAGATATAATATGCATATACAATATGAGCTTTAAGTGACTTCAAACAAGCAATACTGTACTGACTAATGACCATTGTGAAGCTTGGTTGAAGCAGGCGTGTAATGGGGTCAGGGCACCAGGGTTTGCCTGGCTCCCTGGCTGGAACTCTGAGCTGGCAGAGCAGAGTGAACCAAACAGCCTTGTAATGGAACATTGCGTTACTTCAAATGCCTGCATTCTCTACTAGACTGGTTTTCAAACTTTGGCTGCAGTTCACCTATGGGAGCTGTGAGCCTTCAGACACTTGAATAAACAAAAGCATCATGGCCTTGGCTGCGGCTTTCCCAGGTGGGCCCAGAATCCAAGTTTGAAAACTGATGCTCTAATAGATCAGTTTTCCAGTTCTACCAATTTGGCAACATTCATGAATGTTCAGTTTGTTCTTGGGTTGAGGATCCTAGAGCCTGACTCTAAGTGGGTAGCTGTACAGGGGTGCCAGAACAGTTTTGGTGGTGGGAGTTCTGAGAGTTACTGAACCAAACTGTAAGCCCTTTATACAATGGAAACCATGTCAAGTCAGGAGGTGCTGCAGCACCCACTTCATCCCTGCTTCCAGCACCTATGCAGCCGTATGTCACGTTATATTCTCTAACATCAACTAAGTTTTTATCATGAATGATGGGGGGAAAGGGGGAGAACTATTCTCTCTCTCTTTCTCAAACTTGAAGTAGATAAGTCAAAGGATGGTATCACATCCATTAAGCCTTCAGATTTCACCAAGGAGCTCCTGATTTTGCCTGTTCTATTGTCTTCCTGACTATCTTCAAGACTCTCCTGGAGTTTGGGTTGCTCTCCAGCATCCCCTTGGGTGCCCAAAAAACTGCTGGCAGTAGCCTGGCAGGTGGCTCATTTGACATGATTGTGAAGAATGTGCAGAAACGAGATCAAATGAAAAGACAGCTTGCTCATCTGACTGCCAATCCAGCAGCTCCAAGTCAGGGACAGCATCCTTTTAATTATGACTGCAGTATTTGTGGGGAGGAGGAGATCAGCTCTGCAATAATATAAGGGGAGAGAGACCAACATTGCATGGGGATGCCTACAATATTCATAACATTGGGGTGGAAGAAGGATAGGTTTTTACTGTTCCATACCTGCATTCCAGGGAACTTGTATGGAAAATCTTTTGCTTTTGACATTTTCAGGCTTAGCGTGTTGGCACAGCCTTCCTCTAATCACACAGGCACTAATTCTTCTCCTTTGGGAAGGAGAGAGAAGAACAGAGAAGGGTAAGATGGGAGGAATGAATCCTGTCTGACTCAGGACAAAAGGGGCAAAGCAAAGAGTCAGGTCTCTACAGAACTCACAACAGAGTACTGACTGCTCAGTTGAATAACTTTACTTTCTATGTAGAATATAGTTGCTCAGAATAATTTAAGGTATGCAGAGACTGTGGTAAAAGAAGCAGCAAAAATCCTTCATATATTTTTGAGGGAGGTGGGGGAAGAGCCGGGAGCACTACTTAGTAATAAATTAATAAAAAATCTCTTCTGGAAAATGTTGAAGAGAGATTTATTTTTATTCAAGTGCAGATTTCAATGCCAAGACAATAAAAAGAAACCACAATTTGTTCCATTAAGTTTGTATCATATTGTCAGTGCTTGCCCATATGGAAAACATAGAAATTGTCATGAAAACATGAACATGGGCCTGTTTGATAATGTTTTGAGTAGGCTTTATAAATATCATATGTATTTTTAAATACATGAGTGGTGCAATTTTGAATGCACACACAAAAATCACATGTGTGGGAGCCAAATTTCACTGTGTTCCCAAAGCAGCAAAATTAGCAGAGCAGCAAATGTAATTATTCAAATGTTGTGTTTTTGGAGTAAGCCAGGAAAGTATAGCAAAATGAACAGATTTGGTGGAAAAACAATACAAATAAGAAGCTCTAATGTGCACGTTTTCTTGTCTCTAAGTATAAAGATTTGTATATGCAATTCCCCTTAGCATTAAATAAGTCTTGTGCCAGGCCCCATGCACTGAGTCTGATAGTCACATTAGTGACTATAGTAAAGGTGCCAGATCCCCAACTTGTGTAAATTTTCATAGCTCAGTTGAAGTCCATGGAACTATGACTATTTTCACTAGATTAGGAACTGGCTCTGTAGGTACAGAGCCTAGCATTCTGACACAGAGCCGTTGCAGAGCTGGGCTAGAACTTTCAATCACTTCTTAACCAAAACTTTGTTACTATCTGCATAGGGGTGATTTGATGGGGGAATTTAGGACAGTACAAATGCTGAACCTTGAGAGTCTATTCAGAATGCGCACTCAGTTTCCAGAGTTTAAGAGTAATATGTTTATGTTGATAGATGAGAGAGTGGCACAAAACAAAGGCAATTGTTTCATTTGAAACAGCATATTTGTTGGTAAATAAAAATACCAAAACTAATTTCAGAATATATCTCAGATCATGAGCAAAGGCACAACTCAGAATGGAGAATGCAAAAGTTTCTTTAAGCTACAGTTGCTGCTCCATCAGTCTTTGCTCTATAGTTGTAACAAGCTGGTTTTCAGAACGAGCTTGCGTCTATACCCAAAGAACCATTGCAAAAGCTGGGGAAGTTTATTTAAGCACGCCTGTGGTGATCTATGCCAAGTGGGATTCTTCTACATGGAGGAATCTTCCATTGCTTGGTTTCAGGGCAACTTTGTGCCACTGGTGAATACAGAAGAAGTGGGGCTGATGCCTTATTTTGGGGAGAGGATGGCTTTGGGGGGGTGGTCAGAGCACTGGAATGAGACTCCAATGGTGCTTTTGAGCAAGTCGTGTGTAATTTCTCTGTGCCTTAGTTTTCCCTCTGTACAAGGAAGATAACACTTCCTTTCTCCCACCTTTTGCCTTGTCTGTGTAGACTATATGCTCTTCTGGGAGGGTGGGGGTATTCTTCCTTATTTTGTGGCTGAACATTGGATCCCCATTGCAGTGGGGCTGACAGCCTCCAGAAGTGGCAGAGTCTCAGGCAGAAGGGCAGGGCTGAGGGCAATCAGCCCTTATTGCCACCTAGAGCATGGCGCTGGGCCCTCTCTCCCAGCTTCTAGAGCCCCACAGAGCAGCAGAACGGTGCTCCTGCAACATTTCAGAGAGGCCTGGAGCTCCCAGCTGCTGCTGCTGCTGCTTCTATGGCAGCAGTGGCTGGGAGCTCAGGGCCCCTTTGAAATGCTGGCCCCATGTGCAATTGTCCCCTTTGCCTCTCCCTCCTTTCCCCCCATTGGTGGGCCTGCCCCATTGTGTTAGGCAGCCTCAGCTGGAGCCTACAGATACCACTGTAATACAAATAATAATGTATTCAGTTTGTAATACTGTCCCATACTTTCAGGGTTTTGAATGCAAATGCACTGAATTGTGCCAATGTGCCTGAAGGGAAACAGCGTAAATCAGGGATTTCCCTACACCCCCCCCCCCATGGGGGTGTATACCCCCTTGAATTTCCCCAACACCTCCCCAGTTTTGTGAACTATGCTGCCATACAAGCCCACCTTCACCCTCACGGTGTTACCCCTCATTGGCCCTGACACTGTAAATTCGAACACTGCCCCTTGTAAATTCGAACACCGCCCCTAATTTCAATTCCTGGGAAGGCTACTGGCCTAAGTCTATGCTGGAGGTTCCATAGCAGCCTCACTGTTAGAGGCTACTTAGTGGATGTACAGAATCAATCCACTTTCTAGAGTGACCATAGGTCCTTCTATTTTGGGCTTTGTCTTATATAGGATTGTTTTACCTCCTGCCCCCCCAGTACTGATTTTTGTGATCTGGTCAGCCTACCACTTTCCAGCTCACTACTCTCTTCCAGTGATTTGGGGGGCCATATGGGTCTCCCTGGCAGAGGGCGATTGTGCTGTACATCTCCTTTCTTGTGGGCATTTTGCAGCTTGAAGCCCTGAGGTGGGAGAATTTGACATATACTGTGAATAGATCTAGCCCAAAGTGCCAAAGCTCTTAAAAATACATTACAGCCAGAATACTGTGCACCTTCCAGAAAGCTCTGGGAGGAAAGAGAGAAAGCATTCAATTAAAAAGCTGTTTGTTTTATTTTTTTCCCTTTAAAAAATTCTAACGGAAACAACCAATGATTCATGCTTATTTAGAAAAGAATATTGAAGAACTTTACTGATAGCAGTGAAGAAAGGATGAGATAAAATTCTGGTGCTATATTTATATTGTATTTTGCAGACATATCTAATCTTCAGTAGCATGAGAAATGTTGTAGAAATGTGTGCAGTTGAAAATTGCTGCAGCATCATACTTAAAAACATGTCCTCCAGAAACCAGGTCAACTTTCATAGCAGCATATAGTAATATATGTGTATACTGTAGAGTTTTTTATGTCTTATAATAGAGATGGTATAGATAATAATATGCTTTCATCTATTACTTTTATCAGGTTGTCTTATCTCCTCTGTTCCATCAAAAGGCTGTATTCAGAAAATATTAAGATAGGAGTGTTTGCTTCATTTGATACGCACACAAGGGGCCTGATCCCTCTTCCATTGAAGTCGAATAGTGATTCTTGTCAATGACTTCAATGGGAAAAGAATCAGCTTTCTGAATGATATTAGAAACATCCTATTAATGTTAATTACAGGATTATCTGTACACATGGCAAAATTGTTACAAATAGGGAGATCACACCATTGGCTGCATGTTTTAGCGCTATAAATTTATTAGAGTTGATGAAGGTTTGTTCATTACTGTTCTGTCTAGGCACCTACATGGCCCTGCATCTTTGCAGTTTCTGGGACTCTCCAAAACATTGAAATAGAAATAGCATGTTCTGCCTCTTCCTTCCTTCCCAGTCTACAGGAGAAATGGTTTGATTAGTTTCAAGGTCGGTTTGCTTTTTAAAGGATCAAAGGGATATCTTTGGTGTCATTAATGCAAAAACCTTTGAGGAAAAGTTGAAGAAAATAATCTTTTAATTTTGAAAGTGATGAGATGCATGATATATTGAGGAAACAAGTTTCATAGCCTAGGACAAGCTTTTATGCAAGTTCTGTCTCCCATCCTCTCAAGCCAACAGGAGCTTGGACCAGATAATCAAAATTATCTTTTCTGGCATTAAAATCTGACTCTCTAATCATAGAGGGAGCAGCGTTTTCTCAGTTGTCTAGTACCAATCCCACGGAGAGTATTGAACATCAGGAAGAAGACACTGATTTTTGGGAAGCCAAAAAAAAAATAAAGCAGAGCATTTAAGTGATATATTCATCAAAACCCCCTAAAACCTAGATTTTCACACGTGAGCTTCATTTGTTGAAGTGGTTTGTCCCTATAGATGAGTTGCAGTGATCAATGTGTCAACTGTTGGTCTCAAAAGATGGTGGTATAAGTGCCAAAGCAGTTCAGTTAAATGCTGCAGCATTGTGAGTGGCCATAAAGTCTAATTCTCAAACTTCAGTTCTTGCCACAAATAGTTCAGGCATAAGGCACAGGATTACAGGATGAAGCTGTCACAACACTTGCCCATGATGGCTACTGCACTTTCTCTCAACCACCCCTCTTCACCTCCTTGGACTCCCTAGCACAACACAGCCCTCCACTGGGTCATGTTGCTAGCTGCATCTTCCCAGTTTGCAGTATAAATGTTGAAAGTTCTCAAGTCCCTCTTTCAAACATCCTTGAACCTGAGTCTTGGTTGGCCCAGGGGCTGTGGAGCATCTTCAAGTTCTCCAGACAAGAGATCCTTTGGAATGCATCTGTCATCAGTCAGGTGGAGATCACCAAGCCAATGAAGACACCTGTATTTGAGAGTAGAGATTAGACTTTGGAAATCTGCTTTCTCAGGTACTTTGGCATCAGGAATTTTGGTTCTCCACTTGATAAGCAGGATTAATTACAGGATTATAGTGAAGATAGCAGGTGGTGAAGATGTTTAGTTTTCAGATATGCCTGCTTGGGTATTCCAGGTCTCACTACCATACAGCAGTTTACTCAAAATGCACATCTGTCAGAAGTCATCAATGCTACTTACGGGTTGCCATGGCTGGATGTGACGCAGCAGAATTTAGAGCAATATTCTGTCTGGTTGAAAATTGGTATTTTTTTAAAATTGGGCATCCAATCATCTTGAAGTTCAAAAGGGCCCCAATATTAAAGATCCATTTAATAGTTGAGGACAAATACCCTTGATAGTGTGGGATATTACGGGGTGGAGGTCTCCAAAATGTATCCCTTTTCCTATTAGCGTCAGTTCAAGATTGCCTGTGTTTAAATGTAGGAGCCAGGATTCAAATTTAGACAGCTGCCCTTCACTCACATGAAGATTTTGAGTTGTCATAGGCATAGCTGGATGGTTGGTGCCTTGTAAAATGGAACTGTGTGTCAACTGTTTACTGCTGGCACTTCAGCCTGTATTATATCAGCTGTCAATAAACTAAGTCTTTAGGAACGCCACACATGAGACTTCAGACATGGAGATACAGTTGCCAGTAACAATGCTCTGTTTTTGACCGGAGAGGAAAGACTTGTGCAATTTCAAGGCATTTTCATTCACCCCTCCATATTCTTTGAAGGTCAGGCAGCAGTATTTAGTTATCGATGTATTACATGCCGCAGGAAGACGGAGCAGAAATAAATGTGGATACACTTCAGTTCACTAGGCCAGTGGTTCCCAACCTTTTAAAGCACAAGTTCACTTTTTGAATTGTCAATCCAGGATTTACCTCAAACCCAAACACCTTTGCCCTACCTCCTTTCCTAAGACCCTGCCCCTGCTGCACCTCTTCTCCAAAGAACCAACCTTTTCACTCTGTGGAGATGGGGTACAGGGCAGGAGATGGAGTACAGGGCAGGAGGAGGGAGACACTCTAACATCTTGGCATCCTCCTCCACAGTCTCCCCCACTCTTCACAGAAAGCAGGTGTTACTTTATTTTCACTAAAGAACAACCCAGGATTAAATGCCACTGGAAAGGGGATTGAACCTGATCACACACATACATCCATACACTCAAATACAAACCAACCCCCGTCTTGCTTTTGCTTAAAGTTACCAGTCTGTTGCTCATATAAACTCACTGGCCAGGCAAATTAAATGTGAGGGGGCAGATCAGGGGCTTCTCTCTGTCCATGCTGATGCTCCGATCTTGACAAGACGAGATCCAGAGAGTCATGCAAGACACCCTATCTTTTATAAGACTTTTCTCCCATTCAAGTCTATACATTTTGCTGTGTCAGTTTTTAAACACCCTCCGTTCTGTTTAACAACCGTTTATCTGGGAGTTATTCTTTACTCTGACATCAGTATGTTGGTGCTTCCTTCCCAGTGTTATTTCAAGGCTGTCTAGTTTGTAATGGGATGATTGCCCTTAACACTCTGAGGTCTTCTATAATATCCTGCATCAGTCTGCTTTGTTTTGGGCCTCAGTTTATGGTATCTTGACACTTCTGAGTCTTACAGACTCTTCTCCAAACTCTTACATTCCAAACTCATTCACTTCCTGTCCCCAGGAACTACACAGTCATTTCACATATGGGAAAAGGGATATAATTGTTCACGCAAAAGGTATTACTCTATTTCAATACAAAGCTTCTATTAGTACAAACTTGTAATTATTCATCATATTTTCTTTATAACACAATCTATATTCTAATTACTTCTAAGAGCAACTGTGTGATCATGCTGAATCACCAGAATCCTTTTGGTCTCTTTCTCACATAATGGAAGGTTACAGAGCTCCCAAGATTACAAAACTTGCATTCACATTATTCTGAAACTTACATTTACATTTTTCTGTCTTGGGCAGAGACTTTACACAACTGCAGGAGGCTCCTAGGAGTCAGCTTCTAGGGAGAGGGTAGGAGCAGCATGGCAATTGGGGAGAGGCAGGTGAAGTGCCAGTACTTGAAAAGCTCCCAGCCAAATCTGGGATCACCTGCCAGAGGCTGCAGGATCCATCAGTAGATCCTGATCTACAGGATGGTGAACACTGCGCTAGGGCAAGTGCTGACTTGGTACCACAAACTGATTTGAAGTTTGCCAGCTTCTCAGTGAGTTTTCTTAGAAAAGGGAAGTAAGACAATGCCTGGTGGTTTGTGAGGGTTCCAGTATGGGGTTGTGGTTTCTTTAGTATTGTCATACTCTTGCATATTTTAAGGTGGGTGATAGATTTTCCCACATCAGAGAAGGTATTGACAATCTCTGAATCACAGGTATCTTCTGTTCTTTCAGCAGCCTGAAAAGGCAGTGACTCCTGTTGGAATTCTGCAACAGTACTATGGTGCTAACTGCAAGAGTTGCAAAAATCCAACAGGAGTAGCCAATGGTCCATTACAAGTGATGATGCTGAGTGGTTGTCAGTGTTCCCATGACAACTGCTTGTGTGAATAGACTTAATTGGCCTCTGAATAATCCCAGATATGGAGTGACCTTTCAGAAGATGTGAAGGTTCTGTTCAGGTAAGCACCTCCAAGATAGGCTCTATTCAACCTATTTATAAATGATCTAGAGCAGTGGTCCCCAACCTTTTGGGACTGCCGGGTGCCCGGGGGTGGGGCCGCTCACGTGCTGTGTGTCCGGGAGCAGGGCTACTCATGGGTCGCACACCTGGGGGTGGGGCCACGCATGTGCCGCGCACCCAGGGCTGGCACTGGCATGTGCCACGACCCCGGACAGGGGCCGCCCAGGTGCCCGGGGCCAGCACCAGCATGTGCTGCGACCCCGGGCAGGGGCTGCCCATTCGCCAGAGGCCGGTACCGGCATGTGCTGCGACCCCGGGCAGAGGCTGCCCATGTGCTGGCACCTGGGGCCATTACCGGCATGTGCCACGCGCCCGGGGGGCAGGGCCGGCCCAGATTGTTCTGTGGGCGCACATAAATGGCCAGGCAGGTGCCATGGCACCCACAGGCACCACATTGGGGACTACAGATCTAGAGAAAGGGGTAAACAGTGAAGTGGCAAAATTTGCAGATGATACCAAACTGCTCAAGATAGTAAGGTAAAAGCAGACTGTGAAAAGCTTCAACAAGATCTCACCAAACTAATTGATTGGGCAACAAAATGGCCAATGAAATTTAATGTTGATAAATGTAAAGTAATGCACATTGGAAAAAATAATCCCAACTATACATCCAATATGATGGGGACTAATTTAGCTATAACTACTCAAGAGAGAGATCTTGGAGTCATTGTGGATAGGTCTCTGAAAACATCCACTCAGTATGCAGTGGTAGTCAAGAAAGCAAACACAATGTTAGGAATAATTAAAAAAAGGATAGAGAATAAGACAGAAAATATCTTATTGCCCATATATAAAACCATGGTACGCCCAGATCTTGAATACTGCATACAGATGTGGTTGCCTCATCTGAAAAGAAAGATATATTGGCTTTGGAAAAGGTTCAGAAAAAGACAACAAAAACTACTAGTGGTTTGGAACAGGTCCCATATGAAGAGAGATTAAAAAGACTGGGACTTCTCAGCTTAGAAAAGAGAAGACTAAGGGGGGATATGATAGAGGTTTATAAAATCATGACTGGTGTGGAAAACGTGAATAAGGAAAAGTTATTTACTTGTTCCCACAACATAAGAACTAGGGGGCATCAAATGAAATTAATAAGTAGCAGTTTAAAAACAAACAAAAGGAAGATTTCTTCATGCAGCACACAGTCAACCTGTGGAACTCTTTGCCAGAGGATGTTGTGAAGATCAAGACTTTAAGATAAATTCATGGAGGTTAGGTTCATTAATGGCTATTAGCCAGGATGGGTAGGAATAGTATCCCTAGCCTTTCTTTATCAGAGGCTGGAAATGGATGACAGGAGAGGGATCATGTAATGATTCCCTGTTCTGTTCACTCCCTCTGGTGCATCTGGCATCAGCCACTGTTGGAAGACAGGATACTGGGCTAGATGGACCTTTGGTCTGACCCAGTTTGGCTATACAGTACTTATGTAAGATGTGTTGCTTCCCTGATCCTTCTCCATATTTCTTGAATCTCCAAACATAGACCAGAATCTGTCACTCCAGAAATACTAAGTCACCCTTTCTTGTAGAATTTTGACATTTTTGCTTCCAGACACAACCAGAATTAGGATGTACAGGAGAATAGCAATGGGAGAAAAATCATTCTAATTTGACTCCCTCAGAGAACTGTTAGGCAGGATCCCCTGGGATGCTTAAATGAAGGGGAAAGGAGTCCAGGAGAGCTGGCAGTATTTTAAAGAAGCCTTATTAAAGGCACAGCAAGAAAAGCAAATATGTTAGGCGACCAGACTGGCTTACCGGCGAAATCCGTGGTGAGCTTAAACACAAGAGGAAGCTTACAAGAAGTGGAAACTTGGACAGAAGACTAGGGAGGAGTATAAATATATTGCTCGAGAATACAGGGGAGTTATCAGGAAGGCGAAAGCGCAGTTGGAATTGCAGCTAGCAAGGGATGTGAAGGATAACAAGAAAGGTTTCTACAGGCATGTTAGCAAGAAGAGGGTGATCAGAGAGGGAGGGGCATGAGGATGAGGGAGGTAACTAGTGACAGATGATGTGGGGAAAAGCTGAAGTACTCAATGCTTTCTTTGCCTCTGTCTTCATGGACAAGATCAGCTCCCAGACAAATGCACGAGGCAACGCAGTATGGGAAGGAGGTGGACAGCCCTTGGTGGGGAAAGAACAAGTCAGGAACTATTTAGAAAAGCTAAACATACACAAATCCATGGGTCCATTTTTAATGCATCCGAGGGTACTGAGGGAGTTGGAAATGTCACTGCGGCACCTTTGGCCATTATCTTTGAAAACACGTGGAGATCGGGAGAGATACCGGAAGATTGGAAAAAGGCATATGTAGTGCCCATCTTTAAAAAGGTGAAGAAGGACAATCCAGGGAATTACAGACCTGTCAGCCTTATCTCAGTCCCTGGAAAAATCATGGAGGGGATTCTCAAGGAATCCATTTTGAAGCACTTGGAAGAGGGGAAAGTGATCAGGAATAGTCAACATGGATTCACAAAGGGCAAGTAGTGTCTGACCAATCTGATTAGCTTCTATGATGAGGTAACTGGCTCTGTAGATATGGGAAAGTCAGTGGATGTGATATACCTTGACTTTAGCAAAGCTTTTGATATGGTCTCCCACAATATTCTTGCCAGCAAGTTAAGGGAGTATGGATTGGATAAATGGACTCTAAGATGGATATAAAGCTGGCTAGGCTGTTGGGCCCAATGGGTACTGATCAATGGCTTGATGTCAGGTTGGTGGTCGGTTTCTAGCGGAGTGCTCCAGGGATCTGTTCTTGGACTGGTTTTGTTCAACATCTTTATTAATGACCTGGATGAGGGGATGGATTGCACCCTCAACAAGTTTCCAGATGACACTAAGCTAGGGGGAGAGGTAGATACGCTGGAAGCAGGGATAGGGTCCGGAGTGACCTGGACAGATTAGAGGATTGGACCAAAAGAAATCTGATGAGGTTCAACAAGGACAAGTGTAGAGTCCTGCACTTGGAATGGAAGAATCCCAAGCATTGTTACAGGCAGGGGACCGAAAGACTAAGTAGCAGTTCTGAAGAAAAGGACCTGGGGATTACAGTGGATGAGAAGATGGATGAGTCAACGGTGTGCCCTTCTAGCCAAGAAGGCTAATGGCATATTGGGGTGCATTAAGAGGAGCATTGCCAGCAGATCCAGAGAAGTGATTATTCCCCTTTATTCGGCCACATCTAGAATATTGTGTCCAGTTCTGGGCCCTCCACTATAGAAAGGATGTGGATGCATTGGAGAGAGTCCAGCGGAGGGTGATCAAAATGATTAGGGGGCTGGAGCACATGACCTATGAGGAGAGACTGTAGGATTTGGGTTTGTTTAGTGTGCAGAAGAGGAGAGTGAGGAGGGATTTGATAGCAGCCTTCAACTTCCTGAAAGGAGGTTCCAAAGTGGATGGAGAAAGGCTATTCACAGTACAGGCAGTCCCCGACTTACGCGGATCCGACTTATGTCGGATCCGCACTTACGAACGGAGCTTTCTCGCCCCGGAAGTCGGGGCGAGAAAGCCCCGTTCGTAAGCTGCTCCGGTGCCCCTGGTCTGCTGGAGACCGTCTCCAGCAGACCAGGGGCACCGGGCGGGTTCCCGCGCTTCTGAGGCTTTGCCACAGCAAAGCCTCAGAAGCGCGGGAACCGCTGCTGCTGCCCCTTGAGACCCGGTGCCTGTGGTCTGCTGGGGACGGTCCCCAGCAGACCACAGGCCCCCGGACTGAAGCCGCAGCCGCGGGGGGGTCCCGCGCCTCTGAGGCTTTGCCAGAGCAAAGCCTCAGAGGCGCGGGGAACCGCCGCTGCTGCCGCTTTGACTGAAGCGGCAGCAGCGGCGGTTCCCCGCGCCTCTGAGGCTTTGCTCTGGCAAAGCCTCAGAGGCGCGGGACCCCCCCGCGGCTGCGGCTTCAGTCCGGGGGCCTGTGGTCTGCTGGGGACCGTCCCCAGCAGACCACAGGCCCCCAGACTGGAGCGGCAGCAGCGGCGGTTCCCCGCGCCTCTGAGGCTTTGCTCTGGCAAAGCCTCAGAGGCGCGGGACCCCCCCGCGGCTGCGGCTTCAGTCCGGGGGCCTGTGGTCTGCTGGGGACCGTCCCCAGCAGACCACAGGCACCCAGACTGAAGCCGCAGCCGTGGCGGGGTCCCTCGCCTCTGAGGCTTTGCCAGAGCAAAGCCTCAGAGGCGCGGCACCCCGCTGCCGCTGCGGCTCTGCTCCCCGTGTCCCTGGTCTGCTGGGGGGGGGACGCAGCTAGTGTGCTCCCCCCCCCCAGCAGACCAGGCTTTTGTTTTGGACTCTGGGGCAGAGCAGCTGGGGCGCTGCCGATTGGTCCTGCAGCGCCCGTGGGCACTACTGGACCAACCCGGCAGCACCCCAGCTGCTCTGCCCCAGGTCCTGATTCAGCCGCTGCTGGTCAGTTTCAGCAGCGGCTGAATCAGGACGTCTGGGGCAGAGCAGATGGGGTGCTGCTGGGCTGGTCCAGTAGCACCCCAGCTGCTCTGCCCCAGGCGTCCCCAAGTCAGCTTCTGCTGAAACTGACCAGCGCTGACTACAGGAAGCCCCAGGCAGAGTTGCTCTGCCCCGGGCTTCCTGGAATCAGCTGCTGATCAGTTTCAGCAGCAGCTGACTTGGGGACGCCTGGGGATCTTAAGTTGATTCTGTATGTAAGTCAGAACTGGCGGTCAGTTTCAGCAGTGTCTGAATCTGGACGCCAGTTCCGACTTACATACAGATTCAACTTAAGAACAAACCTACAGTCCCTATCTTGTACGTAACCCGGGGACTGCCTGTAGTGACAGATGGCAGAACGAGGAGCAATGGTCTCAAGTTATAGTGGAGGAGTCTTAGGTTGGATATTAGGAAAAACTATTTCACTAGGGGGGTGGAGAAGCACTGGAATGGGTTACCTAGGGAGGTGGTAGAATCTCCATCCCTAGAGGTTTTTAAATATCGGCTTGACAAAGCCCTGGCTGGGTTGATTTAGTTGGGATTGGACCTGCCTTGGGCAGGGGGCTGGACTTGATGACCTCCTGAGGTCTCTTCCAGCTCTATGATTCTCTGATTTGGTTGAACTTAATAAATCTTTCTATTCAGATACTATGTAAAAATTGAGTATTTATTCTGTTTTATCTGAACTGTTTTGTGCATTTCTAATCTTAGATTTCATGTGAAGGTGGGGGAATGATACTCCTTCTTTTTGAGGCCTTGTAATGAAGATTGGTATTATAACATAATTGAGGAAGGAGAAGCGTCACATTTTAGATCTGCATTTCAAATGCAAGATCTACTGGCATGCATGCACTGGGTTGGTGCTTCTGGTTTATCACAACTTTTTTTATTAGTGTTGTGTATTTATACTGCAAGAGAAAAAAGGGGGAAATATTCTTTGAATTTCCTCTTGCTCTAGGATGTAGAAGGATATCTTGGTTGACTCATGGGGGAGGTTTAACTGTAATAAGTTACTAAAGATCATTTCAGCAGAGAATATAGAAGTAACTACTGAATGTGCAATGAAACTAGGTAAACTTCCAATTAATTTATCAGTGCTTGCAGTTCCCATTTCAAGGTGGAAATAATACAAATTTTAAGTAAAGAAGTAATCAAAGTAGTACTTTAAAATAAACAAAATATTAAGCAAAGAAAATTAATCTGTTCCCGGTATATTAATTTAAAACTAACAATCAATTCAGACCCCCTGTTCTTTCAAACTCCTGTGTATTCTTCTTGTCACTTGATTTGGCAGAGTTTTAACTCTAACTTGATATGTATATTTCTAGTCTGTTACCCTCACACAGGAGTACTGAGAGATACTGAAGTGAGTTAAATAGTATTTGTATCCTAAATTAGACCTGTATTTTTATTAGTTAGAAGTGTCCTTTTTATTAAAAGAAAATATCCCGAGGATTCTATGGTAAAGATCAAAGACATTGCATCTCTGCAATATTGATTTTGGGGGGCTCATAGTGGGTGAATTTTGTTTAAAGGAGTACAATGGCTGATATTAAATAGATTATAATTTAACCTAGATAATGGCAGAGTTCAAACAGAATGATTATGGTACAAGTTTTCTTATAGGTTTCCCTTCTAATCCTGGGATCCCATGTAAATACCAGTTTTATTCTTTTAAGGTTGCTATCAGCTGTAACTCAAGAACTCTTGTTCTGTGGCAGGTTCAGTTAGTTGTACATTCGCTGTTTCAGTGTGAGAAGCTTGCTATTGAAATCCTGCCAATAAAACATTTCTGAACTGGTCCTGTGTTGTCTGTGCACTCCTAGATTTTCTCCTTGTAAGACAGTACTGACCTTTCTTCTCTGGAAGTGCAGCTTCTGGCTTACACAGTGATCTTGCCAAAAATTTTCAGAATCTTACATTTTAAATGGTTACAGGCTTCTAGCAGAAAGGGGTGGGGAAGGAGGGAAATAACTGTCAAATTTTCTTTGCCAAGAAGACTTGGAAGTATGACACTGCAGTTACTAGGAAGATGAGTGGTTGAGACTAACAGATAATTAGAGTAGCAGTCTTTAGGGGTTGTGGTTAAATTGTAACAGACTAGTGAAAACAAGAATAAAAACATGGTTTCTCTATTATATGCTCTGTCAGGAAGGCAGGTGGGGGGAGATGCTCAGATGAAATAAAATATGAACATATCTTCTTCCCCTAAAACTTGCACTGAAGCCAAACCAAAATTTCCTGTGAAACTTGAAATAACTTGGTTGCTTTTTCTTTTGGTATTGTTGTGAACTTTAGCCTTTCCTAATTTTTGTACAGAAGAAGATGTACTGTAATATGGCAAGAGACCTGTCATGTGGGCAGATTTAAAGTCTTGATTTGCCAAACTCCTTGAGCACTGCTTAGCTTTAAACATGCACCCAAGTGTTTTGTACAGTAGGGAGGGACTCAAGCCTTGGCAGAAAGCTAAACATGTGCTTGAGGGTGTTACTGAACCAGGTCTTACAGGACGATGTTTGGGAGTTGAGCTCCATGGTTATATAGGAACAAGAGTCGTGGGGAACAGCATAGTTCACTGCTGATTGTTAGAGTGAGCTCTCTGAGGAGAGATAATAAGGATCAGTCAAAGACGAGTCAGTCTTGGAACCCCTGGAAAGGAGAGACTGAACTAAACTGGTGAAGCCTGGGTGGAAAGAAAAGTGTGTATAATAGATAGGGTGACCATATTTCCCCATGCCAAATACTGGACACCAAGGTGGGGCAGTTGCTGGCACTTGGAGATCCAGCCCTGTGTGGTTGGGAGGGGGAGGAGTGAAGCCGCTGGCATTCAGGGGTGCTCGAGGCTCTAGCCCCAGAGTGGTAGGAGGAGGAACCGCCGGCACTGGGGCTTCAGAGGCTGAAGCTCCAAGTACCGCGGCTGCCCACCCACCCTGCCCCACTGAAGGGTTGAAGTTGAGCTCCGCAGTATGCAGGGTGGGGAGGGGCTGGTGCTGGGGCTTCAGCAGCTGAAGTCCTGAGTGCTGGCATCTCCTCCCTGCCCCCTGCTGCAGGAGAAATATGGGACAATGTGCCTGTTTTTTTTTTTTTTTTTTTTTTTTAAAGTCAGGATGCTGGGTACAGCCCTTAAACACAGGACTGTCCCAGTAAAAATGGGATGTATGGTCACCCTAATAAAAGGGCTTCACAGATACTTTTTTGGGGGGGAGGGGGAGAACTGAACTGCTGTCTAAATATTTCTTTTATATTGAGTACAACAAAATGAGAATTCAGAAAAATGAGTCTGTGGGTAAGCACAGTGTATGTGTGCTGCCCCTGTAGCTGGCTAGATCTGAACTCACAATGCAAGACCCAGAGAACACATCATACCAAATACAAATTCAGTATAGAACATGAATGTTTTGTGGCTATAAGTGTTATTTAGTATTAATCCATCCCTGGCTAGTGTCTCCATGTTTCTGATGCACCCTGTATCAGGTGATACTGAAAATCTTATGACAGAACTTGTTCATTGTCATGGGATACAGCCTGACTTTCTGACCAAACTAGTTTGGCTGCCCTGCGACAAATATTAATACATTTGGATACCTATTGTGTTCAGATTAGAGAAGGTCATATTTACAATGTTTGAAGTTGGATCCAAACCTCAGGGAGTGATTGGAGCTGGGGTTTTAGTTCGAGATGAAATTTTTTTAACCAAATGGAGTTTTTAAAATCTTTCAGGTGTGCTCAAATACTGTAGCAATGGCAACATGTGAGAATAATTCCCTGATAGATAAGTAGACAGGCATCCATGACTGGGGTTATTCTAATATGACTTTTACAGTTGCCTACTAAAAATAACATTTTTATTAAAAAAAACCTTTCAGAATTATGGCCTTAAGTAGATTTTACTTCATTTTTAATAGACTAGTAGTCTTTAATCTCTTATCACAGAATCTGAAGTGTACCTGTTAAATACTAGTAAATTAGTTATCAGTCCCTTGGGCAGTATATTTTAATATCAGTATTATATGGCAGATGATATAAATCTTGTGTATGGTATTATTAGCTTAGGCAGCTGCTGACTTAAAAAGGCCAGTTTAACAAGTCACCACTGTATTATGTTTAATTAGGTACAGTTTATATAATGAGGTGTTCAGTTCTAATGGAAAGACATGCTGTGAGCAGCACATCTGCAGGAATAACTATTACAATCAGCATTGCAGAGACCCATGGAACTGCAAATTAGACTTACTTATCTAGAAATAAATTACATCCCAATGCCTTCATAAAGCTCATTAATTAATTCCACTGGCATAAAGGTCTTTTTCTTAATTTCATGTTCCATTAGCATAATAAACACAATTTGAGTTACAACAGTATGATCAGTTTAATGGATGCTATTTATTTTAGTTTTTTTACTTAAAGTCCCGGTAACGTAGAATTAACATCAATGTGCTGTTTGGTCCTTTATTAAAAATTCCCATAGGATAACCAACACAGATGTTCAATACGGCATCATATATTTGCTGCATTTTATGACTCCACTAATTGGCCATATGGAAAGGTGTTGCTTGGGTTTAATTTTTTTTAAAAAATCTGATAAATTATATAGATTGTAATTATCATAATCAGTACATAACATTGGATAGCTTAATATAGACTGAATGCTGAAAGCAAAACCAGAATAAGCAAAATTTTATGTGCATTGGTATTATTTGTCATAAATCAATGTACTTCACAGTTTATTAACATCAGTTTCAACAACCTGCTTAGTTCTTGACATAATTATAATTTATGCAAACTCTGTAATCAGAAGAAAATGTTACAGCTAGCTGTTTAGTTGCAACCAACCTTATTGTTTCATTGAACAGTTCATGAGCAGCATAGTTCATGAGCCACAATATTGCTAAAACACTTATGGCAAGATGATCTACATAACTGGACATTGAAACCTTATGTTCTAATAAATACTCATTCTTTTGAAAAGCATAACATATGTTTTGTTAGCTTGTAATAGACTAGCAAAATGTCATTGCAGATTTTATTTTTTGCTTTATATAGTCAAACCTTATGGTATTATAGATGTATTTTAAAAGTATATGCTATAGGTGGAGTTATATTATCAACTTCTCCTAGACTTCTCCTTTCTTCTCTAGGTCATATCGCTCTTCTTGTTTTTAAATATCAAAGCCTGCCCTTGTAAATATCCTATCTCATCCCATCCTATAAATTAGTCACACTTTCTCATGTTACTGAGTCAATTTAGATAATGTTTGGATGTCATATAAATCGGTCTTCTGATTTTAAAATAAAAACTGATTTCCATCGTCATGCTGTAATTCATCCTTATAGTTTTCTCTTATTCACTTAACACAATCCATCTGACCATGAAATGTGTCTCTGCTGGTGCTGCTTTCCCTGAGCATGTTGGCCTCTCATAGAATGTCAGTGGGAGATGTAGCCATGCGTTAAGGGCAAAATTGATCCCATGAATTTGAGTGTATATAGACTGTAGTATAGAGAGTATATCCAGAGGACACCATGTGTGCATTTTGGTTTGAAAAATGCTATGCAGCTCAAGGCACTTGATGTGGACACAGCAGCAGAATGAGGACAGACATATGCATAGAATTAAGTGGCAGGCCTCAACTTTAATTAACACGGCGGGAGGAGCACCACCAGCTTGTCACTCATACAGTCCTATACCAGGCATGTAACTGATTCCAATGTGGGGGTACAGGGTTCCTTATCATATAACCCACAATGTGACATAGGCTCTCATCTGCCTCTGTATCCTTAGCATTCAGCTCTCTCTGGAAGGGGACTGAGGGTGCAGCAGGGGGACCATGGCCTATATTGTGAGGGCTGCAAGATCTGACCTTGGCCTGCAAAGACTCCAAGATCTCACCCTATTATGTCAACCCAAGGGCCATCACCAAAATCCCAGATCTCTTTCCTTTTATTCTCTTAACAGCACTGGAAACCAGACATAAGAGCAGCACAAGATTCCCTGTCCTCTGCCAATTTGCTTATGGGAAAAACATTTTCTTCCAGACCCCTTAAATAGGCAAGGGGTTAGACCTGCAGCATCTGTCATGCTGGGTTCCCAATCTTAGTTCACATGGGTTGCTGGAATGGAACCAAAAGAGGTTCCATAGGGTCTTTGCACTGGTTAAAACCTGGAAGCTAGGGGCTGCTGGCCAATCAGCGCCCCTCTTCCCCATCTCACCAATGGTTGCTAGGAACTCCTATGGGAAGAGCTCCTTATCACTTGGCAAGTGCCTCTCCTTCTTGTTGCTGAGGCGGTTTCCCTTTCACTGCTGGCCTCCTTCCCCTTTTATGCGGGTTGGTGGCATTTCTGGTGCCTTTATATAGAGGCTTATATTTGAGCTATTTCTGTCATTAGTAGAAATAGTGAGTGCCTTAATGGTAAATTACATAGATGCACACAGAGAACCTAGGAATAACCTTCTTGTAGATGGTTCTGAATCTTTGGGAACACTTGCTGCACAAAGCTGTAATGTTAAACATAAAATGTAATGTTTTATTCTGTGTGCAGTGCAAATGGTGAATGGATTTTTACAGTGAATGCTACAAGTTTGCAGAATTTCATAATATGACAAAGAATCACGGTTTTCATATGTCTTACGGTTATGTATCCTAAGATACACACATCAGAAAAAATGAGGCCACACTGAAGGACAAAACTAACATTGCCAGCAGCATTGCCAGAGTGTGAATGAAGCGGTGTCATGTACTAAGTATCCACAGTGTTATAAAATTGGGGAAAAAAGTCATGGGGTGGGTGGAACAGATCCTGTTCCTTCCTGAAGTCAGTCAGGGTTGAATTTTTAAAGTTCATGCATTTACAGATTCCCACATGGGTGCTTATTTTGCAGTCCAACCTTTAGGTGTATATAGGTTTTCCAAAGGTGGTGGATGGGCACAGGAATGGATTTTGTATGCTAAACCATGGCCTTGTGCCAATAGTTGAGTTGGGTGCGACCATGCAGATAGTCAAGAATGACATATTTTCAGAATTACACAGGTCCTGTTGAAGCTGATTTAGGCATATTCAAGGGAGATGTGAGCTATAAGGAGTAGATGGAAGGGGCCCTCTCATCACCCCTCTGGTGTCTTCCGGGCCTGTATGTTTCCTACAAAAGAAGAAGCAACTGTAGGAACAGGTGGTGTCCCTATGCATGTGTGAAGAAAGAGCCAGGCAGTATTCTAGGAAGGTAAGAGAGCAGAAATTGGTTGTGTTGGATAAATATTCTTGCTGGTTCAGTCTGCTGTGGGAGTGGAAGGGGCGGAAGAACCAGTAGAAGTCTATGCTGAGGGGACTATATTGGAGCCAGCCAGGGAGCTGCGTGATCTTGCTTTTAGCCTGAAGTACCTTTCTGTGAGAGCTTTTGGGTTTGCATCAGGAATTAGACTAATCCTTTTAGCATATGCTATGTCATAGGTAGGGTCATTGCTATTCAGCCTTGCCCTGGAAAACCCTGCACAGGATTGTAGAAGATACTTAGTGGTGTTGAAGGGTGCATCCACTTAACTTAGTAGCCATTATAGTTTACTAGTGTGGTCCTTCAGTGATACTAGTACACTGTGGTTCTATGCAAGTATCTTGAAGGTGATATCCCCAGTATCACAATGAAAGATCATGTGATGTGTCCTGGATGGAAGCTAGATGCATGTAGCTCATTTGATGAAGTGGGCTTTGCTCATGAAAGCTCATGATATGATATATATATATATATATGTTAGTCTTTAAGGTGCCACAGGACTACTCATTTTAAATGTATAGACTAGCATGGCTGCAGCTCTGATACTTGTTCACAATGAAAGAGGATCTTTGTGAGTCTGTTCTATGACTTTTCTGACTCCAGGAAGCCCAGTATCTGGGCATGGACCAAGACAAGTACTGCCACAACAGGACAACAGTGCTCCAGGTGGCAAATAACTTGTTTATTTTTCTGAACTTGCGTTTTGGTGCTATAGTTGTGGGCCCGACTCTGTGGACAAAAGGTTGAGTCTAGGTGTTACAGTTCTAGCTAGTAGCTTGCTTTTTCCTTCAGGGTTCAGAGACTAATGGATTGAAGGCCTGGGTCTGGAATTATCTGTTGCTGTCAGACACCTCTTAGTGACCCAGACAATTCTTCATTTCTCTCCATGACACACAGCACACCATGAACCTCCTTAGCTATGCAGGGGTTACACGAGAAAGGAAATTTAAAAGTAGCAGCCAGAGAGAAACAACAAGTCTTTCATCATTGAGGACCAGAGTGGAGGCATTCAAGTGAGTTGGGGCTGGGCGAAGAGACGAGGAAGATCTAGCTTTGAATGGCACAGATAGATCTTTGACTATATATAATTTTAAATATACCTTTAAAACGCCTCAACATTTCCCCCTGTGCTTAGTGCTTTGATGAAATGAGGCATCTTTTGAAAGCTCATCACTCTGCCAGAGAACAAACAGAGTGATTCAAACATAGGTACAGTAGGTTAGTGGTTTGGGACCCGTGTAAGGATAAAGTGTAGAGAATGAGAAGTAATTTTAAAGTGGTAAATGAACACTTCTCTCTTTCTTTCCCAAAGCCAGAGAAAAGCTGATTAGAGGGTCTTCTGCAATGGCTGGATCATTTGGATCAGATTTCCTGGTTTTGTTTATTGTAAAAGTTTAACATTGATGATGATAAACATTGTATTTATCCTGCTTGTTGTTTTGTCCATCTTGTAACTAAATGGAGAGCAGCTGAGTGATGTCTTGGATTCTTTCAGACCATCAGAAACTGAAAGTAGAGGAGTGGGGGGCACCAGAGCCTAGTTGAGAGCAGACTTATATTGGTCTGTTGCGCTTGGGCCAGCAAGGAAAATTATGGGTTCTCCTTGTCTTCTCACCCTAAGAAGCTTGGCAATCTTCAGAATCTCATCTCAAGCAAATCTTAGACATGCTCTTGTCAGGCTTAATTTTAAGCTTGCCTGCATTTGCCCATCGGGCTTTGGAATAAAGACATCATTGTGGGGGGCATAGCAAAACCTTGCTGTAGGCACCACTGCACTTGCACAGCTGGTCCTTGGAAAATTTGGCTCTGAGCATTTTGCTGTTGACTTGTGGGAGCAGGTTCAGACCAAACATCTTTATAATTGAGTCAGAACAGAATAAAGAGCCATCATTCCATATCAGTCCTACACACCAATTAAGTTCAAATTTTCAATATGATGTTTCTAATTCTCTGCTAAACAAGCAGCAGCAAGTATAGCATAACTTATCAAACCTCATAGCAACTCTTTTGATTGTCTTATCTAATTAGTGTCCTAATTAAAAAGGAATTTTTAATACAGTGTAAGAGGTAAATCTTGAATGGAAAGATCCTTCCAGTTTCAGTGTTATAACAAAGCAACCAGCTATATAGGACTGCAAATTACAGAACAGAATACAATTCTTATAAACAGACAATATATACTTCAAGAATTATCCTCTATACAATACTACTTCTGGTGTTTAATACATTTTATTTGTATCTTAATGGCAAATATTTATACAGTAGATAAAATCTTGTTTAAAAATGTGGTAGAATACTGGTGTCACTTTTCCTAATAAAAAGTACTCTTCCTATATAGTTTATGGCTTTGATCATCAAACCCTCCAGGGAAATGAATGAATTACGTTTTAACTTTAATTTGTAATGTTATGCTGTATATTACTAGATCTTAAAGAAACAATATCCAGTGCCACATTGGAGCTTTGGGCATCAGACCACCTATTGTGGCTCTCTGCTTGTTGATTTTCCACACTTCTTACTTAGAAAACTAGATGACTTGAAGACACAAATAAATCATCAGACCACAGTGATACATCGAGAAACTAAACAGTAACACCAATATGTTGATCTGCAGGACTTGTGACCTTTTGTATTTGCTTAAGCAGCCTGTTTTAATTAGTAATGGATACTGTTGCACTCAGATAAACATTACTGACAATTGGAAACAGCACCTTATAAGCAAAGCATTTTGTAGAAACTTAATCTGTGTACCCAAACTCCCCTTCTTTAGGGGGTTGCTTTGTTCTTGTCATAATGCTTAAGTTAATGGACAACTAAAATGGAATGGCTACATGTGTCATACATTGAGTGAAAAGGACAGACCAAAAGCCATTAGTGTCCAGAGAAGAAAGACAAAGACTGAAATTCTATTGCTTCCAGATGAGGCTTTACTATCCCCTAAACTCTCTATTAGTATGACAAGCAAGAAGCAGGGCCATTACTCCAAAGGTCAGGTAGTGCAATTTTAGCCAGATTTCCTTGATTGAAAAGGCAATGGGAGATGATCTAGAATGCTAGTGTTATGGAATCAATTTTAATGTCTTGATGCCCTAAGTGACAGTCCTACCTGTCGTACTAAAAAGGAAAAATAACTTTTCAGTACTGCTTGTGGCTGAGCAGTTGGCTAAAAGGAAAAGTGGGGCTGTGGGGCTTCCTGAAGTTATTTTCAAAAGTTTAAAATAACCGTTTCAACTTTTTGTTTCTTCACAATTAGCAAATATGAAAAAAGTAGTACCACTAGTCTTGTCAGGCTTATGTAATACCATTAATAACCTCTGTTGTTCTTGACAGCTGTAGAGTCATCTTGATTTTTTAAAAACTATAACTATTGCAAACATTTCCAGGCTGTAAAATGGGGTTATTTTCATTTGGCATTTGCACCATTCTGATATATAAATTACATTAGTAAGTCTGCATTGTCTACAATGGAAATTATCATAGAAATCTTAATTACTGCAGAAGGTGCTCAGATTCTATAGAGATATGCAACAGAGAAATGTCTAAGGTAAACCAAACTAATGGACTGTAGCTAGGGTTGCCAGATGGCTTCAACAAAAATACAGACCGCCCCCCCCCCAAAAAAAACACCAGGGAAAAAATTTGGGGGGGGGAGACCAAAGTTGTTGAGCAAAAAAAAAAAGGACCCCAAGAGTTATTAAGCAAAAATAAATACATTAAATACATTAAATAAATAAAAACAGCATTAAAACAGTATGGCCCCCTTAATTGCATGGAGAGTCAGAATAGGGATAGGAAGAGGAGAGGTTGAGCACTAAGACGCATGGGAAGCATTGGTTCCCCTTGCTCAGGTCTTGAGGCTTTTTGCCAGCAGCCATCTTTTTCTTTTGGTTGAGCCACAAGGGAGCTTCCCTGCAGAACCAGGTAAGCAGAGGGGCCCGGGCCTGGGCCCGGGCGAGGAGTTCTGGGGGCTGGGCCCAGTTGCCGAGTGTGTAGGGTTGCGAGGTGTTCAGTATTTTCGCCTTCTGGCTGGGAAAAGAACAGAAAATACCAGACATTTCAGGTGTCTGCTATTTTCTAAATTTTTTTTACCGGACAGGAGGCAAAAATACCAGACTGTCTGGTAGAATACCGGACACCTGGCAACCCTAACTGTAGCCTACTGTTGATAGGGTTGCCAGGTGTCTGGTTTTTAATGGGACAGTCCAGTATTTGAGCTTTTTGTTCGGGAAACAAATTGAGAAAATATAAATGAGAAAATATTAATGTCCGGTATTTTGTAAATAAGATTAATGTCGATTGTGATGTAATGTCAAGTGTGTCCAGTATTTTTGTTGAAACCTCCTGGCGACCCTACTGAAAGCAATGTATAGGAGACTCTCTTTTATTCAGTTGACAGATGCCTATTGGTTAAAGCAGGGCTACTTAACATGAAGCCCATGGGATGTATGCAGTTTGGGTTTACGTGGGTGTCAAGGATAGATCCCATCACTGGCATGATGAATGCGGAAGTAGGGGCCCGCAAAAGATCCCCAAAACCTTATCTTTCCAGGCTTTAGTATAAAACTCCCTCCCTACCCAAAATCTTAAAAACCTAGATTTTGGGGGATAAAAATCTACTACCGCCACCCAAGTAATGGTAAGAAAACCAGGGAAGAGATCACTGGGGAAATCTCAGCCTTAAAGTAAAACCAGGACACAAAAATTAACCAATACCAGGTTAATAAAAAAAAAAAAGAAAGAGAACTTTTATTATCACAACACCACTCTTGTTACAGGCATAGTTGGATTGGCTAGATGGTAAGAGCCACTAATTAATAAACTCATGGGGAATTCCCATGGGCCAAAAACTTAGTTACAAAGGAGAGAAAAACCCATTTTCAAATGCACAGACATCAGATTCCCATTCCCAAACCATAAAACAATAAAATCTAATGGATTTATCTAGACTTTGCCCTACTTACAGATGGTGAAGAGTCTTTGCTTGGAGAGAGACATGATGTCTGTCCCTCAGTATCTGGAGAGAAACTGCCCAGGGACAAAGGAGGGAAAAACCAAAAATTCCTTTGTTCCAGTTTGAAATCCCTATCTGCATTTCTATTGGCTAACTGCTACCTGGTTTGGGTACAGTTAACCCCTTAGTCCCCAGGCTGCTGGCCATCCCTCATGACCATGAGAGCAGGACTGAACATGTGGCCTACGGGTGAGATCCTTTGAACATGGCCTCCACTGGAAACACGCTCCATAATGGCATGTCAATATAATGGTCTTGTGCTGATATGCATTTTAGTAGTTAAATTCCTGGACTGTCATTGCTCATAAACAGTGCTGTCATATGGCTGGAAATTGGGTAAATATTGCATTTTATTAATATCAGAGGAACTGACTTAAATGGGGCCTGTGTGTTATGTAGTCTTGCCTTAATCTTTGTATTCATGCCCGTCAATGTGAAAGAAGCTATTTGTATATATTTGCATATATATTTGCATGTATATGCAATCAGACTTAAGTTGTGGCCCTTGGCATGTGCTGTGAGTATCATTGTGGCCCCCGGGGCTTCCACAGTTGAATAGCCCTGGGTTAAAGCAAGGTTTCCCAAACATTTTCAGCCATGGAGCCCCTACGGGGTCCTGAAAATTTGGTGGAGCCCTTAAAATATTGTGATCACAACAGGTACCCAAATTAATATTAGAATTCCAAGACTTTGTATTTTATTTCTTATGAATTCTTTTTTTAAAAGAAAACTATTAGAAAATTAGTAACAAAATAACAGGGTCATATAACTGTTATTAATATTCTCTTGCAGAGCCCCTGGACTCATCACATGAAGCCCCAAGGCTCCACAGACTTTGGGAAACCCTAAGTTAAAGGTTTTCTTAATGGAAAGTATTTCAAAAGTAATTCTCTAGCTTGGCGCATCTTGTATAACACTTGGTTGCTCCCAGATCCCAGCCACTAAATAGACCAGATTAGAGTTGGTTGCTCTTTGGTAAATTCAGTTGACTAGGAAGAATGATTGTCTCTTTTTACAGATTAGCAGTTTCCCAATCTGGAAGTTCAATTAATGTCAGAATGAGAGGGAGAAGGACGTCTATTGTTTGTTAATCAGCAAAACTTGATTCTGTCAAAAATATAACAATTTAATTATTTGTGTCCATTAAATCCTTTTTTCAGCATGGTCTCTCCTGTTTTTCCTTCTTGTTTATTCTTTTCTATCAATGTGTTGGAGAGAGACGGGGGCTTTGGGACAGGCAGGGCAGAGTTAGAGTAGAGATGAGCTCTTGCGTACTAAAATCCTTTTCTATTGTGTACCCCATAAATATTTTAATGGGTTATTGTTTGATCTGACTAGCTTGGTACTTTCAGTGAAGTTTCAATGGGAACTGGTGCAAATCAGATGTACCCCTGGCATTTAGCACAGGAGAGCCTGCAGCGCCACTCCAATATGTTTTGTTCACTAGGCAGCCAGCAGAGAGATGGGGAGAAATTTTCCTCAATCCCCCCTGCTTCAGTTAGAGAAAGATTCCTGTATCCAAATTATTGCTAATACTCCAAGTACTGGGGCTGAGTCATAGCTGAATGAGAGCGCTTGTGCTAGAATTGCATGGCAATTGCTGTAAATGCGCTGGTTAGTGGACATTGAAAAGTGACTATTTGCCCTAGAGTTAGAAGTTTGCTGCTAGAGGAGGAGATGCTGTAATTGTTTACTTGAATTACGTCCCACCCTGCCCCCATGCGCACAGCCAGCACAGAAACGTTTGTCTTTTTTTCAGAAGGTTTCCTTTCAGTGTGCAGTGGCTCAGGGAAGTGGTAGCTTAGTCAAATATAAGTTACTGAAAAGTTGATGGGGGTGAAATTGTATGGCCTGTGGTATGCCGGAGGTCAGATTAGGTGAAGTAAGGGTCCCTTCTGGCCTTGCAATCTATTAATCTATGTCCCACTAATTCTTTCTTGAATGATGGGCCTTCCTGAGCCTGCCTTTTCCACCCATTTGTGTTAGGCATCAAATGCTGTTATTAACAAATAACTTACAGCAGTCGGTGGTACAGATGAATTTACACTCAGAATCAGAATATGCAAAACTAAATGGGAAAAAATGAATTGACAAATTTGTGTTGATGTTGTATTACTCAAGCACTATAGTCAAGTTAACCTGTGTGTCATGGTGTGATTATAGACAGATGAAGTGTATGTCAAGTGCTTACTTGGGAATTACAAATGGGGAAAAAAAGACAGGGGAGAACCCAGATTTTCCCCTTTCTTACTTTCTGTTAAAGATATGTGACTTCTCTTCTTTCAATACATTTTGTAGTGGAAAAATGTGTCAAGTTCCCTTCATGCCAGAATATTATATAATTATGAAGGAAAACAAAGCCCTAAGCCTTGCTGCATGATCTGGCTTACAGGGAAGAAGCACCTTCCCCCGTCTCCCAGCTGGGGGAACAGCAGCTCGCAGGGCTTTCTTCTCCTCCCTCCCCCCCACCAATGGGAAGCTGGCACTGGTGCTCCAGTGGAATCCGGCCAATGGAAGCAGTGCAAGGCAGTGCCTAGGACCAGCGTGGGGCATGAAGGCAAGTAAGTGCCAGCCCCTTCACGTGTCACCACCTCGTTGAGACCCCACATATCCAGCCTACTCCTGCACCCTCCCTCTGTCCAGACACTCTCTACCCCCAGACTGTCCCTGCATCCTCCCCTGCTCCTGCACCCTCCCCTGGCTAGGCACCCTACCCCCAGCCCACTCCTGCACCCTCCCTTCTGGCCACACAGTGCACCTTCCCTTGCTCTTACCCACTCCACCTGGCCAGACACCCTACTCCCAGCCAGCTCCTGCACCCTTCCTCCTGCATCTCACCTACTGCCCAGATCCTGCATCCCTATCACTATCCCACTCACTGGCAGCCCTGTCCAACACATGGAACTCCCTCATTTTTGTCCCAACCCAGAGCCTGGGGGGGGGGGGTCCACAAAATCCACTAACACTAGAACCCCAGAAGAGTAAATTTGGCCTATGGGAAGTCCTGAACCTCAGTTCTCCCTGTCCCTCACCCTCCACTGGTGGGGCTGGAGTGTTAGAGGAATGAAGTGTCTGTTGGGGGCCACATCAGCAAGGGTTGGAGGGTTTGGGAGGGTTGTTTTTTTTTGCTTCTCACTTGTGTGGTCCCCAACCATTTTTATTTCTGTGGGTCAGTGGCCCCCCACCCAAAAAAGGTTCCCCACTCTGAGCATAAATAAAGAAAACATGGAAACATTTTGCGTTGGACATAAATTAATATTTTACTTTATTTAAAATGAAGTTTGATAAACTAACAGGAGAAAGTTAAAGCGCTAAGCCTGTTTAGTAATTTAATATTTCCTTTCTTACAGGTTAAATTAAATCATTCTCCCTAGCTGCAGCACTAGCAAAATGTCTCGTGCGTCATTATGTAATTAATGGTGCATTTCCATAGGCAACTGGTGGTCCACAGAAATGTTTGCATTGAGCCAGGTGGGCCACGGGCCAGGAAGTTTGAGAACCACTGTGTCAGGGGGATGGACGAGTGCTGTGTTGCGGACAGATGGGTGGGCGGGGCTGGTGGCAGTGCAGCAGAGCTGGGAGAAGAGTACCCTCCACCTCTGAAGAGCAGCCTGGGCCTGGGCCTGCTTGCTGGAAGCCCTGCCCACACTCACCTAGCACTCACCTTGCTAAGCAAGTAAAGGAGCAGCAGGGAGAGACGGCTGAGGAAGAGGGGGCCATAGTGACTGTACTGCCTGCCATAATCCTGGAAGGCAATTTGTATAACACCTTTATTACTGTACACATTTAGTATGTTATAACAAAATCATTTTGCCAATAACTGTTTTCACTCAAATTTTTCATTAACCGCTCTTATGAACACTCATTGCATGGCTATTTTGAACTCCTTTATATTTAAAAAAAATGCAGTCCACATTTACAAAAAAAGCCTTCCTTCCCCCCCTCCCCACACAGATATTCCTGAGTACAGGCCTGTTTAAAGAATTCCTCACTCGTTTCAACAGGAAGTTCTGCTTGAAAGCTGATAGCATAGCATGGTGCAATGACATTTTTAAGGCTCTGTCCTGATTTCATAAAATTACTGCATAGAGTAAACAATATAGTGAGCAACCTACAAAATTCTTGATTTTAAATAATGCTTTGCTCCGCTCAAGCCCACAAACACTGGGCAATAAAAGGAAAATGACAAATTTTATTTTATTTTTTGGAAGAAAAACCTTTGATGTTAACTCTCTCAGGGTATGTCTACACTACCCCGCTAGTTCGAACTAGCGGGGTAGTGTAGACATACCCTCAGATGATTGTCAACAACATCAAATCCTTAGATGTGAGGCATGTCTTTCACCTTCGTTCATTTTTGAATCATCCTCTATTCCTGAGTGAGGGAACATTTTGTATTGGCTAAAAACCAGGGAACTTTGCGCCACTACCGTGTGACCTTGTGCAAGTACCTCATCTTGCTCATCTATAAAATGGAGATAATACATATCAACCTCCCAGGGGTGCTAAGAGTTAACAAATGTTTTTGTTTTAATATTGTTAATATTAATTTCTGAAATGGCAAGTCATGAAACTGGGTTGCACATATTAAAAAAATTAACTCCATGTCTTTTCTTGCTCCTGCCTTGAATTATTGTAGCATGCATACTTTTAAATCTGTGTTGCACAGTTCCAGCAGGCTTTTTCAGTCTCTTGTATTCGCTGGTCTGTAACCTATAATTAGAGGCAAACTTAAATGTCTGTCAAAAAATGCCAGGAAGTTGCAGAGAAAGGAGTATGAAACAAGTGATGGCTTCAGAGAAGGTGTGCTTATTCTCCCTTCACTTTCAGTTTGAAATGCCAGTTTGAGCAGCATCATGACTTGGGCTTGGTCTACATTTAAAAGTTTAAAATGTAGCTACAGCAGAAACTGTGCTTTTTGTAAACCTCCTCCACAAAGTGAGTAGCTAGCAGCACTGTAGCACGGTTCACATTGGTGCTTTACTGTGCTGTAACTTTCTGCACTGAGGGGATGTTTTTCCACACCTCTGAACCAGAAGGTTACAGTGCTGTAAAGTGTCAGTGTAAACTTAGCTTACCTCTAGAAATATCCAAAATTCTTTGCAACTATTTCCACTGAAAAGTAAAAATGGAGTGGAGAGAAGTTTAGTACTCTGGAGCATTGTTGGAAGGCTGTGGATTCATTTTGTCTTTTAGAAAATATGAGCTTTGTTTCAATGAATCATTGGTTACTGATTGCCTGAGATTTGTGTGACTTTTTGGAGCCAATATTTCTGGGAGACGTAATAGCTTTGTTTTCTTGCAGAACTTCCAGTAGATCTGTGTTTTTGTTTTCTTGAGAATTCATACAAACTCATTTCCTTTTCATCTCAAAGTAGTTGCTTTAATGCATGGGTTCCCAAACTGGGGAGTGTGCCCCCTTGGGGGGGCATGAAGAAACTCCGGGGGGGGGTGAGATGACCCAGCCCCCCCACCCAGTCAATACTCCCCCCTAAGTTTTGCTGCTATTTTTGTTTTTTGGCCCCGGTCAGTTCCTTTTTTTTTTCCTCAACAAGTTTTGCTACTGGGGGGAGGGGGGGGGGGGG
Source organism: Pelodiscus sinensis (assembly GCF_052426305.1). Lineage (NCBI taxonomy): Eukaryota > Metazoa > Chordata > Testudines > Trionychidae > Pelodiscus > Pelodiscus sinensis. The sequence continues at coordinate 34,069,622 of NC_143060.1, read as the reverse complement.
GAAGGGAGGCAGGGTGTGAGGGTTTCTCAAAAATCAAAAAGGGGGCATGATGCTGAAAAGTTTGGGAACCACTGCTTAGTGTTTCGGTGCTTGATGCATACAGTTTCTTCCCCTTGCTAGAATCTATTTACCTGTTGATCCATACACATAACATCTCATTCATGTTGCTATGAATTTGGAATCAGTGGTTGAGAAAAGGCTTTTATTTAAAACAAATATATTCAGAAGAAGATGATACAGAGTTCATTCTGAGTATTTGGTTTTATTTGAGTAGCTCTTTTGGATCTTACACATGTAACAACTTACACTTTCTGTCTGCTTAATTGTCAACATGTGTGTTTTTTAAAAACAGATTTACTCTTGAAAGAATAAGAAAAGATAGAGGTGCATTGGAGAATATGAAGATATAAGACCAGATGTACATATAAATGCCCATGTTGTGACGGGTTGGTTTCATGAATGTGCAGCCCTGAATATTTTACTGAAGTTCTGCAGACTTGTATATACTTTTTCTAATAAAAAAACTAAAGTGGCAAATGCTTAGGGCAGAATTTTCAAAAGTGCTCAGTGTCGGCTGGCTTCACTCTGCTGCCACCCAAGTCAGACATAACTCCCATTGACTTCAGTGAGAGTAGAGTTAAACCAACACTGAAAACTTTTGAAAATCCCACTCTGAAGCAATTTCTTTTTTGCACCATTGATGAAATGCTTGAACTGGTGGACCCTCATCACCCAGTTGCAATCAATAAGTACAGTTCATTGATTAAAGCGTTTTCTTTGTCTCCTTATAATGGAGGGAGCCTGCAACCTGAAGCAAATCCTTTCCAGCAGCCACATACCACACTTCAGATACATTCACTCAGGAACCTATCCCTGCAACAGATCTCCTTATTAATTCTGTCCACATATCTCTACAGCGACACAATCACAGGCCATAACCATAAAAGCCACAACATCAAGAGCTCATACAGCCACACATCCTCTGATGTTATATGTTGTCAAATGCTAGCAATGCTCCTCTGCCATGTATATTGGCCAAAATGGCCAGTCTCTATGACAAAGGATAAAAGGACACAAATCAGACATCAGAAATAGTAACACACATAAACCTGTGGGGAAACATTTTAATCTGTCTGGTCACTCAATCATGGATTCAAGAGTAGCCATTCTTCCACAAAGAATTTTCACCAGCCAGTTACAGAGAGAGAGTGTGGAATTGGTATTCATCTACAAAATTGATATTGCTACCCTGGGCTTGAATAGACATTAACTGGATGTCACATTATAAAGCCAGTCCCCCTTGCCTTTAATAACTGTATTTTTACATCAAAAGCTAAGAATGAGACACTTCACTTAATTAACCTCATTAGCACTGGTCCTACAATTGGCAGGTATCTTTTTTTGCTGTTATGTATATCCTGATTTTTGTTATTTCCACCCCAGCTCATCCGCTGAAGTGGGTTTTACCCACAAAAGCTCATGATACTATATATATATATATATATATATATTTTAGTTTCTAACGGCATGTCTACACTAGGAAATTATTTCAAAATAACAATTCCTGAAGTAACTATTTTGAAATAACATGTCAACACTACAGGGAAGCCTCAAAATTAGTCCAAGGCAGGCTCCCTGAATGTGGACATGCTACCTCAACTTATGGCCCCAGGAAGCACTGGGGAGTAATGACTTTGAATGACTCTGGGGAGTAGTTATTTCAAAATAGAAGCAGTGGAAATTTTGGTAACTATTTTGAAATAAGCTTTATTTCCTAAGGAAAACAGGAGGAATTATTTCAAAATAACCAGCCCATTATTTCAAAACAATCGGTTTGGTAGTGTGGACACTCTGCTTGTTATTTTGAAATAGACTAGTGTAGACCAGGGCTAAGGTGACACAGGACTTCACATGGTTTATTAAAGAGACAACTCTAAATAGTAGTAAATGAGAGTAGAAAAGCAGTTGGTGAAGTAGGAAATAGTGAGGATCAGTCGAACATAAAAGAATCTAATTTAAAAAGTAACACATAAAGGCAAGCAATTGAATAATGACAAAATGTACACATTCTAGAAGTCTAAATGCTAAGACAGGTGAATTTGAGTGCCTTCCATTAAATGAGGCTCTCGATAGAGCAGGTATTGTGGAAAGTTGGCGAATGAGGAAAATCAATGGAACATAATAATACCAGGGTACAGACTATATAAGAATAACAAAGTAGGTGGGGGAGTGGCACTATATGTGAAAGAAAGCGTGGTGTCAAAGTGAAAATCTTAAATGACTCAAACTTACCACGAAATCTTTATGGGTAGAAATTCCATGCTTGAACTATAAGGCTATGACTACATTTGCAGCTTCTTGCACGAGAAATATGCAAATGAAACTAAGCATGGAATATTGCCGAGCCTCATTTGAATACCTAATGAGCCGCCATTTTTGCAAAAGAAGCTCTTGCGCCAGAAAAACCCTCTTGCGCAATGCTGGTATGCCGATTATTTTCAGGAATAACGGCATTGCGCAAGAGGGATAAAGTTTTTAGATGCCATTTTAGATGCTTCTTTAGAGCAGCTTGTCCTGGAACCTAAAAATGGAGAGCTAATTCTTGGTTTAGTCTTAAGTGGACCATAGGATCTTGTCCAAGAGGTAATTATAGCCAAACTACTTGGTAATAGAGACCAGAATGTAATTAAATTTAACATCTTTTTAGGGGGAAAAATGTCAAAGAAATCCACCACAGTAGCATTTAACTTCAAAAAGAGAAAGTTCACAAAAACGAGGAGGCTAGCTGTCTCACAAGGGTGAAATGCCTTGGAAACTCCATGAAGATAAATTAAAAACACAATAATTATTTCCAAACTAATGTGTATCCAGAGTTTAAAAAAAAATCAGTATGAAAGTTCATTCCTAGTGAGGAAAATAGAAGGGAACATAAAGTCTGTTAAGTCAAGTGTAAGGGCAAGCCAATAAAGACTTGGAAAGCAGCTAGTAAAGGACTCAAACTAACAGCAAAATTTTAAAAAATACATCAGAAGCTGGAAGGGATTGATGATAAATCCATTTTTCACCCACACCTTGAGTGTTACATACAATTCTGGTTGCCTCATCCCCAAAGTTATATAAGAATTGGAAAAGGTACAAAGAAGGAAAACAAAAAATGATTAGGGCATGAAACAGGTTGTACATGGGGAGAGATTACAAAGCCCAGGACTCTTCAGCCTAGGGGGATTTGACAGAGGCCTATAAAATCGTGACTGGTATTCAGAAAGTGAATAAGGAAGTGTTGTTTGCCCTTTCACATAACACACAAGCTAATGGTTCACATGAGGAAATTCATAGGCATAAAGTTTAAAACAAACATAAGGGAGTACGCCATCTCACAAAACATAGTCAATCTGTAGAACTCATTGCCACAGGATGTTGTGAAGGCTAAAAGGATAAATGGGTTCAAAAAGAATTTGATAAGTTAGTAGAGATAAGTCCATCAATGGATATTAGCAAGATTCTCTCTTAGCTGCACAGTAGCGCTGCTCTGAAGCTGCTTAATGAGGCCCACCCAGTCAGGGGCTCAGGGCTCCATGCTTAGAGCTGCCTGGCTGGGAGAGGGGCACTTCTCCCTCAGTTACAGTAGCAGCTGCCTGCTGAGGACAGAGCAGCGAGTCTCTCCCTGCTGATAGGAAGGGGATGTGTTCCTATCAGCTAGGAGAGACTCACTTTCTGTCCTCAGCAAAGAGTTGCTGCTGTACCTGAGAGAGAAGTGCCCCTCTCCCAGCCAGGCAGCTCCGTGTAGAGTCCTGAGCCCCTTGCTGTGCAGTGGCTCATTAAGCAGCTGCAGGGCTGTGCTACCGCACAGCTTAGAGGGAACCTTGTTTATTAGCCACAATCATCAGGGATGCAACCCATGCTCTGGGCATCCGTAAGCCTCTGACTGCCAGCCCCTGGGGCTGATTGATGGGGCATAGATCACTGGAAAACTGGCCTGTTCTGTTCATTCCCTCTGAAGCATCACAGTATTGGCCTCTGTCAAAAGCCAGGGTACTGGCCTAGCTGGGTCACTGGTCTGATCCAGTGTGATGTTCTGTTTTAAGGCAATAGAGGCCATATAAGTATCTACAATCGATGGCTAGATTAACTTCTCACCAAATTAAAACTGATCAATAATTCCACTATCAGATTTCGGTCCATCATACAACTTTTCTCTTTCCATAAAAGTCCATTGTTACTGGGGTAAACCCAGCATAGGTGATAAGCCCTTGCAATCTTAACTTTTGAACCTGAGCATTTAAAACCTTTGCTTTCTATGTATTTTTCTTGGAGAAAATAAATTGCATTAATTTCCAGTGGGGGCAGGGGTGGGCAATAATTTGTAATGGGCAGCCACTCCAAGATTTTGGTAAGTGGTCAAGGGCCGTACTTACCAAGGGGATGGCGATGGGGGTCGGTGTAGAAGGGAGCTTGGGATTGAGGACTGGGGTGCAAGAGGTAGTGTGGGGTCTGAGAGGGAATCTGGGTGAAAGAGGAGGTTATGACCTGGGACAGAGGCTCACAGGGTTCAGTAGGGGGGTATAGGTGCAGGAGAGGATTCTGGCCTGTAGCACGGTGTGACGTAGTGGGGGTACTTGCTGGGCTGTGGTGACCTCTGCTGTCTGGAGCAAGACCCAGCAGGGAAAACCTCACTATGCAAAGGTGATGCCAAACTGGTTGAACCAGATACCCCCCATGGAGAGGAACAAAGGAAGGTGGAGGCTTCCCTGGCTGGGGGGCAGGGCTGGAAGAGAGTGAGTTTAGTTGCGGGCTGGGAGCATGGTGGAGACAGCCTAGGGAAAGGGGCTGGAGTTTAGGGGCCCAGTCTCCCCCATCTCAAGGGGGCCTGAGGCATCCTAGCCCAGCTCTGTGACCAGATTCCATCTGTGCTGTGCTGTATCCTGGAGAGGCAATAAACTTCCTCTATTTCACCGGCTGGTGCAGTCTGTGCCATTTCGGGGTGCAGGAGACGGGGGACCCCCAACGCGCCGTCACACACGGGGTGCAGGGTCTGGGAGGGAGCTGTGACCTCAGAGAAGGAGGGAAAGGGAGTGCAGAGGGGTTGGGTGGTGATGTGGGGGTAGGGGATTGAGGTGTAGGGTCAGGGAGGAGTATGTGTCCAGGAAAGGATTCTGGGTAGGGGGAGGGATTTATGAGGGGATGCAGGGTTTGGGAGAGAATTGTGGCCTGGAGCAGGTGGGGAGAGGGGATACAGAGGGTTTGGGTGGTGGCCTGGGGCAGGTAGTTAGGGGGAAAAGAGGAGGTGGGGTGCCAGAGGCAGGCTCTGGCCTGGAGAGGCTTACCTAGGCAGCTCCCAGCCAGCATCCCTGCAGGAACCTGAGCCTCCCTACCTATGTGCTGGGCAGGCTGCTCCATGTGACTCTGCTCCAGCACAGGGAGGGAGAAAATGGGAGGAGACAAGGAGGGAGTGAGGAGGCTTCATTTACTGCCCCTGCCATCAGCAAAATTTCTCATCTCCTATTGGCTGGAAACCGGCCAATGGGAGCTGAGGGATTTTGCTGAGGGTAGAGACAGTGCATGAAGCTTTCTCTTGCCTGCTCAGATGGCATAGCAATTAGCAGCCTGCTGTTTAAATTGGATGCAGCTGCTCTGTAATAAGGGTGCTGGTGAGATGGCTGCAGGTCAGATCTAGCAGCTTGGTGGGCTGGATCTGTTCCTCTAGCTGCCTCTTGCCCACCCCTGCACTAGGGTGAAATTCCTGCTATTGTACAGGGCTTGCTGTGGCCTTTTGCTTAAAGAATGTATATGCACATCCACACACAGCATCTGTACATCCCAGAAAAATGGGTTCCAGGCTGGTTCTGAACATATTCTGGAATTGAGGGTGAACTGGGGACGTTAGATATAATTGCACATGGACGTTGTGGCTGGAAATTCCCACTTACAAGGTATTGAGTGGCACCAGCCACTCCTCTAGTTCATATGGGGTACATGCTATAATCCTGAGTGATACCTCTAGGTTAGAGAACAGAGAGTGGATTTCATACTGTCTCAGGGTATGTCTACACTACAGAGTTAGTTCGAACTAACGGACGTTAGTTCGAACTAACTTTCATAGGCGCTACACTAGCGCTCCGCTAGTTCGAACTTAATTCGAACTAGTGGAGCGCTTAGTTCGAACTAGGAAAACCTCATTTTACGAGGATTAAGCCTAGTTCGAACTAGCTAGTTCGAATTAAGGGGTGTGTAGCCCCTTCATTCGAACTAGTGGGAGGCTAGCCCTCCCCAGCTTTCCCTGGTGGCCACTCTGGCCAACACCAGGGAAACTCTATTGCCCCCCTCCCGGCCCCGGACTCCTTAAAGGGGCACGGGCTGGCTATAGTGCCCGTGCCAGGTGCAAGCCTGCCAGCACCCAGCCAGCAGACCCTGCACCTGGCACGGCTCGAGCCAGCCACCCGATGCCCCCCAGCCCTCCTCCTCTTCCCGGGACCAGGCTGGCGGCTCCCGGGAACTTGCCCGGGACCGCAAGAGGCGGGCACCCGCCTGGGCTAGTGCGGACATCGTGGACCTTGTCCACGATCTCTGCACTAGGCACAGGAAAGTGGCCGTCTAGGGCAGGAGAGCTGCCAGCCTGGCCACCCAGGAGCAGGTTTGCATGAAAATCAAGGGGGTCCACTGAGACCCCCGACCCTGAGCCCTGAGCTTACAATGGCCATCCTGAGTCAGACCAAAGGTCCATCTAGCCCAGTAGCCTGTCTGCCAACAGCGGTCAACTCTAGAGACCTTGGAGAGGATGGACCGAAGACAGTGACCAAGCCATTTGTCTCGTGCCATCCCTCTCCAGCCTTCCACAAACCTTGGGCAGGGACATCACTCCTACCCCCTGGCTAATAGCACTCCATGGACCCAACCTGCATCACTTGATCTCACGTCCCTTTAAACTCTGTTCCAGTTCTAGCCTTCACAGCCTCCTGCAGCAAGGAGTTCCACAGGTAGACTCTTTGCTATGTGAAGAACAACTTTCTGTTACTAGTTTGAAGCCTGCTACCCATACCTACCCTTTGGTGTCCTCTAGTCCTTCTTTATGGGAACTAATGAAGAACTTTTCTGTATGCACCCTCTCCACCCAACTCCTGCTTTTAAAGACCTCTATCCTGTCCCCCCTCCGACGCCTCTTTTCTAAGCTGAAAAGTCCCAGTCTCTTTAGCCTCTCTTCATATGGGACCTGTTCCCAACCCCTGATCATTGTAGTTGCCCTCCCCTCTCCCAGCCTCTCTCTTCCCCTCTCCCACCTCCTTTTCCCAGTCTCCCCCAGTTTTGTTCAATAAAGACAGATTCCATTTTTGAACACAATTGTCCTTTATTTTGTACATCAGGAAGGGGGGCTAGGGAAGGGTAAGTGGAAGGAGGTGAGGGAGGAATGGGGCACGAGCCCCCGATGGGGAGGACTGGGCTGGCTCTGCGGGCTCCTGGGGGTGGAAGCTCTCCTGCAGCCCCCCAATTGCCCCCTCTCACCAGATGGCAGCCTGCGGCAAGTGCAGCCGGGCTGATGGCCAAGTGCTGTGATGTGCCCAGTGTGGGCACTCAGGGCACTCCAAGCCAGGACTGCTTTGCAAGCGGGAAACCCCCTGAGAACTGTCTGTCCGGGGTGGGGGTCGGGTCCTTTTAAGCACAGCCCTCGGCTAGCCTCTCCACGCTCTAAGTCCTCCTCTGATGCCCTGCTGGCACTGCTTCCGGCCATCCTTAAGCCCGGTTCAGGGTCCACTTAATGTGGACATGCTAGTTCGAATTAGCAAAACGCTAATTCGAACTAGTTTTTAGTTCTAGACGCGTTAGTTCGAATTAGCTTAGTTCGAATTAACTAATTCGAACTAAGTTAGTTCGAATTAGCGCTGTAGTGTAGACGTACCCTCAGTCCTGCATAGGGGTTTTATGTGTGTTTCAAACTTTCCTTCATTCCCCCTTAAAAACATAAGCAACCTCCTATCTCCTTACTCTTCTGTTTATACTTACTGGGAATTGCCTGGGGGTTGATTTTAGTAGGTCTAGTAAAGACCCACTAAATCAACCACAGATTGTGTTCTCTTTGGCTCTGGTACTCAACTTGATCAAGAAGCATAAGAGTTTCTCTCATCGACCCTCCACAGCGGAGATACCATATTAACTCAGTCTAAGATATGTTGACTCCAGCTACGCTATTCACATAGCTGGAGTACTGTATCTTAGGTCAGCGTTGCTGCATAGTGTAGACCTTGCCTTAGACCCAGTAAGTATACCTAGACTTTAGTAAGGCATTTGATACGGTCTCGCATGATATTCTTATTGATAAACTAGGCAAATATAACTTAGATAGGGCCACGATAAGGTGGGTGCATAATTGGCTGGATAACCGTAGTCAGAGAGTTGTTGTTAACGGTTCTAAATCCTTCTGGAAAGGGATAACAAGTGGAGTTCCGCAAGGTTCTGTTTTGGGACCTGTACTGTTCAATATCTTCATCAATGATGTAGATATTGGGATAGAGAGTACGCTTATTAAGTTTGCAGATGATACCAAACTGGGTGGGGTTGCAACTTCTTTGGAGGATAGGGACATAATTCAAAATGACCTTAGCAAGTTAGAGAAATGGTCAGAGGTAAACAGGATGAGGTTTAATAAAGAGAAATGCAAAGTGCTCCACTTAGGAAGGAACAATCAGTTCCATACATACAAGATGGGAAGCGACTGTCTAGGAAGGAGCATGGCGGAAAGGGATCTAGGGGTCATAGTGGACCACAAGTTGAATATGAGTCAACAGTGTGATGCTGTTGCAAAAAAAGCAAATATGATTCTAGGTTGTATCAACAGGTGTGTTGTAAGCAAAACTCGTGAAGTCATTCTGCCGCTCTACTCTGCACTAGTTAGGCCTCAGCTGGAGTACTGTGTCCAGTTCTGGGCGCCACATTTCAAGAAAGATGTGGAGAAATTGGAAAGGGTACAGAGAAGAGCGACAAGAATGATTAAAGGTTTAGAGAACATGACCTATGAAGCCAGGCTTCATGAACTGGGCTTGTTTAGTTTGGAAAAAAGAAGATTAAGGGGGGACATGATAGCGGTTTTCAAATATCTAAAAGGGTGTCACAAGGAGGAAGGAGAAAATTTGTTCCTCTTGGTTTCTGAGGACAGGACAAGGAGTAATGGGCTTAAAGTGCAGCAGGGGAGGTTTACATTGGACATTAGGAAAAAATTCCTAACTGTCAGGGTGGTCAAATATTGGAATAAATTGCCAAGGGAGGTGGTGGAATCTCCCTCTCTGGAGATATTTAAGAACAGGTTAGATAGACATCTGTCAGGGATGGTGTAGACGGAGCTTGGTCCTGCCTTGAGGGCGGGGGGCTGGACTCGATGACCTCTCGAGGTCCCTTCCAGTCCTATTATTCTATGATTCTATGATTCTATGAAGTAAGAAGTTCATAAAACTCATGCAGTTTTGTGGGCATGTTAAAAGTTCATGAATTTTGAAATCAAATGATACACAAATCCTCAGTCAACAGGTCCCCAGCTCCCTGTCACTTATTTTTATGGTTAATGGCTTTTTTATATTCCATTTTCTACAAGTTTTCATTTGGCAGAATTAAGCAGTGCACACACAGTGCTTAAACTTGACTTTGATGTACATTCTGTATCTGAACAAAAGCTCAGGTCTTCTATCTACAAGGTGCAGATCAATTACCTTTTCAAAAAGTTACCTCCAAAATTTCCTTTAAATAAAAAAGAAAAAATGATACCACAATCAGCTATCTGAAGACAGGGATATTGAAAGGCTTAAAAAAATAAAAATAAAAAAGTAGGCCAGGCTGAAGGTATGAGGGAGGGGTTCCAGAACAACAGTTTTAGGATTAAACAGTTTTAGGATTAAATGCCTGTGCTGAATAATCCCATTACCCTACATGGAAGGAAATGGTATGTAATACGTTCATTTTCATTCTTGAAACAAGTAGATTGCTCACATGCTAATGAATTAAATATGTGACAACTTTTAAGAGCAGCATAGTTGCTGAATTGTCAGTGCAGGTGACTTTATCATCAGCAGACTTATGATGAGGATATGCGTACGTAGGATGAAATAACCACTTGTTTCAAAAAACAGACTCTAATATCTTATGTGAAGGTCGGTCGGTCTCATAGATTTGATTCCTTAATATTCTAGCTGACATTCCCATTTTCTGAAGTATGAGTCTTTGGATACATAAGTCTTAGATATTGTAGTATCACGAAAGCTACTATGTGCAGCATTGCAATTAGATAGAGAAAATCCTCTTACTATGGCACATATGTGACTGGTAAACCAAAGCTTCAGAATCCTTTCCAACTAGAACTGCAGTAATGGCACTTTGATTGTAGTGGTAATGCTTTTTATTTTAAAAATAAAATAAACTAATGCTTGGTTTTAGAGACACAGTTTACTGGAAGGTGACATATGCATTAAACTGAGAATAAGTATGGCTAGAACCCTTCTAGTAACAAACTTAAGTTAATCTGATTTTTTTTTCTTGAGCTGATATGAGTTTGAGGTATTGCTTCAAAATGGAGGAAATGAAACATTTATATTAGTAATTTGGATCCTACTATATTAAATGCATTAGTTTAAAAACTCCGTATTCCTTGAATATTAGCAAAATAGTCAAATGCAAAAGAAGCTATTCAAAATGTCTTTTAATAAAAGTTGAAAGTCTTCAAAATATATTTGCCCCTCGAGCAAACTTTTTTCATTTAATATTGTGTCTGTTAATTAGTGCTTCAAATTTGCAAATTCTTTATTGGTTTATATCAATGTAATACCCAAAGCTCATCTCATTGCCAGATTTGAATGAAATATGATCCTGTTTATTCTATTAAAATGAAGGCTTGAAATTGTTACCCAAATGCCACAGGAATTCTTGCCATTTTCTCATCAAATTCCTCATCAGATTTTTTGTTAAAGTCACATTGTTTTAGATTTTGTGCCTTGGCATTTAAATGAAATTCAATGTGCCCCACTGGAGAAAACATCTGCAGGGACATATTATGTACAATATCTATTCCAATCAAGTGTACTGTGTGGCTGAATAAGAAGCTTATTCTTACTCCACTTAGATTTACTCTAATGTGGCTACTGAGTCAGTCTAAGAGAAGAAACATTTAGAAAATTGAACTAGCAGATGAGGAAAAGTGAAGTTTTTTGTTTCCTTAATACTCAAAGCAAATAAATTGCAGGGTACAAAACTCATTTTAAGCCTGGGATTTTCAAATGGAACTGTGAGAGTTAGGTGGCCAGTAAGTGCCCAGTGAATTCAGTTCTGAAGTTCTTTTCATTCCTCTGATAATCTAAGCCAGTGAATAAAATTCTGGCTCTTCTTTTAATATAGATCTTTTATATACAGAGTCTTGATCCACAAACCTAAGGCTAGTCATGGAGAAAGAGGCTGCTTCTTAATCAGAGGAGGTTCTTTCCCATTAGAAGCAACGGCATATAATTCCTTATACGTCTGCGCCTTTGACAAACGGTAATTGGAGAGTGAAAATTGGAGGAGGGAGCCCCCTGCATCCACACCACCAATCGGGGTACAAGTAGATCCATTTTCCTGATCATGAATTTGCTCATGCCTCCCTAAGTGCCATGTTGCATGGACTAAGGATTGGGGAGGCCTTAACCATCTGAATAAATGCTTATTTTTAAAGATATGCCAGAAGCAAATGCCCTGCTGAACCCTGCTGCTCAAGCTGTGAAGGAGAGGGCTGCAGTTACAGTGGTGGCCCTTGCTAGCCGAGAGTGTCCAAATAGTCTGGTTCCCCATGAGGTGACTTCTTGAGAAAGTTGATCTCAATGCCAAGAATTTATGGGAAAAATTATATTACCAAAGAAAACGGTAAATTGACTGCAGAGTTCAAACAAACTATTCTTGTATGTGAATATTTCATCTGAAGAAGTGGTCTGTGCCCACGAAAGCTCATGATACCATCTACATGTTTTGTTAGTCTTGAAGGTGCTGCTAGATTATTTGTTGTTTTTAAAGTTTTTCCAGTTATAGACTAACACTGCTACCCCTCTGAAGCTTTTGTTTGTGTATATGTTTGTTATAAAATAGTTTTTTCTGATAAGAGCTTGGACAACACTGAAGAGGTGTTAAACCATACTCTATCCCAAGAATGGTCTTGTTTTTCCCTGCTCTCCAACCACAGTTCTGATGGAATAGGAGAGCTTTAGACTATGCCTGCAATTCAACAGTGCCAGGTTCTGATGCACTGGTTGGAGTAAGGAGTTTGAATCAGGGGTCCCATTGCTGAAAATATTCTGAAAATATTCTGCAGACATCTCTCTTTGAAATCCAGAGATTGTTGGCATAATTGTAATAGATAATCCTTGCTCTCAAAGGAGATCTAGGGAAAAAAAGGCAGTGTAGCAGGTAGCCAAGATCTAAACTATACATATCAAAATCAGCACTCTGGATTGTATCTGAAGCAGATATGCTGGTGGTAGTAGTGTTTTGTACTACCTACAGGTGACTCCACTGAACAACAGAGAACAGCTGTGTTATGCATTAGAAGTAGCATCCCAGTGGTTTTGGAATAAACCTACACAGTGTCCTAATCTAATTTATTCGTAATATACAGGTTGAACCTCTCTAGTCTGGCGCCCTAAGGACTTGACCAGTGTTGAACCAGAGACTTTGCCTAGTCACAGGAGATCAATATTGTATAGCAACATTACCAACATTTCCACTGCTTACTGGGCTTTTAGAAGACATTTAGGGGTAAATTAGAGTTAAATAATAGCACAGAGCACTGAGAGCCAGTGTTCTTTACTTTATGGGACCACAGGAAACTTGGCCACTCCTATGATAAGTGGGCATCCAGCTACCAAAAATCATGCTGGGTCATGGATGTTGCCGGATTAGAGAGGTTCAACCTGTAGTAGCAATGAGAAGACCCAGTCACTATTGTATTGAGTGCAGTGTAGGAATCTAGTAAGAGATCATCTCTGCCACCAAAGAGTTTACAGTCTTAGTTTCTGACAATATGTTAAATGGATTAATCAAAGAATGAAAAGGTGAAAAGAATGAAGACTGACAATAAGCTCGGTTATGTAGATTAGCTTTCTTGTGATATATACAGTGTTACTGGGGACTAATGGAGACAAATAAGCAGATCAGTAGTCTCATCTTGCCACCTGCCCAGCCATTAATATCTAGCAGTGTTCTCTAGGGGTCCCTAGATGAGTGTGTCTTGAGGAGGGATTTGAAGGATAATAGGATAGTGGTTTCATGGATTGTGGATTTGGATTTTGTTTTGTTTGCAGGGCATTCTGTGAATCAGGGTGGGAAGCATGGACTACAGCATTAAAAAGCTTGCTGCAAAAGTGGTCAAGTGGACAATAAAGGATGACTCTAGTGGAATAAAGAAATGGGTGGCTGATACATTTGAACAGGTAAATACAGCAAGGTTAGGTTATTTATTTTTTCTGGATTTCTGTCCTTGTTGTCAACTTCAACAGTACTCTAAAAAGTGACCCAGTAAAAATAGCATTGGATTCCATGCTTATTGGCTCTCAGTGATTTCCTATTAAAATTGCAGAGTTGACAAGGAAAGGATGACTCCCTAGCCGCCAGTTCAGCAGTCAGTGTTTTTTTTCCAGCTCACGAAATCATCACCAGTAATAAAATTTCAATAGGCCTAATTCTGTCTTCAGTTTTCACTGTGCAAAATGGGCAGAATGTTGGCTTTTGCAGCTGCAATGATTGGACTGATAAAATTTGGTTCTTGCAGTTGGAGTGATGCAATTTATTAATTAACAATAGATGAGTCTGAATCAAATCTATTTTAGCTGTGCTTGTATCCACTGGACTAAAAGGGCTAATAGGTAATATTATTATTTTTTGACACTAACAACAGTATGTAAAACTATAAATACACATATAAGAGAAAGATCTCTTGACTGTGAAACTGGAGCTTATTCACTTCTAGGTACATAGTCAAAGCACGCAACTGCTTATGTAACAAATGCAGCATCTGCATTCATATCTCATGTTAACTGCTCAGATGAACCAAATATATTGATCATATCAATATTCTATTGAGCACATTAAAAAATAGAGCTATATACTACTCAGAGTTCTTTTTTTTATTTTTAGTGACCTATTTTTTAATACAAATTTTGAGTTTCATGTTGTGATGACATTCTTGTTTAACTCTGTGACAGACAGTATTTGATGTTTTTTAGTACACTAGAAAAGTGCAGCTGTATTTTGTGCAGCATTTATAATGTCCAGGAAGGTTCCTGTATGCAAATAACAGATCTGCAACAGATCATTGTCTTAGCAAAGTATTGTGAATTCCAAGTTGTAACCTGTAAATATTAGTTATTCAAAGCTTTTCAGCATTTACCTCATTATCACTAATAGCACTGCTCTCTCTCTCTCTCTCTCTCTCTCTCTCTCTCTCTCTTTTGCTATATCCTTATTTTACAGCAATTTGAGAAGAGCATTTGAATTGCAATACTGGAATGTCTTCAGAAGAGAGATTCTCAGTGCAAAAATGTAGTACTTCTATTAAAAATGATGGTCAATTCAGTATGTAGTTAAACTAAGAAAAAAATGCACTGTATTATCCAGCATCTGTAATAAATGAAGGACACGGATACTGTATTTATCAGTGTAAGTTTTGCTGGTATGCTTTTTCAAAAATGTCAGGAAAGACTGAGCAAAATGTTTTCAGATAGCCAGGCCAAAGATACTGAAAATCAGAATGCAGAGTTCCTGCCTGATGAGACAAACTCCATGCATATCTCATCAAATTCTGCCCTGACAGAAGTTAATGGGAGCAATGTGAACTAATGTGAGGGCATAATTTGGCCCCAAGTGTCTAATAACATTAGGCTAAATCTGTAAAACACAAAATTCAATGAGACTAAATTACTGCTGTGGCTAGATTTCAGAAGTGCCATTAATAAGCTCTGAATGTTTGGTTCTTCTCCCTTTTATTTCTCTCCTCCTTGTACTCGAATGTCCTCCAGTTTTAGGATAAAGGGCCTCATTGTCTCAACACTTTGCACCATGCTGGCACCAAAATGTCGGCAAGTGATTGGGAGTACTACAGTGGAGGTTCCTCTTGATACTCAGGTCCGGTATGCACTATAGTGTGAGGTCAAAATAAGTCATGTTAGCTCAATTTAATAATGTATGTATCCACATTACCAAGCCCCTTCCACTGACCTAAAGGGCTTTTAAAACTAGTTCCTGTGCTCAACCGCCATAAGAGACATAGAGCTAGAATTGATTATCCTGAGTCAATTTAGGAGTAATGTAGACCTAGCGCTGTGTAATTCAGAGGGATTGGCCTCCAGGAAGTGTCCCTAAGTGTTCTGTTGTGACTTTCATAGAATCCTAAAATCCTAGAACTGGAAGGGACTGCCCGAGGTCATCAAGCCCCCTGCCCTCATGGCAGGACCAAGCACCATCTAGATCAGGGCTGGGCAAGAGCCTGTCAGTGGGCCGGATTTGGCTGACCAAGCTCTTTCATCGGGCCTGTGCAGTAGCTCCCGGCCCTGCCCCCTAATGCACTGTCTGGGAGCCACCGGGGAGGCGTGAGCCCTTTCAACTGCTTCTATCTAAAGAGTTTGCACCTGCCGATAGGCTGCCAGGCAGCACGTTAGCAGCTGCCCAGCAGCCACAAGCCCTTTAAAGAGAAGCATTTGAAAGGGCTCGCACCTGCCTGGCGGGTCTCAGGCAATGCGTTAGCGGCAGGGCTGGGAGCTGTGAGCCCTATCAATTGCTTCTATTTAAAGGGCTCATGCCTTCTGGGTGGCTACTAAGGCACAAGCTCTTGAAATAGTAGGAGCTGAAAGTGCTCGCAGCTCCTTCCCCACTGCTAACATGTTGGGAGCCACAAGGTAGGCACAAACCCTTTCAACTGCTGCTATGTAAAGACCCTGTTCCTTCTGCCTGAGGCCCTGCCCCTTCCAGGGCGGCTTGCGATCACTTTGAAATTTTTTGAAGTGCCCACCCCTTCCAAAATTATTGCCCACCACTAATCTATATCATCTAACCTGCTCTTAAATATCTTCAATGATGGAGATTCCACAACCCCTCTAGGCAATTTATTCCAGTGTTTAACCACCCTGACAGATAAGGCGTTTTTCCTAATATCCACCGTAAACCTCCCTTGCTGCAATTTGAGCCCATTGCTTCTTGTCCTATCCTCAGAAGTGAAGCCGAACACTTTTTCTTCTTTGCTTCATGTATCCTTTTAGATACTTGAAAACTACTATCATGTCCCCTCTCAGTGTTCTCTTTTCTAAACTAAACAAACCCAATTCTTTCAGTCTTCCCTCATAGCTCATGTTCTCTAGACCTTTAATCATTTTTGTTGCTTTTCTCTGGACCGTCTTCAATTTCTCCATATCTTTCTTCTAATGTGGTGCCCAGAAATGGACACACTACTCCAACTGAGACCTAGTCACTGCAGACTCTACTGCTCTTTAGCCAGGTACACAGGAAAAGCCCCAGGACCTTTTGAATTCTCATTTTCTGTGTGATCAGTGTGGAGAGCTCACCAGCTGATCATGCTGATACCCAGGGCCGCAAATGTGCTGCATCATGGCGCATACAGGAGACATTGGATCTGATTGTTGTGTGAGAAGAGTTTGTCTAGGCAAAGCTCCAAACCAGCAGAAGAAATGCTGCAGGGACAAACAGCAGTGCTATGTGAAAATAAAGGAGATCTGACCAGAAGACAAAGAAGGCAAAAAGTCGCTCAGTTTCTGAGCCACAGAGATGCTGCTTCTGTGAGCATTTATTTGCCATTCTAGGCAGAGACCCCATCAGTACACACAGACTCTCTGTGGATTCCTCCCAGGAGCACTAGGCAGCCTCGGGGAAACAACGAGGAGGAGAATGTTCAGCAGGCAAGCAGAGGATCCATTCTCCCTGGCAGCCAGGAACTTTTCCTAACTCGGCAGCCATTCCTCTCCCAGGACATATTGTTGCTTGACTATGATGATGGGGAGGATCCTACTTGTGAGAAAACAGTTATAATCACAGTACAGGGGTTAAATGCAAGTATGTTTACCTCCGATTAAATAATTGGGATGCAGTGGTGGCCAGTTCAGCTATACTGAGGTTGCTCCCTGGAAAAGGCTGCTTATGCCTGGGTATGGACCAGGAATTCTCTTTGGATATCTCTAGGAAGCTCTCACCAAGGTACTCTGCAATCCTTTGCAGAAGATTTCTGGGAAGGGCTGTCTTACTCAGTCCACTGTGAGCGTTATGTGTTCTGGCATCCTCATGGCACACAGCATATCTGCAAGTGGTCAGGGTCTGTGCCCAGATGCCTGCAGCATCCACTCTTTTTTCTCCTCTGTTACTCTCAGCACAGTGACATTGCATATGGGTACCTAAGTGAAATGGGGGAAGTTTCTCTCTCTGTCTCTCTCTCACCCACTCACAAAGTCCCCTTCCTGTTTGCACTTGGAAGGGATCATCTCAGACCACAGCCAGCACGTTCAAGAAAGGCGGAAGGGGGGCACATTGTCTGTACAAATCCTGTCTCTAACCACCCCTGACTTGGTGCCACAGTGGAGTAACAAAAAGCAGAAGCTAGTAGATTAACACACACAGTTTTTGCGGGGATGTATGCTGATGCCCATCCTCAAGCACCATCTAGGACATTATGGAAAAGGGGAGCTACCGTTTGAAGTGATCAGTCACGGATGTTTGAAAAGTAGTAGCCAAAGTCCCCCCTTCTCTTTCTTGTGGGCTTACCAGGCTGCCTGCAAAAATAGGCAAAAAATTGTTTGCTGTTGCTTTCAAGGATAAAGAGAAAGAGGGGGGCAAGTGTGTCTTGGGAGGCTGACGACATGTATCCAAAACCACCCTAAAAAATGCTTTTGTCCCATCAGGCAATGGGAACCTAACCCAGAATCCAATCGACTCTAGGAACTGTGGGATAGCTGCTGCAGTGCATCGCTTCATCAGGCGAATGTAAGCCCCTGTACTGAGGATGTGCTCTGCTTACCAAATGTGCAAAAGGGGGACTTTTTAAAATTGGAGGCTAAATTGTGACTTAAATAAATGTAACCTAATAGACACATCTTTAGGGATTAGAGACTCCAAACCATTTCCCCTCTTACAGACAGACACTGGCTCCAGTACAGGAAGAGTTAGGATGAACAACTATCTCCTTGAGATTTTGGCCAGCAGCACAGGATTCTCCAAATTATATCAGGACTAGAAGATTTACCTAGTATTGCCTGGTCCCTTCAGATTAGGGAGCTGGTGGTGTAGTGGGCGCGGGAGTCAGAGCAGAGCCTTGGGGATGGTTCAGGGTATGTGAGAGTGAATGTTGGGAGGGTGAAAAGGATCTCAGAGTGCAGGGGGGTTCCTATCCAGTGGGATTTTGTCTCTCCTCCTGGCCGGTGGGGCCTTCCTCCCCTCCAGCCCCCATGGGCTGCCAGGGGCCTTCTGTCTCCATCCAGTCCTCCTGGCTACCTAGGTCCTTTTCTCTCTCCCCTCCTCTGGCACTTCTGCCAAGGGCCGGGGGGCAGGGGAAGATTTTGGGGCAGGGAAGCCACTTATTCGGTCTGGTGGCAGGCAAGATGGTGAGCCCCAGCCCAGCTGGCCACTCTCTTCGGGTATGACTACACTACCCCGCTAGTTCGAACTAGGAGGGTAATGTAGGCATACCGCACTTGCAAATGAAGCCTGGGATTTGAATTTCCCGGGCTTCATTTGCATAAGTCGGCCGGCGCCATTTTTAAATGCCGGCTTGTTCGAACCCCGTGCCGCGCGGCTACACACAGCACGGGCTAGATAGTTCGAACTAGCAAGCCATTCCGGCTTCAAATCCCGGGCTTCATTTGCAAGTGCGGTATGCCTACATTACCCCGCTAGTTCGAACGAGCGGGGTAGTGTAGTCATACCCTTAGTTGTGTGGATGCCCCCAATGGTATCTCTGCATATAACTCTCCTCTGCAGCCTCACTGCCCCCAGTGGTCACTCTCAGTATTCTGACCCTCCTCTCTGTTCCCCTCCCCTTCCCTATTATAGAAAACAGTCCCGTTCCCAGCACTTCCTGTTTTCCTGGCACAACCAAGCCTTGACCTTGCTTTAAGTCAGGATAAGAGGAAGCTGCTTTCCAAATTTGGTGGTCCTAGTTTTTATCTTTTAGGAGGAGTTCTTGCACAAATGTGCAGACAGACCAACAGGCATTTCTAAAATATATAGATTTGCATAGAAAGGGCATCAGAATTGAATGACTTCAGTTTTTGAGTTCCTCTACTCCCACACTACACCCAATAGTCTGCACTGTAGACTTTACTCTGGAAAGATAAACAGTGTTTCTAATGACAGCAGCACAATGAAATAAAAGTAGGAAATGTTCACAGGCACAAGCACAAGTTAGATGCTCATCTCCCATTAGCTTTCAATGGAAATTAGGTGTCTACAATTTGTGACTTTGAAAATCACTCACTAAAATATTGTATACAGTTGTATTTCAATATTTGCTATTGTGTGCTGAATCATTTAGTTGATAATATACTGTTCATGGTTTTAAAGATGACTTGATTTTTTTTCTTGCTTCCTGTTTATTTGTAAAACTATTTCTCCTTTTGGTGATATTCTTGGCATATTTTGCTGTATAGAGTACTGAATGTGTTGAGTGTCCTTTATTTCCAATGTCTTCCATGTCTTCAGCATCTTTCAGGATGAAGTCCTTAACTATGAGTTTCAAAAATATTTCTGACTTAAAGAATTAGTGGCTTTAGAGGCACAGAATGAATTTTGTGTTGGTATCTTCTTAGAAACAGTTGCTCCAGATCAAAAACATTTCCTGCTCTGTTGTCCCTTACCGTATCAAATAACAATTGAAACAGCAACAGCCAATGAACATGGATCAATGATATCTGCAGCCACCGCATTTGTGTAGGTTTAATCCATTTATGTGAAAATCAAGTTACTGCTGGTCTGGTTTTTTTCCCCCTTTACTGGAAACAATTGATAACATTACTTCAGAAGAAATTAATCCAGAGAATTAATTAGCAAAATCTAATATCCAATAAATGGAGTCTTAAGAAAGATTTCATGGGTGGTCAACTGTGACATTAAATGGAAGGTAAGAAAACAAAACCCCTGAGCTGTTTTATTTTTTACACAGAAATAGTAGTGACAGAAAAGGAAGGGAGGAGTATGACTTTGGCTCTGGGGAGAAATAGGACAATACTTGTACCATCACCAAAAAGCAATTGAGAATTATTTTTCTAGCCAAAATATCCACCTGACCTCCTTTGTGCATACAGTTTTTACCTACAAAATGTCAGGGGTGAATCCTTTATACATGCAAATATTAACATTTGGGTAGTGTCCTGATTTGCAAGGGCAAAACAAGCAGATGGTTGTCCTACTTGTTAATGTGTAGTAACACCAGGACTCCCATGCTGAGAGCAGGTCCCTGTAGTGCTAGGGGCTGAACATAGAGACCTAGCTTCAGCAGTATGTGTTAGCATGTGCTTAACTTTAACCATGTGGGTAATCTCATTCCAATTCAGTTAAGCACTTAGGGCCAGATTTATAAAGGTGTTTAGGTCCTCAAAGATGCAGATCGACGCCTGCTGCTTTTGAAAATCTCATTAGGCACCTATCTGCTTTTTCAGGAAGTCTAAATACCTGATACAAAACTGGGAGCTTATTGATTTAAATAGGACTTAAGCATATGCTTCTGTATTTTACTGAATTGGTCCCTCATAATGGACTGCCCCATCCTGTGCCTGAATAGTTTATAGTATCTACCTGTTAATATTTGTATGCACCTCAGCCAGGGCTGACTCTAGGTTTTTTGCAGACGCAAGCAAAAAAAATTTTTGGCCACCCACCCCCTTTTTTGTTGGCTTTTTTCACATGTTTGCACTTTGCAATGCTTTGTTTGTTTGTTTTCATTTTCGTCCCAGTATTTTAGCCCTATAAATACCAAATATAATTTTAATTTTTTTTCATAAAGGCAAAGGCGCTTCAAGTAAACTCCCCGCCCCCCCATTCACTCGCTGCTGGGTCACAACCTGCTCTGCCCAGCCCTCCCTGTGGACAAGCACCCCTCACTCCTGACCCACAGGGGGAGCAAGGTGCAGGGACAGCGCAGAGCCAGAGGGACATGGGGAACAAGGGGAGCAGGATTCACCATGGGGAATAGGAGGCGCAGAGCCAGAGGGGCGCATGGACCGGGGGAAGCAGGAGGACTGGGGTGCGCAGAGACAGAGGGGTGCAGGGAACAGTGGGGGGAGGTACAGGGGTGGCACGGGGAACGGGAGGTGCAGAGCCAGAGGGACGCAGGGATTGGGGGGAGCGGGGTGCAGGGGAGGCACAGGGAATGGGACATGGGGAATGGGAGGGGCAGAGGGATTGGGGTCCAGGGGCAGTGCAGGGAATGGGGGGCACAGACCCAGAGGGGCACAAGGAAAAGGGGCTGCAGGATGCAGAGGGGGCGCAGAGCCAGAGGGGCGCAGGGACCGGGGTTCAGGGGCGGCACAGGGAACAGGTGGCACAGAGACAGAGGGGCGCAGGGATCGGGGGGAGCAGGGTGCAAGGGCCAGAGAGTCGCAGGGAACAGGGAGAGCAGAGGGACCGGGGTACAGGGGAGCAGGGTGCGGAGTGCAGGGGTGGTGCGGATTAAAGGCAGTGTGGAGCCAGAGGGGTGCGGGGTGGGGCAGGCGCAGTGAGCTGGGCAGCCGGCAGGGAGCGGTCTCTCAACAGCGAAGGGGGCTGGGGCCGTGGCAGGACTGGGGCAGGGCAGAGCCTGGTTGTGCTGCACTCCGCAGCCAGCTCCCGGGGACATGCAGCCAGACCTGAGCTCCCGCGGCCCTTTAAAATCAGCGGGGCGGGGCATTGCCGGGGGTGGCTGCTTACCTGGAAATGCCTCTCCTGGAAATGTGCCTCCCCAAGCACGTGCTTGATTTGCTGGTGCCTAGAGCTGGCCCTGACCTCAGCTCTAAAAGGGGCCCTTTGTCGTTAAAGATTGAGATTCTCTGCTGTTTGCAATACAGTATAAATAGAACCTTTAAGAAGGAAGCAGGAAATTTCCAGATACTAATTTCAGCATCTAAGTAACTTCTGCCCTGACGCAAATGGATGGGAATCCCTGACTTAACTCTGGGCCAGGGCTTGTCATGCAGGATGTAGCTGCTTTTGATAGCTGTGCTCATTCAGCATGTGTACTAACTCTGAACAACAGTATCCTTCCTTAGAGAGGTGATTTGCTTTATCTTGATTTCTGGGCAATGCCTTTATTTAATGAAATGTTGTCACATTTTTATCTCTTGAAATTGACAGCATTTAGCACAGTGAGTGGGTTATATGAAGGATACAGTGACTGTTGGATTCTGGGCTAGTCGGAGGGGTTTTATGTGATCTCAGGACCCTGTGTATCACTAATTATTACAAGTAAAAATAAAGCATGACTAAAATATCAGTCATTAGGAACTACTTGCTGTGTTTCTCAATCAAATTACTTACAAAATTAGGGTTTTTTTAAAGATATAAGTTTACTGAATTATTTAAATTACAATCTAGTTTTTGCAGGGGAGAAAACCCTAAGGCATGTGTAAAACTAGTAGCTACATAAAGCAGAAGAATCAGATGTCTGCTGAGCGAATTGACAGAACTCATTAATCTTAGATGCAGTGTACTATAGAGTCTGTCCTTTCATGCACCTGCCCATGCCTAAAGTAATTACTTGATGGCACTATTAATACTGAAGAGCTTGAGTGGGGATAGGGTTATCTTCTCTTCTTAGTAATTGATTGCTAGCTGATTAGTGGACAACATTTTTCTTGCGGTATAATTGCCTTTGTGCTATTGTAGCCTTTCTAACCTGGGGGTTAGGCCATCTTACTGGTTTCAAGGCCTTGACAATAGCACCATAGCCCTCAAAGTAATGAACTGGAACTCAATCACTGTGAATTCCCCAAACAGTAGATGCCTTGTTAAATGTATTTCAATGATATCCTCTTTTGCAACAATAAGGCAAGAAAAGATTTGTTGGCTCACCCCCCCATTCTCCACCAGGAAAGTACGGGCAATACCTACAAGTCTGATGTGAAAAAGCAGGCTTTTGACATACATTCAATCATTTTGACTGTGCATATAAAACTGTTGCTTAAAACATATCAGACCTGTGGAATAATCTCTACTAGTCTATGTAATTTCACAGGAACTGCAAATTCATGGATTCATTCTCCTGAGAAGCACTGCTTTTGATAGGGTTCCCAGGTGTCCGGTTTTGAACCAGACAGTCCAGGATTTGAGCTTTCTGTTTGGGAAACAAATTGAGAAAATATAAATGAGAAAATATAAATGTCTGATATTGTCTAAATAAGATGTAATGTCGATTGTGATCTAATGTCAAGTGTGTCCGCTATTTTTGTTGAAACCATCTGGCAACCCTAGCTTTTGAGGCTTTGAAAAACCTATTTCTGGGGTGCCAGGAATCAGCTTTATTCCCACTTGAATGCAGCAAAGAAAAGCCTTTGTAGCAGTTCTGTGCAAAGTGATAGGGACAGGTGCAATGATGAACTCAAAGGGCCCTGCATGAATAATTTGTTAGTAGAATCCGCCATTGGGCTTCATGAAGGGACACTCATATCACACTGATTTTTAAAAAGATATTTTTAGCCCTTTTTTTGAATGAAGCTGGCCTTAAAAATGTCATTGAAGAGGCTTGAAGGAGACCAACAGCTGAAGCTACTTCTGCAGAGGCAAGGAACAAAAAACAAAAACAACAAAAAAAGAGGAAGGAGAATCCCGGGATGACAGAATAAGGAGCAGTGGTCTCAGGTGCAGTTGTGGAGATCTAGGCTGGATATTAGAAAAATCTGTTTCATAGGAGGGTAGTGAAACACTGGAATGGGTTGTCTAAGGAGGTGGTAGAATCTCCATCCTTACAGGTTTTTAAGGCAGGCTTGACAAAGCCCTGTCTAGGATGATTTAGTTGGGGTTGGTTCTGCTTTCTGCACGGAGTTGGACTAGTTGACTTCCTGACATCTCTTCCAGTCCTAATCTTCCATGATTCTGTGTGAAAGATCCCACCTTCCCAGACAATACATGCATTCTATGTTAAATTTCAGTTCAATTTCTGTTGTGCACCAGAGACTTTTGAGGATTTTGGCCTGAGGTTAGCCTGAGGATTTTGACATGGGTTGTATCTGGATATAAGAATTGCCATACTGGAGTATTCAGCAATTCATGTCTAGGGTAAAATTTCAAAATAGCAATGGCACAATGTCATCAGCACTATGGAAAATGTTACCCATGTTTTAGCCTGGTGCTCTGTCTCTGACTTTAGCCAGTGCCAGTTTCTTTAGAGGAAGGTACATGAAACTCCATATTAGACAATTTATGCCATTACTTTCCAATGGAGTCTGTTAGGGTATGTCTACACTAGCCCCCTACTTCGAACTAGGAGGCTAATGTAGGCATTTGAACTTGCAAATGAAGCACTGGATTTAAATATCCCGGGCTTTATTTGCATGTTCCCGTCCAGCCGCCATTTTTAAATGTCACTAGTCCGGAGTAACTGCCCGCAGCTACACGCGGCAGTTAAACAGTAATTCGAACTAAGTCCTTAGTTCGAATTACCTGTTACTCCTCCTGGAATGAGGTGTAACAGGTAATTCAAACTAAGGACTTAGTTCGAATTACCATTTAACTGCCGCGTGTAGCCGCAGGCAGTTAGTCCGGACTATTTGCATCTAAAAATGGCGGCCGGACGGAAACATGCACATAAAGCCCGGGATATTTAAATCCCGGGCTTCATTTGCAAGTTCGAATGCCTACATTAGCCTCCCTAGTTTGAACTAGGGAGCTAGTGTAGACATACCCTTGGTGTTTGGCTGATTCCCTGAATAATGATAATTTATTATCATTATCATCAAGGCTAATACCAGCATGGATGAGATCGAGGTGACTTCTGGCTTATTTGACTCATCATACTGAATACAAGAATGATCAGAAATACTGATGAAATGCACAAGTGTTTATTAATGATGGGTCCTTATAGCACATGTGGACTGTAGGGAATCTAACCAGAATCACAATCAGGTTGTATTACCTTCATGAAAATCACTTTAGGTTACTGATGAGGTTATGAAACCTGAGATGATTTTTTCTGACTTTAACTGGTGGTTCCCTAAACAGCTTGCTGTGGAGAGCGCTGTTAAATACATGTGGGATAACTGTAGTGAGCATGCAACCTGAGACTACTGAGGTGTGTTCAGAAGTGGCCACCAAACCCCAGAAGATCTCAAGAGAGTCAGAGGCCTAGAGAGTCACCTGCCACGAGAAGCAGATTGGGATTTTTATGTGGGTTCCGGTGTGACTGCTGGTAATCACTGCAAATGGCCCCCCCACAAGGTCTGGCTCACATTCGCATGACTCCTGGGGGGTTTTACAGCATAGTGGCCACATTCTCTGATCCAAGTAAGATCTAAAGTAGGAAAATTGGTGGAGATCTGTGATGCAGGGAAGGAGAAAACAAAGACCTTGTCCGAGGCTGTGAGCCCTCTGTTTGCCCTTACAGGCTACGTCTAGACTGCAAGCCTCTTTCAAAAGAGGCTTTTTCAAAAGATACATTCAAAAAAGCCTCGTTTGAAAAAGAGCATCTAGACTGCAACCAGTACTTTTGAAAAAACAAGCCGCAGTCTGGATGTTCTCTTTCGAAAAAGCACAGTTTGCATTACATAGCACCTTTTTTCGAAAGAGCACTTTTGAAAAAAGGCGTTCATCCTCATAAATCAAGGTTTTCCGCAGTCGAAAAAACTGCCACGTTCTTTCAATTTACTTTCGAAAGAATGTGGCAGCAGTCTAGATTCAGGGAAAGTTTTTTCGAAAAAAGGCCACTTTTTTTGAAAAAACCCTATAGTCTAGATACAGTCTCTGCTTCCATGGGGTGTGTGTGTGTAGTCTCATCCATTACTGTATGAAGAGCAAGTGAAGGACAAGCTTGTGGGTTGTGACTCTGCATCTGTGTGGATCCACCATCCAAATCCACTTGTGTGTGGGGGGGGGGGAGGAAATGGCGGCTCAGCAGCTGCAGTTACTTTGACCAATGGGGTCAACTGTTGTTCCATGGCCTTCTATAGGCAGCATTCCATCCATAGAACTTCTCTTTTCACAGCCCATACCTCAGTCTAGGTGCAGGAGCCATGGATACAGCTCTTAGAAATGAGTTGGTGGGTTTTAGCTCAGTTGTCAATAGTCAAACATCCACATCAATCAAAAAGATCAGCACCCAAATTGGCGTAAGTTGACACACACATTGACTTTCTCACAGGAAGATTGAGGACTGAAAGAGCCTGAAACTGAAGTATTCCCTCAAAGTTCACTTCAGGTTTAGGAGAGTACATTTGTGAAGACAATGAGGGGAGCATCTCCTTTTGTTTCTGGAAGTTATCAGTGTTCATTAGATGCTCTACAAACATTAAAAAACAAAATATACGCCCCGCCCAAAACATGGCCCTAGCCACAAGTTCAGTCTTTGTTTTGAGGATGCATAAGGTAGAAGAGTTTCAAATTTCAAAGCTGTCATACTCTGTCATGTTTTATAAACACTAAAATATTCACAATGGTAGGTCAGGGAAGAGAAAGAGAATGTGGTAGTCATTCAGTACGTGATCACATACTATTTTTTCCTCAGAGGACCCTTGCCTCATTCAGTTCACGGGACAAATGGCTCTCAATGGACTAGCAGCTATTTCGATTTTTTGTTTTCTCTTCATTGTTCAATGTGCGGCCCTAAGCTGTATGTACCCATTATATAAACTTTGCTATGAAGATGGAACTATTAATTTCCTCATGGGTTTATCTATAGTGCTAATCAATCCAGTATCTGAATGAATCACTAACATTAATGAATTTATTTTCACAACAACCCTGTGAGGAAATAGTGTTCCTATTTCAAAGATGGGAAGTGAGGGCACAGAGATTAATGTTAAATGTATCCACTAATTTTGGATGCTTAATTTGAGACATCTGTGACCTGGTTTTTGAGAGAGTTTATCATATCACATATATATTCAAAACACAGCTCCCATTTACTTCAGCTGCAACTATCAGGGCTCAATACTTCTGCAAACCAGTTGGGTGCCCAGAAAATGAGTATCAGGGATAGACTCCAATTCTCTAGTATAGCATCCAGTTGTCTTCATCACTAAATCAATCTTTTTCTTCCTGGAAATACCTGCACTTTCACTATGAACCTTCCAATTTCAACAACAAGTGAGACACAAGTTTGCTCCATACAAATCCCTGGTTCTGGCCCCAAGCAGGTCCATACTTTTCACCAAATGAGGCACTGTAGAAAAGATAGTATGTGGTCATGTTATTAAAGACGTCATTCATATGCACAAGAGGACTAAATTAATATTTGTTCCTCTTGGTTTCTGAGGACAGGACAAGGAGTAATGGGCTTAAAGTGCAGCAAGGGAGGTTTAGATTGGACATTAGGAAAAAATTCCTAACTGTCAGGGTGGTCAAATATTGGAATAAATTGCCAAGGGAGGTGGTGGAATCTCCCTCTCTGGAGATATTTAAGAACAGGTTAGATAGACATCTGTCAGGGATGGTGTAGACGGAGCTTGGTCCTGCCTTGAGGGCGGGGGGCTGGACTCGATGACCTCTCGAGGTCCCTTCCAGTCCTATGATTCTATGATTCTATGATTAATATTGTACAAGTAGTCTTAATTCTGGAATGTCCTTGCTTAACTTTGCAACCCTAATGCTCTTTTAACTGAATATTTTTGTGTGTGTGCAATTCTGTAGCTTTAAGCAAATGGGATGTGGGGAGAAATTCCATCATGACACATTGATATCCATATGTTTCATTAGCAGGGCTGGAACCTTTACAGCCACTGCATTTCTGCCAGTAGAGCTAATAGAGTGACTACTGACTGTAGATTATCTTTTGCATGGACTGGCCCCTAGAGGGAGAGTGAGACACACAACAGAGAAATGGGAAGACTAGGGAATCTTGGGTTCCATTCCAGATTTCTGAAAGGATTGTGCTGATTCCTTCTGCCTTGCCCATTCCCCTAGCCTGTTTCTGGCCCTGCGCTTTCTCTCCTTACCCAACCAACTCCAAGTCCCACTCCTTTTCCCTCTCCCCCTTCTGGAACAATGGGAACAGCAAGAGGCATATCCTATGTGCCAGTGTGATTCTCCCAGCAACATTTCAAGTCCCTGCTCCAACGAATGTAGGCACTATAGCATCTTAACAAAATGCTTGTAAGAATATTTTAATATGGGAAAAACAGCATATTTTGCTCTAATCTCATTCTTGGGAACAGCTGAACCATGTTTGCTGGAATTAAAAAAAAATTAGCCTGAGGCAGACATTGGGCATGGAAAATTTCAGGCTCAAGAATTAAAGTTTGAAAAAGTTATAAGTAATTGAACACAGGATTTTATAATGGGACATGTCAGGCAACCTTAACCATAGGTAGCACGATCAGCTTCACCTATAATAAATAATATTTAAATCTATCTAAGCAGTGTTGTCCTTCACTGTCATGTTTCTTGAACAGCGAGCTTGAAAATAACAAGCTGAGCTCATTAGTAGATTAGGTGCTGCGGTGAATTTATGTGTTCTGTATGAATTCTTGTTGTGCAGCCTGATAGGGTTTCTCTTGGAGAGCAATTACATCTGATTGACATATTTTCATGTGCCTCCAGCCCTGACTCCTTCTTGCTAAACAGTTCTAGATCAAGGACAATAACTTTCTTACTGCCATTAACGAGAATCAAGATCCCAGAGAAAAAGTTAAATGCCTTTTAAGATGCAACTTGAAACAAATTATAAAATATGTATAAAGGCGAATGTATTTTGGTTTCATATAGTGTAGCTATTTGAAAGTCAAGTAGAAAACACATTTAAGACTTCGTTAGGTATTAAAATTAAGAAACACTTTGGACTCTGTTCCTTCTCTATAGTACAGCAATACTAAAAGAGAGGGCCAAATCATGCCACTGATTGTTCATGCAAATCTCCTGCTAAATTCATGATTTAATGAATTTCTTGTATACAAAATACCACAATAACTCACAGTAAACCATGTAATAGCTTAAGGGAATTTGCTATGCCTTTGTGTGTTGTATCCTGTGGGCAAAACTCTTGGCTTGAATTTCTGCTCACAGCTTTCACTGAAGTCAACAGATGTGTGCTTCTATTCAACAGAAGAATTTGAGCCCTGAAGTATGTGTAAGCAGCACAGCAGCTACAAGTGTAAGCATAATCTCTTCTGGCCCTCCGTCTTGGTCAATGAAGTGTCCTTTCTGTGGCTGCCTGCTTGCCACCTAGTGATGGTGGTTTCATGTGGGAGCTGCCTTTGTGGTCATGCTCTGGGCTTGTAACACTTTTGGTCTGGCTGGCAAAGGTAAGAGATTTGCCTTTTTAAGAATTTGTGGGTGAAGTAAAGGCCCATGTTCTACAACACGTCTCTCCCATTTTTTTTTACTTACTACGCTTGGCACAACTTCCTTTTCATTTCACACGGACGCTTGGCCAGGCTGAAGCATTAGGGAGTTGTCTTCTCTAAAAATGGGTTTGACCATGGGCTCGTCCTCTCTGACTGTAATGTTGTTTATTCATGTGTGTGGAAGTTTTACTGAGGTTTTCATGTCAGCTTAGTACCCTTTTGTTTTTGGTATTCATTGTTGGGAAAATGGTCTCCCAAACCAGGTGTTCCTGGCAAGAGTAATGATAGGTAGCATTGCATGACAGCTAGTAAGTATTGGGGTTGCTTGTTGATGGCCCAGTTCCTTTGTAGGACTGGGTGATAGGCATAAACCAAAACACTGGATTTGTACACACCCAAAGTTATAGAAGAGTTTGAATTCATATTGAAATGGTTTTGGTCCATGCCCATGTTAGCACTAAAACATCTCATT
The DNA here is from genome assembly GCF_052426305.1 of Pelodiscus sinensis. Lineage (NCBI taxonomy): Eukaryota > Metazoa > Chordata > Testudines > Trionychidae > Pelodiscus > Pelodiscus sinensis. The sequence goes on along the minus strand of NC_143060.1, from coordinate 34,039,700 downwards.
AGAGATAATTTATGAGGATGGTAACCCAGGGAGGAACTGAGTCTCCTGATCCTAGAGTAGGAGAAGAGGTGGCCTGGCAGGATCCAATAAAGGAGATTTAGAAGTCTGTCCTGTTGTGAGGGCTGTCTATCAATGGTGATGGTTATTTATTTTGTTGTTGTTTGATATTTCTGAAAAAAGATGCTGCCTGTGAGTTAACTTGTTGAGTTTGCCAGTGACAGACAGGTCAGGCTGTGTCACTTGGACTGTAAATGACTCAAAGGGCATGTAAATTCATTGAACGACATGGCATCATCATAGTTTCTATTTGTTATTAATTTAGACCACTTATTATAATGAAGACAAAAAATTATGTAATTACTTGGCACTTTTCAGAATGTTGTCCTTTTGGTGTAAGTTTATTAATATGAATGCCATGCAGTGTATTTTACAAAGGTTTCTCTGTAATCCAGTGAAATCTAAGGTGTTTCACAACAGATGGATGAATTCAGTAGTCTCAAAGGACTGCTGGAAAAATTGCTGTATGTGTGAAACTGCAAAAGTACAATGCAAAAGTAGAAAAGTACAACTAAATACAATTCCTTCCTGGGTGATGCGTATCAAGTAAATGCTAATTGGTGGCCTGGGCGTGGTGTGTGTGTGTGTGAGGGGGGGGTGCTGCTCCCATTTGCTATGGGTGGGGGGTTCTCCAGCCCAGCTGGGTTGGAGCAGCTCCCCTTCAGTGGACCTGGCTGGAGCAGACCCCATCCACAGTGTGGTGTGTCAGGCCCGGCCCAGTCTGAGCAGCCCCCACCCCTGGCACTCAAGCTTGGCCCAATCTTGCCAGGGCCCCCCTATCCACAAGATCCTGGTTAACTGGTTAAACTTAACATTTAACCAGCTAACTTTTTAAACAGGATTTTACATCCCTAATTAATGGACCAGAAATGTGCACTAGAGGGCTCTGATGTCTAAAGAACAGCATCTTGTCATGCACTAACTGGCCTGTGCAGACCCTGCTGGTGTACACTAGAGTTCCCTCAGGAATATAGTGCAGGTTGGACCTCCCTGGTCTGGCACCCTTGGGACCTGAGCAGTCCCGAACCAAGGACTTTGCCAGACCCGAGGAGGTCAAGGCTTCTCTCTGGGCTGTGGAGGTCCTTGGAACTGGGCTCTCTGCCCTGCTGCCGACCTCATTCCTGCTGCAGTTCCTGACTATAGGGCCAGGGTTTCCCCCTGTTGCCGTGGGCCCTGTTCTTACTGGGGTTCCTGGCCAGGACCAGGGATTCCCCCAGGCTGCTGCCAGGGTTCCTGGCTAGGGCTAGGGATTCCTCCTCTCTCCTCCACTGCCCGGCTGCTGCTGGCCCCATTGATGCCAGTGGCTTCCCATGTTGGGGCGCCCGGGGGCTGGATTCCCCACCCACTGCAGGCTCAGCCCCTGCCAGGCCATCCAGGGCTTCCCTGCACTTGCAGGACTTCCAAATGACTCATGCTCCTCATAGAGAGTCCTGGATTTGGGATGTTCAACCTTCTCCTGTTAGCACACACTAGGAAACCTTTTAAATTCTTGTCAGCAAGGTCTACAAGGGCCAGTTAGTGCACAACACATTGGTGCACCGTAGAAATCACACCTGTCTAGTGCATATTGCTGCTATGTGTAAATAATCTCTGAGGCCTTGTTTACACTTGCAGCAGTGTGTAGGGTAAATGTAGTACAAGCCACAGTGAAAGACGGCTGTGCCCACACTCATTGCAGCAGGGGAAAGCTCTGGCAAGGGAGAAGCAGTGGGAAAAGACTCTAGCAGATTTCTGCTGCACAAAGCTTTTCCCTGCTGTGTGTAGTGGTGCTGGAACGATCTGTATAATGTGGGTGTTGAGAGCCATTGAACGTAACTGCAAACCATCTACAGATGTGGCAGCACCTCAAATTCTAGCACATATGGCTGTTGCCTGTATCCCCCCTGCCAGAGTATTTCCTCAAATGAGGTTATAATTTAAACAGATTGAGTTCTCTGAGGGCAGGGACTGTGCTTTCTTTTATGTTTGCCACCAGGGGCGGATATAGGGCAGGGCGAATGGGGCAGCCGCCCCGGACCCTGCGCTTAAAAAAGCCCCGCGCATGCGCCGTGGTGCCACCGCGCATGTGCATGGCGTCACGGCGCATGCGCCATGGCAAAGGGGGGCCCCGCGGAGTTATGCTGCCCGGGGCCCCGCAAAACAGTCATCTGCCCCTGTTTGCCACATTGTGGGCACTACTGAAAACAACAATTACTGCTGTTAAATCAGACAACTCACTTTCCCACCCTGCCTTTGGATTTCCTAGTATATCAGCTCTTCTGTGCATTTGTCTTTTTTAGATTGTATGTACTTTGGTCCAATAGCTGTCTTTTTGAGCATTGTACAATGTATTTCCTTGCCTATCCCATGCACTTGTACAGCCATTTGATTAGTTCCTAGGAACCTTGGAACACTTCTACTGCTCTTCTGTATGCTTCTCATTCATTCCCATTAGGTCTGATTGGTAGTTTTCCACCCACCCTGCCAGATCTTAATTATCCAGGTCTTAATTTAAAGCAGAGGCATGATATTGCAAGCTGCTAAGAAGCTTCAGCTTTCATATACAGGCAGTCCCCGGGTTACATGGATCCCTTACATCGGATCCCTACTTACAAACGGGGTGAGGCAACCCTGCACTAGCTGCTTCCCCCCAGCAGACCAGGGAGACGCGAAGCTAGTCCCCCCCCCAGCAGACCAGGAAGATGCAGAGCGGCTTTTCTCAGCAGACACCTCAGCTTGAGAATAAAGGACTGAGGGAAGTGAGGTGTGGGAGAATAAAACTGAGCTCTGGAGAAATGTTTGGCTAGAGTTTCCCCTACAATATGTACCAGTTCCGACTTACATACAAATTCAACTTAAGAACAAACCTACAGTCCCTATCTTGTATGTAACCCGGGGACTGCCTGTATATCAATTGGAACAGAGGACATTCAGCATAGTCCGGAAATAATTCTACTTTATTGAATCAGGCCTTGTCTAAGACTATGTCTAGACTACAAGCCTTTTTCGAAAGAGGGCGTCTATACTGCAACCACTTATTTCGAAAAAGCAAAACACTTTTTTTTTTAAAGAGAGCACCCAGGCAGTCTGGATGCTCTCATTCAAAAAAGCTTGTTTGCATTCAAGAACACCTTTTTTCGAAAGAGCACTTTCGAAAAAAGGCATTATTCCTCGTAAAATGAGGTTTAGCGCCGTTGAAAAAAAATCGCTGCATTCTTTCGATTTAATTTTGAAAGAACATGGTGGAAGTCTGGGTGCAGAAAAGGCCACTTTTTTTCAAAAAAACCCAGTAATCTAGACACACCCTAACTGACACTCCTTCTGGGTATGGTATACTGTCCCATCTAGTGATACTGAGACCACTTACAGAGAGAATGAGTCTCTTCTACAGCCTTACCTGAGAGTCAGCTGGCTTTTTGCTCATGCAGTAAAGGCTCAGATACTAAGCTCCAGCAGTTCCTGATTCATTTCCACCCACTGTCTTATACTTGCAAAAGCTTTGCTGTAATGTAAATATATTGTAATCATTGCACTGAATTATTTGGAAAGGTAATAGCAAAAATTAAATGTTATAAAAATTTGATGAAGAGGGCTAAAATAATCATAAAATCATAGGAAGGAACCTTGAGAAGAATATTTTTAAAGTGAGAAAAGTATGATCAGTTTAGATGACATTTTTTCTTTGTTCTTTATCCCTTTAATAATATAGCCCCCCTCCTCAGATTGGCATTAGCATTAGGAAAATAACAGTCATTGAGCAGAAGTTTTCACCAATTTGTCCACAAAAATGCTTAGGTCTATTTCCTGAGTAGCTGCAGCTCTTCAGAATGCAACAATGCTTGTGAGTGTGGTAAGCTGAGTGACAGAGACCCATGCTGGAGGACTTAGGCTTCTACCACACCCTGTCCCAAAAAGAGCAGTAGCGAGATCCTCCAAATGGCCTATAGTGCCTACAGAGAAGCAGCCAATCCTGAGAGTCTGCAGCAGCCAGTCAGGACACAGGAGAGCCATATAAAAGGAGCTGCAGAGTCAGTCAGGGTATGTCTACACTACCCCGCTAGTTCGAACTAGGAGGGTAATGTAGGCATACCGCGCTTGCAAATGAAGCCCGGGATTTGAATTTCCCGGGCTTCATTTGCATAAGCGGGGAGCCGCCATTTTTAAAACCCCGCTGGTTCGAACCCTGTGCAGCGCGGCTACACGGGGCACGAACTAGGTAGTTCGAACTAGGAAGCCTAGTTCGAACTACCTAGTTCGTGCCCCGTGTAGCCGCGCTGCACGGGGTTCGAACCAGCGGGGTTTTAAAAATGGCGGCTCCCCGCTTATGCAAATGAAGCCCGGGAAATTCAAATCCCGGGCTTCATTTGCAAGCGCGGTATGCCTACATTACCCCGCTAGTTCGAACTAGGAGGGTAGTGTAGACATACCCTCAGACTTTTGCTGCTTGGAGTCTGAGGAGTGAAGGCAATGCTCCTAATGGGCTGAAGGACTGCAGGTTTCCAGACAGAGCAGTGGTGAGCTAGGGATGTGAAAAGTTAATTGGTTTACTGATAAATATCAGCTTTAACAGGAGTTGCTTACTGGTTCCAGTTAACCAGTAGGGACTGGAGCAGCTCCCCGTCTGGTGCTGCGGGCAGGGGACTGCTTCACCCCCATAGGACCCACTAGAGACTGGGGCTGCTCCAGCTGCCTGGAACAGTTTCAGTCTGTGGTGAACCCAGGTGTGTTGCAGGTAGGGGCTGCTTCAGCCCATCTGGCTGTAGCAATGTGTGTGTGTATGCGCGCGTGTGCGCGCTCCATCTCTGCTGCAGTGGTTAGGGTGACCACTCCAGCTCAGCTGGGCTTGACTAGTCTCCCTGCCCCCCTCCCCCACTTTAAGCGGTTAAACATCATATTTAACTGGTTAACCAATTAAATGGGATTTTATATCCCTATTGTGGGCAGGGACTTGAGGGAGCAAGAAGGCGTTCTTGGCTGGCTTCTGGGACTGAGTACAATACTTAAGCCCTACAGTTCTGGTAAAGCATATGGGAAAGTGCTGGGGGTGTGCAGAAGCAACCCAGAGAACTGCAGCAGAATACTGAAGAATTAAAGGGGACACAGTGGCATGTGGCTGCTATTCATACGGCCCCTGGGCTAGGACCTGAAGTAACTAAGAGGTAGAGCCTTTCTCTCCCCTAGGGAAGAGGCCCGAATACTGATCTGTGATATACCCTAGAAGAGGGATTGAACTGCTTAGTGGCCTAACTAAAAAGCTGGTGACTAAAAGGCCCAGCAAGGGTGAAATCCTTGTCTCCAGGAAAGAAGCCTGGGAAGTATGGCTTGTTACCAGGGCTGGAACTGCGTAAACACTGTGAGATTGCTTTAAGATGGACAACAGACCACTGTTGGACTGATATCCTGGAAGGGGTCTGTTTTGTCAGTGTTTCACATTAACATCTTATGATTCAGCCAGAGGCTCAATTGCCAGAATCACAGGAGAGAGGTACAGATTGAGAGTGGTGCAGACACACACCCAACCAAAGGGGTGCTCGTGTAAGGTGGGTGCCACCCTGTTACAAGAGGAAACAATTTTCACTAATGCCTTAGTTACTCAGGGTGGACGCTGGGGAGAGAATGATGGCTATAATTGTTTCTACTACTCTTTTCAATTTTCAGCCATAAAGAATCCTGTTCCACCTTTGTTCCATTTCTAGATGCTTAGAATCTTTCTTTCGATGTACTCCTCGTCCTACCCTTTTCATTCCTGCTTGATTTTGTATAGTCTTTTAATATTTAGCCCTTATAACTCCAGTATGTTTGTCATATCATTCTAAATGTGCACTTTTTGTAATTTAGTTTCTTCGTCATGCACTTACTGCAAATAGGGGTTTGCTTTAGAAGTAACTCTATTTATTTCCCATGTTATCCATTTTTCTCAGATTTTCCTTGCCTCTCTTTCTCTTCCTCCCCACTAAACTTGAGAAAAGATTCAAGAATGATAGCAGAAGAGGCACCACTAAACTCCTTAATCACCATTGTTTTTTGGTTCAGAACCAAGACAAACCATAATTAAATCAAGCTCAAGTGACTGTTGCCAGATTGCATATGAACATTTTAATTATTAACACATTCCAATGGGGAAGAAGGGAGAAAAGCAATAACTAGCTGAAAGAATAAATAAACTTGGTTGCCACATTTATATACTTGTATCATTATTCATCACATGGAGTTGCCAGATTCATTTTCCCATCATGTAAACATCCCAGTGAAACTGCTTGCTGGTTAATGGAAGGTTAGACTGAAGTCATGTTTGGCTACAAGTTAAAAATCTTATTCCCTTGCTAAGCAGAAGGTCACTAGTAGGAAATAAGATTTGGAAACTCACTGAATTTTTCGCTCATCTTCCTGTTCTAACTACACTTTGTTTATCATCTCACATTCAAAATAAAAGCAGGACATAGAAAAACAGTAGATGTCATGCTTAGCCCAAAGCATCATCAAACAAAAGGCTTCTTCATACTTAAAGGCTTCTCTTTGATCTTCAAACTGACCTTTAAAAATCACAATTAATGCCAGAGGGTTTTCTGAATTATTTTCGATAAGGGCATACTAAAGAGGAAGAGTTAAGTCGCAGATTTTTAATTGCAATGTAGGTATATCCCCAACCTCATTCACCAAGCATATGAGGCTGCCACACCTATCAGGTTCTGGACTTAATCTTTTTGCTCAAACTGTAGCAGCTCCTGCTTTCACCTGTGGAGATCCCTAGTTCAGTCCCTAGAGCTGCTGAAAATGATGGCTTGTTACCTTTAAACTTCATTTTTGGTCATAAGAGAAGTAAGTCCTTCTGTTTGTTTGTCTTGGAAGAAATTATTAGCACTGGTGAAATATGCCATGCTTGTTCCCACCATTTCCACACAGGTAGTGTTGGATGTGCTGAATTTTGCAGCATTGGTGAGGCTCAAAATTCAAAATCTGTCAGAACCTTAGTGAGCTGGGAGCTGTGTGTTAATCCTGAAAGGAGTTCAAGAGTTGTAATTTCTGTGGTGGGACATAAGCAATATGCTAAAATGTTTCATAAAATACTGAGGGATTCTCAGTGTTAATCTAGCAACTATATACTGTACTGCAATTTTGTTGTTGTTGTTTTATTTTACTGAACTCCTACCCTACTACTTTCATCTTCCAAAACTTTCCTCTGGGATGGAAACTACTCAAGATAACAAGAGTAAGATTAAAAACAAGGACTGGTTCCTGTTTGTCTTTTGAGACCATGTTCTGCTTGTGTGTGCTCAGATCTTCCTTCATATTCAGGATGATTTAAGAATAGAAAATATTCACTGTTAAGATGGATGCAGTGCTTTGTTCATTAGTAACCAACAGAAAAGGATGGATTGTGATCCCTTGAGAACATTGGTTAGTATCTTGTACCATAAAAAGTTCTATTGACTGTGATAGGAAGCCCCATAGTGAAGCTTACCAGTCAATGTAGGCAAGGGTGAGGTCCTAAATGAACAGTAGTTGGTCATCTCTTTTAGGATCTTTTAATGTTGGGATGTCCACTTTGAAAACCAAACAAACCCATGACTCCTTTGAATAAGACAACTCTGTCATTTTTATCCCATTACCTCCAAGTACTATATATATGAATAACTACAAAAGTAGCAAACACTCTCTGAAGCATATGTTAAATTGGGAATGCTGACTTTTTTTTGACAACATATAGCAATGGTAGTCATAAGTGGACTGCAGCCCCAGTCCAGACCACCCAATGGTTTTGGACAGATCCACCCACATCTTTTTACTCATTGTCATTATTGTTACTGTGATGTGAAAAATATTTTTCTGGTGTCTGGACCTTGACTGTATCTTGACCAAGAAATCTGGAGTATGACAAAAAATAATTAACTACCTCTGATGTAAAACTTGAACCCTTCTTTTGCACCAGTTAATCAAAACTTTATTCTCCACTAAGTATTATTGCATTTGTAAAAATAATATTAATACACATTTCTAATGCTCTACGGATCATTATCTGGCAGCAAACCAATAATAGGGTATAGAACATTAACAACTAAAAAGGGTACTAATTCCCTTGGGTTTATAATTGTTCTTCATTACAAATAGCTACCAAAGCAGGCTTGAGCTGATTCACAGAGAATTAAATAGATTTGGTTTAATAATATCTTCAGGTTTCTGAATAAATTATGAATGCATCTTGACTGTTATAAGGAGACATTGACATTATGAAATGGTAATGAACAGATCTTCAAGAGGAAAACAACCTCAGCTGATCACCCCCATTCAAAACCTATTAAGGTCTGATGATATGAAAGGTTTTTTTTCTTCTGTGTGTAGATGTGCAACAAGTCATAAATTGTGGACTTTAATAATATATTTTCTTCACAAGCAATAACACAGCAATTAGGAAATGATCATTGAGGTAGAAATAATGGTAACTGCTGTGCAGATTAGCTTTGCTGAAGGGAGCTCTCAGACATACAGTAAAACAACATATTCCAGGTTCTTGTTGGTGTATAATTTCTACTTTATTTACTTATCTCAGTTAAAGAGGACTCCTGGCAGTAATGAGGCTACATAAATGCACATCTAATACTATGAGATCCTGCAAATTATATAAAAGATAAATCTAATGATTACCTATGATAATGACAGTGCAATCTTGTCTTTACTCATGGGGAAATTGTACAGTTGTGAGAAGCCCAAGGATGGCTAGAATGCCTTTGTGCAAATGTATTCATTATTTCTGAACCCATTTTGCTTCTGCATGGTTATTAATAGGAGATGTGTAATTCACTTGAACAGAAACCACTTACACAGTGGCTCACAAACCTTTATCTAATACAACAGTGCACATAAGCTACATAGTAAATATGAAAATAGCAAGACTGAACATTTGGGGGGTTTGCTGGAAACTCCCCAGCATGGGTTACAGTGTGTTTCAAAAGGAATACAACCCAATGCTCACTTCATACCTTTTTATACTGTAGTCGTCTTAAAACTAAGCCACTATAAACAGTCTATGTAAAGCAAGTTACAAGATGGTGTCGTGTTAACTCGGGGAAATGGTTATGAGGCCTAGGAGAACCCCAACACAGTTTCTACTTTTACATTTTCCTAGAACTCTGACTCAGATTTTTGTGTTATAAAACACTTAAAAAGGAGTGCCTGAAATGAATCAGTGTGATTGGATATGTTATCATACTCCTGGGCACATATGCTAAGATGCGCATTTTGGAAACTAGCAAGCAGGGGCTTGAGGGTGCCAAAGAAGGGAATGCTTCAGTAGTGAATGTGGGAGGATGTGAATAACAAATAGGGAGTAGGTATATGACAGATTTAGCTGAGTAGATAAAGGAAGAGAAGGGATGTCAAAGTCAAAAAGAGGATACAAATAGGTCCCCTGAATTGCTGAGAGCAAAGGTTATGGGGCATTTGTGTGGTATGCCCCTTTTATCCAGGTGAAGTGCTTATATGTTCAGGACATTTATGTGACAATTAAACTGCCTTTTTCAACCTTTGTCTGTCTTGTTAGGTTGGGCCAGGCATTGTCTTTTTTACAAGCATTAGTACAATGACAGGAGTTCTCAGACCCTCATCTTGTTTGGTGCCTCAAGGTGCAAGTGTTATATTAGCAATTTATGGATGGACTATGAGTTGTAGACAATAATTCATATGAGATGATGTAAAAAAGGGTGGTGTATGTCTGGTGCCACGCCTCTAGGCAGTGGAGTAGCATCAGCATGAAACGGGGGTGTAGAAGGGTAAAGATAAAGATTAACAGGAAGGTGGGTGTAGATTTGCAAAGGGTTGAGAACTGAACCTAATAAACTTCATAGATGGGGGGCTTTGGACAGAGCTGAGCCCTTTCCTTTTCCTATCTCCCCTGGGCCTTACAATTAGGTGTGAGTGGTTTGCTCATTAAGATAATGACTGAAAAGGACAATTGAGTACAATTCTGACCCTGGTAAGTTTTCTGAAGTTACTTAAACTGAAGGGTGACCACACAGATCCTAGGACAGTAAGTGGTGAGATAGGTAAATAGCCGGCGAACTAGTTCTATAGTGACCGGAGCAGTGTCAAATAACAGTGGGAGGACTTCTCACTGGTTTAGTTAAACTGGAAGTGGGATTGCTATGGTTCAAGATTGACCCAGGCCTCTGATCTCTTCATTTCTACTTAGCTTTTTATTGCTAGTTTAAGTAGTTTATCCTTAACCCAGGCAAGCATGCAAGTCTTGGGACTGGACATGGCAACTGCCCTTACAGCTGCTGCCTTTCTCTGTCTGATCTCATGAGTATGCTCCCTCTGGTCATAGGTTGCCTTTTTTATCCATTTCAAAGGTCATTTGTTTTAAAATTCTCATCCAAAGATATCCTAAACATTTTAAGCAGGGCTTCTGCACCTACATTTCCTCTTTGTACAGTGGATTCCCGGTTTTGTCCATTTCAGCATCAGGTAGTTGAATTCTGTGTCCAACTATTGTTTTGCTTCTTGCAGGATGTAATCCGTATACACCTGAGAGTCACTATACAATAGCCACCAAACCAGCAAAAGGTATTGATATAGATATATAACATCTATAGACATGAATGCATATCATTCCAAAATGTTGCATGGAGAAACAAATACATTGCTCTTACACTGATTTTTTTCTAACTTCCGCTAAAATAGAGTTGTGCCAATTTTGAACCAGAATAATTATGTATGTTTAAGTCGAGAGATCTTTTGATTGAAATTAATGTGTGCATGGAAACATTCCAGCTACCATCAAATAATGAGATATCAATACAAGTTTGGTGTGTAATCCAAACCTGAGTTTCATCAGCAAACTTTAAAATATGATTCTACCGTGAAAGGCATAAATATGAAGTAGTGAGAGTATGGAAATCATTGACATACACATATAGAGCATTTGCTCTGTTAACTGGTATTTTATGTTGTTTTCTGCCCTTTTCCTTACCTATTAGCCTGCACACTCATCCTGGGAGCTGAGATTAGGTGCTTATTCTTCTTAGATTCTTTGCTCCTTGCTCATCATCACTGGTGAATGCAGGCCACATTCTGCCTTCTGTTGTTGGTGTGCAATGCCACTTTTTTCACTAGGGTTGCATTGTTGTAACAAGTGGAACACAGTAAACAATTCTGTGGATGATGCACAGTAAGGAATAGAATTCAGTTACTTCTCCCAGAACTGAATTGGCACTTCTGCTCTAGCTGGAGTAAGCCACAGTCCTAACTTGACTCACTTAAGCACATATGATTGCATATAAATCTAATAAAGATAAATAATAATAAATAAATCTAATGAGAGTGAAGGTACTACTGTAACGCTGACAGGCAGAATCAAACCTGGGAGCTCTGGAGCTTAGTGCATGAGGGTCTACTGCAGAGGTGGAGAACCTGTAGGCCTGGCCACCACTTCCCACAGCTTCCATTTGCCATGAAAGTTGAATCATGTCAACTGGGAGCTATAGGGTTCTGTGCCTGCAGACACACAGTAAACAAACCATCTTGCAGCCCACCAGCAGCTAATCCTGATGAAATGCATGTAGCCTGTGGGCCAGAAGTTCCCCACCCCTGGTCTATTGCATGAGCTAAAAAGTCAGCTTCCTATTAATTAAGGCTATAGATCAGACTCATGCTTCCCCTGGTACTCAAGTAGTCTTGGTGCCACTAAGTGGGACAGTACACCACACCCAGTAGGGTTACTTGGAAGATCACTCACATTTTAAACCACCAGTCTAAGCAAGCTAGAAAGTCCACCATTTCCACTGTTAAAGTGTTAGCGTTAGCTTCATTGCGACAAAATTATCCTACAGTAATAATTTCAGACTTAAATTATCTTAATGAATGTATCATACAGTAATGCTAATTAAAAGCTTACTTTGATTAGAGATGGACAGTATGGCATATAGCTAATGATGCACTAATGACGTTAAATCATCCCAAATTATTTTGACCAGCTCTTCAGTAAACCATTTCCACTGTAACTAAATGAATCAGCATCAGTAATGCTGCACCAATCCCTCTCATCAGTACTTCCTGTTGTCAGTTTGCTGTTCCGCAAGTAAAAGGATATATCAAAACTGGACCTGTCACACAAGTAATCTATACATATTTTAAGATGTAATCTCAAACCATTGAGCATAAGCATTTCCCAGTGAAGCTGTGGAAGGATTTGTGAGGGGGAAGATGAATTTTCAGATTGAAGGGGAGAATAGAACAGGATGTTGCTAAGCATAGCTAACATGATAGTGAAGCACCAATCTACCATGTGATATGACATATGGCTGTTCTTCATTTCTTCTGGTTCATGTCTATATTGCTCATTTTACTGATGATTATCAATATACAACATGATACCAGGATTGTTCTGTATATGCACTGTATATGGTTGCAACGGATTGCAGGTAGGGATGGGGAAAACTTGGGATTTCTATTAATGAGAATTTTGAAATACTGGAAATTTCTTTAAAGCCTGTTTTAGAACAAAGTCAATTTCTTTAGAAAGTGAAAATTCTGAAAATTGTTGGAGAAATGTTGAAATGCTTGTATTTAAATATTTAGTTCCCATGAGGTTGAAGCATTTCATTTCAACATATTCTTTTGAGTTAGTATTAAAAGTCACAATAATTCGAAACAAAACACTTTGACCGCATTGAAACAAGAAGTTTTGATTTTTTTTCTTCTAAAATTTCATGAGAATCGATAGGTTCCTACAAAATGCTTTATTGTTGCGGAGTCAGCATTTTCTCATGGCAAACAGTTCCATCCCAACATTTGAAACCAGCACTAGTTGCAGGCTATGTAGCACACATAGAGCTTTTTGTACATGGCATTAGGCAAGCCCAGTGAAGTGAGTTGCAAGCAAGGTGCAGATACAGTATGTGTTTGCATGTTTGATGCACATTTTGTATCACTGAAAAATTACTGCAGCTAGGAATGTCATGCGAGTGTAATTTTTCAGGAGATTTGTGTGGCACTTTTAAGATAAATAAAATATTTGGTTTAGATTCACAAACAGACTAAGCCAACTAAGTTCAAAATTTGGGTCCTCAAAATGCTCACTTGGCTGTTGCCTGATGCTGTAAGTTCCCAAGTCCCAGGAGTCTACATTTCTGCCACTGACCTGCATGCAGACAGCTCTCTAAGTCCTGACATCCAGAAGATAAGCCCGAGCCTCAAGTCAGGAGTACCACCCCAGCCTGTCAACAGGGGGTGAGAGAGGGAAGAGCAAAGAGGGTAGTTGCCCTGGAGCCCAGTAATTCGAAAGGGCCAAGGGCCCCTGGCCACTGCTACTACTGCAGTGGCAGCTAGAACTCTGGACTCTTTAATTTGTTGCTGGAGTGCCACATGGTGCACTCCTGATGGTTCTGAAGACTGGCGGGGGGAGGAAGGGCATGGAGGGTTCGCTGTGCCAGCCCTGCCCCTTCCACCTGAGGTTCTGCCCCTCCTGGCAGTGTGGAGCACGCCTCCCCCGCCTTGCCTAGCGGCTGTGTAGGCTGCTGGCTCCCCTGGTACCACCTGCCTTTCCTGTTCCTGGGGCCCAATTCATTAGGGATGATTAAAGCTTACACAAAATGCTGGTGGTGGTGCTTCCCCCTTATGGCCCTTAGCTTGAAGGTTAGATCTCTTAGCCAGACAGTGAGAGGCCCAACTTCACGTCCCTTCTCTGCTTAGGTTAGAGCAGGAATTTGCAGCCAGGTCATTTGATGGGTGCCCTACTGACTAGGCTAAAGGGTGTTCTGGGTGGACTTTCCCAGTTTCTTTTCAAACCTGTTACACTTAGACAGTTGATAATCATTGGCTAAGGAAAGAGCGAGTGACTCTATAGTCCAGTGGTTAGGGCACTCTGCTGGAATGTGGGAGAAGTTAAAGTCCCTGCTTTACACCAGGGAGAGAAGATCTGAATGCAGATTTGCACATCCTGGGTGAATGCCCTGTCCACTGGTATACTGGACACCATCACTACTGTTTGGACATCACTCCAAAGACAGGAGTCATGTTATGAATCCTGAGCAGAGGGAGACACTTCCCTCTGGCTCAGATTTGGGCTCCTACTCTCTCTCAGCTGGGGGGCCTCACCACACTGCTACCCATGGTGTTTCCTAATGGGTAACTTAGGCAGCTCCCTGTGTAACTTTATAGCTTGTAGATTCCACTCACTCTCCCCAACTATTGTATAGGAAGGTTGGTTCCCAACACAAAGCGATGGATTCCATTAGGTGTCATGGAGCTTGAAAGTTAGGGGCTGTAATGCTGATTCTAGGTTCCCTTTGTCTTTGTGATTCTAGTCCTTGAAACCTGTTTCCACTGCCCTTATACTGGCTACATCTATATGGTATTAATTCTGATATACAACTATGTAAGATGTGATGACAATCAAGTCCCGTCCCTATAAACAGTTAAGATGAATAAAATCAATTGTATATGCACTCTGGAAATGTTTCTAAACACTCATTGATTTCCAAAATGCCTTTGTGTTAGGAGGATGATACTTTCAGAGAACAAAAGGCAAGCAGATATATAGGCTACTTTCTAACAGTTTTCTTTAAGAGAAGCTGAACTGTTACCCTCCCCATAAGCGGTATTGATAAATACTTCTGCAATGAATCTGTTTATATTGCTATGAAAACAACTTGAAGGACACTGGCTCAGCCTGGAAGTGGTAGCTTGAAGTAATGCGGACAGTTCATTAAGTCATAACAGGTAAGGGGAAACAGAAGAGACCCCCAAGAATCAGGGTAGTGGCAGTGGATGAAGAAGAAGAAGATTCTGTCTTCTCACAATCTCATTGGCTATGTGAATGAAGCTAGTTTTCTCCGTTTTTTGGAGGGAGGTGGGAGCTGATTCCCCTTTTTGTTTGTCCCTCTATGATTATAGAGCTACACTATCAAATTATGCATTATTTTAATTAGGTGTCACAACATATCAGTACTATGAACTATAGATTGCACCTATATACTGTGCCTGACTCAACTGCCAAATGATAATTTCAGGTACTGACATGATTTATTTCATGCCATAAAAGAGAACAGAAGGAGCTGGAATATTGGTGCATGTGGATATATGTATGTGTATATGGCTAAACTTGTAAAGTCATTTTATGACTATGATAATCTGTGGGAATAAGACAATTTTATCCTACTCAGTCACCCAAGGGAAGTGATGGAAACCCATTCACTTGGGACTTTTAAAACTAGATGGGGGGAAAAAAAGCTCTAAACTGTTTAATGTAGGGAACTCTCCTTTACTAGCAGGGGAATGGAACAAATGACCGTGTAAGCCTTATGTGTCTGTAGTATCTGTTCTATGAGTTGCAGCTGCACAGAGATCTGTTTGAGTATATTCATATATCCTGGACAAAATTACTTAATTTAGAAAAAAATCACACCTTATCATTTTTTAAGATTAAAATCTTAGTCTACAGTAGTCAATAACTGGATCATTTGCATTACAATGAATATTTTCTTTTAAAAGTTTTAAAAAATGTCTTTGAATGTATAAATCGTATGGTGCAGTTATTACATTTTTTGCATTGTACTTTTTTTGCATTAATTCCTATTTGCTCTGATTTTTTTCGCCTTCTGAAAACATAATTGGAAACAGTATTTTCCCTCTTGTTATAATTAAAATATTTTAATAAATGTTTATTTAGATACTGTGTCATAGAAGGTTGTAGCCTTGGCTGCTAATGTAATATAAAAATCAATTAGGCACACAAAAAAAATCTGTTTTTTAATTTAACTAGATCTCTGTCTGATATCACTGCTGCGTAGCAATGTATTTAACATTTTATATTTTAAAAATAACAACCATGATTAATCTTGGACGTGCTGCAGAATTTACTTATTCATTTATTCAAAGGTAATCTGTTTTCCTTGAATGTTGCTTTTCAGTTGCCATGTTGCATCATTTCTTTTACCACTATGTCTTCTGCAGATATTTGAATGAAATTTATAACATGCGTCATGTACTCTAAGTTATTTGTTTCATGCAGCCGTCAGCATGCAAACATAGCTGCATATGTAAGTCATGTAAGTAATCATATACAACACAATGCAAAGATTTGAACATTGTATGGCAATCAATAACATCTCTGCCACGGTAAATACATTCCCCTCCCCCCGTCTCCCCAATAAATCATTTCCAGACTGTCAAAATGGATCTGTGCTGGCAAAGAAACAAGGGTAATGTTTCAATTTTCTCCATCTGGCAAGATATTTTCTGTTTCTCCCCCTCCTGCAGTTATTGAATTTATATGAAAAGCTCCATATTGTATGACTAATAAAGGTTCAGTGTGAGAGGATAGAGAACAATACTAAGTATGATAGAGACCTGCCTTTGACTAAATCTCAAGATGTATGTGATTTAAGGCAAATTCTGCCCTGTTTGCATGGTTCCCGAGTGGGAATATAAGGACACAGAAGGCCCCCCTATATACTCATTTAGCAGGGCACGACTCCTATTTAGGTCCAAAGACCACTGCTTTGGTACTGTGTGCTGACCCATATGGGATAAAAGCCCCCAATGGGATAAATTCCTTCCTGTTTTCAGGCACAGTGGAAAAAATTAAGAAAAAAAAATAATAAATTTTTTCTTTTGTTTTTAATCCAAGTTATTTGACCCTCTGTGTTCTGCCTGCTCTGTGTTGGTCTGATTTAGATTGTACTCTCTTTGGGGCAGGTACTATTTATATTGCGCATTTTGATCAGTGTCATGGATATTATTGAGTTATTTTTTAAAGTGTTCCAGGTGGGAGTGAAGTGTCCTCTCTACATAACTGATCTGCATGTCTCATAGTCTTTTGAATATTGATTTAGATTTCTATTGCA
Organism: Pelodiscus sinensis; assembly: GCF_052426305.1. Lineage (NCBI taxonomy): Eukaryota > Metazoa > Chordata > Testudines > Trionychidae > Pelodiscus > Pelodiscus sinensis. Next base: position 34,022,823 of record NC_143060.1, on the reverse strand, counting down.
TCTTCCCTGGCCACCCCAAGTGCTTCCCAAACTATATACAGTAATAGCCCTTAAGATAAATGGGGATAGTTACTTATCAGTGGCCAAAATCTATGGTCTGTGGAAGCTCCTCAAGGAAGCGGAAAATAGCCAGATATAGAAGAGTGGCACATAAGGTAGACATGAATGGTGCACAGCTTAGCTCTGTGAGTGTCTCCTGCATGGCACTGCAGGGGAACATGAAGAAGTGAGACCTGGGGAATTAGAGGAGGTGCTACCAAAGCACCAAGATCCTTTCCTGGAAGGATTGGCCAGTCTGAGCGCCTCCTTATATGTTATTCCAGTGATGGAACTGAAGTAGCTTCTAACAGAGCCACCTCATGACCTGTGTGTAGGAAAATTTTCTTTAGGGCAGACATTTTAACTGCATTTTTTGTGACGAACACAGTTTTAGGTACACTAATGCAGTTTATAAATTTCTGTTGATTTTGTTGTATCGTTTCAGTCCCGGGTAGGGGAGACAATAAAAATCAGAAAAAAATCTAAATGTCAGTTTTATTTTCTGAATGAAGCATTTCATGTTTTTGGTTTGAAATGCCTTTTCATTTCAAAATTTCCTTTAATTTTATTTAAAAATCCTCAAAAACATAAAAAGAATGCCAAAAATTGAACTGAAACACTTCATTCCATCCAAAATGAGTTTTATTTCTTAATTCATCAAACATTTGGAGAATAAATTATTTTTGGTTTGATCTGAAATTATTTTTTTCAATTGACAGCGAATTAAAAAAATATTTATTCACATCACACTAATTCCTCCTGCCTTTGCATTCTTTACTAGTACACAGCATAGTTATTCAGGCTTGGAAATAAGCTAAAATCCCCTGCTAACTTGCACAGTGGTCCCAACTGTAGGTGTTCAAAATCATGAGTCAGGCCTCCAAAATAATAAAATCGGTTTAAAAATGGAGGGTTTTTTGTTTTTTTGTTTTTAAGAAAAGGATTTTTTTGAGCTATTGGGATGCAGTTGCTCATTTTCTGGCTATTCTTCACCCCCATCGGGGTAGAATCTTGCTTTTTTTTTTTTTTTTTAATGAAAGCTCAGAATCTCTCATATTCATGTGATTTCATCAGCTGTTGCTTTAAGAAAATTGGCAAATATTACACGATTCATGAGAAAATTGTGAAAATTGGAAAACTGTCCGTTTTCTCTTTTGCTATGCTTCAATTACACCCTGACCGGTGCAAATGCTAGTTAGCAAATGCTTATTGGTGCTTGTTGCATTGTTCTTTATGCAAGGAGAACAGAGATACATTCAGTCTGAAAGAGAACAAAAAAGGAAAGAACAGATATAAATTTTCCACGGAAAAACACTATTTGAGTGCTATCTGACATTCACCACTGAACTCTGAGAATAAAATGCCATTCTGCATGTAGGAAGAAGGCTTGGAAATGTAAAGGTGCAATAAACAATACAAAAAATCATAATAGCTACATGCACCTAAATTATATTTAAAGCAATAGACAAGATTTTTAAATATCTTCACTTCATATAACTTATCCCTGAGATAACTTTTGAGTGGTAGATAGCTACCAGCCAGCTACTATGCAACATTTCAGAAAATGAGGTGAAGAATTTGAGCCAAATGGGAGATATTGGGACACACTTTTATTCTTACTAACATTTTCTTGGAACTCCTTGTGCACATGCAATCCTGTCAAAATAATAACAACCTTTACAATCTCATCCAAAGGACATGTTCATAGTGTAAGGAACTCAATGTATCCATTTCTAAGGAATTGCTGCTGGGCTTTGAACCTATATTTCCAGGGGTTTGAATATTTCACCTCTCACATCTTTGTAACCTAAGCCCCCCCTCCTCTTTGCAGATTGTTACTTAGCATATTTGAGGCATTATTACTATAATCTAGGTGCCCTCTGCTCCCAAGAGCATACATTCTAAATCAGGGGTCTCAGACTCCCAGTCTGTTGGGAGTGTGGGGTGTGACACTGCTGCTGCTGTCCTGTGCCATGCCCCCCCATAATCTCTGAAGCTGGGTCCTCAGGGGAATGGGTTGCCATGGGGGGAGGGGAGAGGATGTGGCAGTGGCAGGAAGGGGCAGGGCTTGGGGAATAGGAATAAACAGGCTCTGCCCCTCCTGCCTACCAGGACTCCTAGGGCCAGACAGTGCAACTGCTCTGGCTGTGAATCGCCCACAGACTGGGAGTTTGAGACCCCTGGTCTAAATGGTGGGCTTATTAATCAAAAAGCAAGGTTACTGTCGTTTAGACCTGTGCATGTTTTCAAAGGTTTCCCTAACAAAGAATGAAACATGCTTTAACATATGGGAACCTTATGTAAAATCATAACTTCATAATGACATAAGTAGTGGAGCACTCATTTTATCCTGAAACTCTGGTCTCTGCTTTTTCCTTGCAGCTGTTTGAGATGTCTGTGTGCTTCTTATTTGTAGTGATGTTCATTTCAGCTCTGTCTACTGCTCTGTGGTCCAGCAGTGACTGGGAGCACATCAGAGACAGCACATTCATCTGTCACACAACAGCATCCCTTCTGGCTGATAAAAGGGAAGTAGTAATAAGCTCTGAAAAAGAGTTCTATCCAGGCGTTCACTGCTGCAGTGTTGTTCATTAACATGTTAGTGAGCATCAATGGATGTCGCCAAAACGAATAAAGAAGCACCAAGAATAGAGCTACTTCCCCCCCTCCCCAAAAAAAAAACTTGTTAGAAAAAAAGTTAAATTCAAAAGGATGTTTTAGTTGTGCAGTGTGGTTAAGAGCTGACGAGAAATGCAGACCTTTGAAAATTCTCATGAAACTTTTAAATCTAAACTTCAAATTTTGTTGTATTTATTTATATTTTGTGACTACTGCAAAAGTAGCAAGTACTAGCTTCTACCTTTTCCTGTTTGATCAATGGATGCATTTCTTATTTTTCCTCCAAAACCACATTTTAAGTGATATTTTTTGGTTTCTAGAGGAAAACACATAAAAATGCAGCTGACAGTTGTGAGCAGCTGCTTATGAAACAGTGCACAGTAGAGAAGGGAAAATGTTTGAAACAGATGTCTTTTCCAAGCTTCTAAGGAAATATAAATAAAAAAGATCTTAATTTTGAAAAAAGAATAATGTGTCTTTTCAGTAACAATAGAAATGAGATTACTGGTTAATGTGATTATAGCTGAGTTTAGGATCTGTGAAATGCATGGACCACAATTTGAGATGGCCCAAATTTGCAGGGCAGGCCTGAATTTATTTTCAGGCCGTGATAGCTGCTACTCTCTGAAGACTTGAGGAAAGCACTTGAGTAGCCTGGCACTGAAGTCAATCGCACTACCTGTGTGCCCAAAATTAAGAATCCACTTCAGTCCCGTTAATTTCAATTGGACTTCAGCATGTGCTAAAAGTTCCATTTGATCTGAGGAAGTGGGTCTGGCCCACGAAAGCTCATCATCTAATAAACCATCTTGTTAGTCTAAAGTGCTACATTGTCCTGCATTTTGCATTGACTTCAGTGAGACTTAAGTACATACTTAACATTAAGATTTTACTTATGTCTGTCCTGATGAGGGATTGACTGAAGTACTTGCAGAGTTTCTGTCCTGAATTGAGGCCTATCTGTAGGTTTTGAGATTATTGATGAAGGACATGTTTAAATCAGGAGCTATTGCTATGTAATATCTGGAGTCTTTCAGTAAGCATGTTGCCAATCACACTTGTCTTTACTAATCTTTCTAATACCATAAACTGAGATACTGGTAAATTCTTAATAAACACATTTACTGGGATAGATCCATAAGCAAAATGCTTCAAGAAGATATGAAAAGAAATGAAGATATAGCAACAGAAGGCTGCTACAGCAGTATTGGTTTCTGAATGCTGCAGATATGCTTAATCATACATGAGACATTTCTTTTCAAAATAGCAGAATTCACCTTTTGACGATGTTCCATTACAATTACTTTATTTCTAACACATTAATAACTGGTGCTATGTTTTCCAGATGCATATAAGTGCAGCGGAGAATGATGTCTGTTCAGAATGGATTAGAGAGCAAATTTGCTCAGTGCTACATAGACCTGTATTTTGTTTCCTGAAAGAGTTTGCCTATTTTTCCCCCATAAGCTTAATGGACTTATTTGAATGTACTGATTTCTGACAATTTTAAGTTTTTCTCATTCCTGTTATCAGTGCATGATAAAGAACCACTAGTATTTTGATGAAAAGGCAGAGTTGATAAAAACTGATGTAAGATTTTGTTGTATTGCTTAGTGAATTGGAAATCTTGTTTTATAGAAACATTATATCTAGAAGATTTCATTTAATTTTTAAGTTTCTTTGCTGTGTGATGAGCAAGATTATCTCAGCTACTATCATTTCAAATTCTCTGTTGAAACAAATTTCAGCCCAAAGCAAATTTCAAAGCTAGCTTATGAACATGACAAAATAGAGTTTATTAAATTGAAGTGCGGATAGATATACTCTACCAAGACACAATTATAGACAGACTCCACAGTATCACAATAGACCCACATATTTCAGGAAGAGGATTTTAATTTTTTAAGAGGTGAATTTGGTAAAACATCTTTTGGATTTTATTCCAACTATTTTGGATTTAAATTTATTCGGTCAATGTCAAATTTTTGTTCTGTGGATACATTCATGCTCAATGAAGACTCTGCTAACACTTCGATCTAATTATTGTTTTTTAATCCATGCGGTGAGATGTTTGTATGTTTAATTCCTGACCACTAACCAGTTGGTAACATGATTTCATAAGTATTAGGTGCTGAAAGCTGAGAATCCTGTATATTGTGTGCATATACATATTTTGTAAAAAGCTCTGAATGTCAGAGCTTTTCCTGATTATATATTGTATTTCTTATAATGGTTAAGGGAGTCATTGATGCACATCATTTCATTTTTCATTTCTGAGTGTCTGATCCAGCACTGAATACCTTCATGCTTTAGAACCATCTTGACAGAAGCCCATGGATGCTGGTCCATGGACCCATGGTCTGACTCTAGAACAGGGTTTTTCAAAGTTGGGTTTTGTGCGCAATGGGGCAAGCCACTAGTGGACCATGAGAGGCTTTGTTTATCTAAGTATCCATAGGCATGGAGCAGTGCAGCTCCAATTGGCTGTGGTTTGCCATTTCCTGCCAAGAGGGGCTGCAGGAAATGGTGGTCCAGCCCACATCTCTTTCCACAGCTCCTGTTGTCTGGAAATGGCAAACCGCAGCCAATGGGAGCTGCAAGGCTTTGTGCCTTTGGACGCTTAGATAAACAAAGCGTTTTGTGGCCTGCCAGCGACTTACCTAGGCAGGCGCACAACCCAACTTTAAAAACTCCTGCTCTAAAATATGCTACAAACGGAAACTTCTGATGCAGTGGATAGCCTCAAAAGGGACAGAATCCAAGGATTTCAAAGAATTATTGTAGAGAAACATGGAGTCACTTGTGCCTAGATAAGGTCTTGAGCATTTAACCACCTAACCAGATGTCTTAGATATCTTAGGAAAATTTGATTTTTATTCCCTGCATGCTTATTATTTTGATTATCAAAGCTCCCTTTCTCAAGATAGTCTTAAATCTACAGTTTCTATCAAGACACTTGTTGCGGGTGAAATGATTAAAACAAACACGTCTTATTTTTATTATTTTTTCATTTTATAGATATTGGGGAGGTCTACTTTTCTTAAAGGAAGGCTTGCTATATATTTCCTTAATTCATTTCCATGCAGGTTTGGGGCCTGATCTTTCGGGATCTTCACATGCAATTCAATGGGATTTATTTGTGCAAAAGGGCTGCAAGAGCTGCTGTTAGTTATGAAGATAATGTAAGAAGAATGCAGCCCAGCTAATGTCACAATTTGTCTTTGTTATTCATTTCAATACATTTCTTATCAGAGTTAACACTGTACTATTTGTTAATGTAGTACATTTAAACATCAGCAGATGGGGCCCTTGTTTCCTTTGAAGAATAGTAGGTCTGAATTTTTTTTTAGTGTCTGTAGCAAGAATTAATTTTTCTTGTTGCAGCATGTTAAAATAATATAGCCTTTGTAATAGATATGGATCTAAATGCAGATAGGAAATCTCCCAACCATGAGTGGAAAGCAAGTGTTTCTGTCTCTAAACGGAGGTCAGAATTGCATGGCTAGCCCTTACTTTGATCACTCTAAACACCCCCAAAGTTTTTTAGGATTAGGGATCCAGCTCTGAATTCTCTGGTTGACTCTCCCTCTGTTGTATTTGAAAAATCTTTGTGTATATTATGGGACAAAGCACATTTAGTGATGAGAAACTTTACTTTTCTTCTATAAGCACTTACAACCCACTTTCCTAAGTTTTTAAATAACATTCAAGTGGCATTTATGCATTTTAGAAGCAAAAAAGCCAATGTCAAAAACTAATGCATGTTCCTGACTCGGGCATCTATGGAAAATAGCATAGCAGCATGGAGCAAAGAATGACATGTCAGTCTTAAGTCTGCATTTCCTTGGTTTTGTAAGTCTTGAGTCACCATGTATTTAACTAGACGGGGTCTGATACACTCTGTGTTCCTCCAGATTACATCAGTTTAGCTCTGCTGATTTTAGTGTGATGGTGGTGGTGAAACATTCCAGTATTAATGTTTCTGAGCTTAGATTTTTCTTTCACTAAGCCTACTTGTCCTGAAAATCACATTTTTGTTTTTAATTGCTAAACATGTAAGGAAGTTGAAGCAATGTGTTCTGACACCTTAACCAAACTTACGAATGTGTTTTCAAATACCTAATGTATTTTGCAAATAAGTATCTGATGGTTTGGAATGTCTTTTTTCAGAGTTACTGCCCTCTGAAGTCTCTATAAACACAACAGTGGGACATACTTATAAAGTGGTTTTTGACACAATGCAATGGTAAATCTTTCCTATTATTAGCTTGATATACCAAGATGGTTCCTTCTGTGCCATTTTAATCTATCATATCAAAATGTCTGCCACTCAGGTATGCTAGATATAGTGTGTAATACATAAGTGTTTGAAGTCCTATGCTGCACATTGATTATAGTTGACTTTAGAAAATGCTATAACTTATATTTTCTTAACATGGGGGACCCTGTATTTGTGGATGCAGTTTGATTAATTTAATGAAAGAAGACATGTACATCCCAAATGGCCTGTCTGAACACACAAGTACAGATGTGCCTACATTTTTCAATGGATCTTAGTCTTCAACTTTTGAAAATTTGGACCTTGATATTCAAGTTATAAATGGGTTTAGGAGTTGATGTTCACACAAACTGAGTGCAAAACATATAAATGGAAAATGGATATTCCTGGTGTAAAGGATCGAGAGAACTACAACTTACTACTAGCTAGATATTTGTTTTGCCTCATCTACAAATCCTAGTTTCTGGATGGAATCTGGTAGCTATAATTTTCTAGAAGTACAGAACAAAAGTTTCACTACACAAAAGGACTCATTCCCCATAAATATTGTGGTTTGGTTCATAGTTCACCTTTTAAAATATTATATAACATATGTGCCCAAATCAGAACTCCAGATCTGAGAATCCTTAATTCTGTAGGGCTGTATCTAGACTGGCAAGTTGCCAGCTATCTACACTGGCCGTTTGAATTTCCGCTAGAACACTGATGATCTCATGTAAGATCGTCAGTGTCTTGTGGAAATACTGTGCTGCTTCCATTTGGGCAAAAGCCCTCTTGCGCAAATCATTTGTGCAAGGGGGCCAGTGTAAACAGCACAGTACTGTTTTCCGCAAAAAAGCCCCGATCGCAAAAAAGGCGAAAAACCGCGGAAAACCGTGTCTAGATTGGCCACAGTCACTTTTCCGCAAAATTTTCCGGAAAATCATGCCAGTGTAGACGTAGCCTGGGTGTTTAAAATATGAAACCAAATCCAAATTTTCTAAGCAGTCTTTATCTTTATACTGCATTAAATCAGAAATTCACAAATTCGCTTACATTCCCTCCAATTTTGTTGTGTTTCAGAGCTGATAACATTTTTTGTGCTTTTCTCTTGTGTAAATTTTGTATAATAAATGCTACAGTTCTCAAGGTGTTCCATATTTGGCCATACAATAATTTAGGATGTATGTTATCAAAGCATTTCTTGAAGACAAGCTAGCAAAAACAAATACTGCACACTATGGACCTGTATGGTCAAAATTATGGTCCTGATTCTTATTTGCCTCACTAAGGCCAGTTTTTACCATATAATAATTTATTCAAACTTTGAAGCCTCTTTAAACTCCCAGAGTTGTGTAAAGGGCCCTACAGTAAATGCAAATTAGATCCTAAAGGTATGTCTACACTGCATTTCTCTTTCAAGAGAGGAATGCAAATGCAGCTGAGCGAAATTGCAAATGAAGCATGGATTTGAATTTCCCATGATTCACTGGCATAATCACGTCTGGCTGCTTTTTCGAAATACCCTATAAAAAAAAGAAATGCTGTCTAGATGCGGTTATTTTGAAAGAAAACCTTTCTTTTGAAATTACTCTTAAACCTCATTTTATGATCACACTGACATAAATCTGTAATACTATTAATGAAGTCACTGGAGTCACTCTGGATTTGTAATCGTGTAAATCAAAGAAGAGTTTGGTCCAATAGATTCATCATAAATGGTGATGCTTTTATTCAAGGGTGAAAATTGACTGACATACCACATTGACTTTACTAGTAATTGTCTCCCAAAATGGCAGTGGATTATTTTTATGATTGCTAAGAAATTGCAATTTTATGTGTGCCCCAAAAAAACTCAGAGAAAATATTTTCCCATATGGTACCTTTTTCTTCATAGACACATGAAAATTAAAATATGAAATGGCACATTTTAAGATATGCATACAGTATATAGAATAAGAGGAGCAGTTTAGTTCAAAAGAGTACAGTACAGTTTTTATTTAAATAATTATAGTATCTCATTGAGATTTTTACTCCAGTGCATTTTTTATCTTTCTTTTAGCCATGTATTCATCTCTACAAAATATCTTACAAATTATTTCAAGTAAGATCAAATGGAATTTCTTTTCCTGTTGCTTGGGGATGGACTAAACCATTGAAAATTATGGGTGCCCAAGTGAAAAACAAAAAACCCCAACTTGTTAGCCAAAGGGAGATTTCTCCTTCAGAAGTAAGGAGCTAAGCTTTAATGGAAAAGAAAAGACAAGGCAGCTGTTTTGAACAATTTACATCTTAAAAAATGCTAATGATCATGACTGAATTTCACTGGAAAGTGTTTTGAACATTTAAATCAATGAAATTACTAGGTCCATATAAAGATAAAAATCTTATTTATGGTAACGTTATCTCAAGATCTCTGGACACAATCTTGCATCCCTTTCTCATCTGACTAATTCTTGCTAAATCAGTAGTCACAATGACATTAGCCGGACTACTTGCATCAGTAAGAACTGCAGAATCGGACCCTGTCTTTATAGATTATGAGATTATTTTTAAGGAGTACAATATACAATAAAGTTAATTAAAATCAAAGTATTTGCATATATTTACCTTTATGGGCTATGTAAAAATAAAGTAAAAAATAGAAATACAGGAATCTTGTTTTGCCCAAGAGTCGCGGAAAGCAGTGTGGACAGGGACACTGCTTCCCACATTTTCTAATTGGCGGGAACAGCGATCCACAGTGAATGGGAGCTGCAATCACCCATACCTGTGGAGGCGCAGTTAAATACAGTGGTAGCAGCCTGCCAGGGGCCAACTCTGGCAGACTGCATCTGGCCCACGGGCTAGTATTTTCCCACTCCTATATTAGACTTTCAGCTTGTTGTAGTAGCTCTGTAGTGAGGATGTAAATGCAGACACGAAGTAGGAGCATATCTGTACCTTCACAGTGGATGGGGGCTCTGATCTTTAGATAGATCACCGCGAAGGGGGCTTGGTGTGGATGTTTTGGGGAAGTTCCAGTCCATCTCTTGTTCCAGTGGTGAGGAACTTTCTTGTTGGGTTACAGAGCCCATAGGCTGGAATAGCAGCCATACATGGGCAACTCTTCAGCCTTATGCATTGCATCAGGAACTGTGTGAGGATGGATTAACTTCACTCTATAATGTCAAGCTGTAAGAACTCTGCAGGGTGGAGTTCCTAAAATCATCAGGCACTCTGTCAGGGTTCATGAATTTTGTGGGACCTAAGCGAACTACCTTGATTAGGGCACTCATTTGGCAGGTCTCTAGTTTTCCAGGACTGTCTTGTGGAACTGCCCTTGTGCTGAAATCCTAAATGGTGACATGTGTTTTGAATTCTGACAGGCTATGGCCCTAATCCAGCTCACATTGTGTATATGAGCACACTGCTGCATCTGGTGGGGCCCCAATTTCCAAGGGTGGGCCCCAGTTTCCAGTCTTTAGAAAGATTAGGGTTTATTTTAATTATAACTCTGAATGTGCTGCCTTTAAAGCTCTTAGGGTTTTTTTTTAATTACAATATTTTAGCCTGGTTTTCAAAACCATGGTGTTCTAAATGAGTAATGTGCATGGTTCAACAATGTTGTTTTAAATTAATAGATATCTATTTACAACCTTAACTCTATATTAATGAAGATTTTTGTTTGGGAATACAAACATCTGCTGGAAATACCATTCCATCTATCATTTCTAATGTTTTATTAAATTTGCACCTGGCAGTGCAGCTATAGTTAAAGTCTGTTCATTATTTAAGTCCCATTTTTGGGAGGTTTATAACTATAATTCCAAATCTTATCGGGCTAAAACTTGGCATGCTTGCTCTCAGTGAAGAAATATTTATTTTTGTTTCCAAAGTGGATCAACATGCAACTCTTCTTTTTCTTCTCCACTCACCTGCTCCCTCACTGTCTCCCATGAAAGAAAAGCATTTTGGTGGATTCATTTGAAGGTGAAGAAAGAAAAATACTTTTTTAACATTAAATGTCACAGGAAGGAACTAGTCTTTTTTAGTGTGGCTAAAACTTGCCCATCTCTGAGCATTCTCCTTGTTAGGAATGTGTAGGGTATATTGGAAACAGGTAGCTAATAAAGATGTAAAACTATTTCACAGGTAATTTCATGTGTAATAGGTTTAATTTTTCTGTTTGTGAATTGTCATGTCTTGCTCTTTTTGCTTCTTCCTATTCAGAATTATTCACCATATACTTTCTCTGAATAAGTTTTGGTTTGAAGATCATTGGTGAGCGGTTTGTTGCAAATGTTTAAATTTAGAGATTCAGGCTGTGTGAGTGAATTAGATGCACAGATCACAGAATGTTAATGTTCTCTGTTTGGATCAGAATGAACTAGAACTTGGGGGTGCTGGAACAATTTGTACAGTCGGGGTGCTGAGAACCATTCAACCCAACTGTAAATCCTGGATATAATGGAAACCAGTTCAAGCCAGGGGTGCTGCAGCATTCTCTCCTCCCCCCACCCGATTCCTAGTTCCAGCACGTATGCTGGAACACTGATATTTCCAATGTTAATACTGGCTTTTACAAGTTCAGAATCAGTTTACAGTAAATGTACTCTGAAATGTGGTGTTTTTGTGAGCTTTCTTTGAGAGTAAACTCATTTAACAGAGAATGGTGGGAAGTGAATCTAAGAGGGCTATGTGTGAGAGCTACTGTATCCAGCTCTCTCCAGAAATATCTTCTAATAACTCAATCAACAACAACAACAACAAAATCAGGTTTAATTTGTGTAAACTTTTTCAGAATTTTTGTAAATATTTAACTTACTTTACTTCATTAATATTTATCATCTTCAATGTCCAGTCTGTATACCATATTGCCTGTCGTCCTTGATAACAGCCATTGTCAAAGCAGCTCAAGGCAACTGAGGGGCTAGGACTAGAAAGGGAAAGCTGAGAATTTTATAGAAGCAGTATAAGTAAGTCTGCCTGCTTAGGAGGTCACACAATACCCTACAGCACGGTATTCATGTAAACTGACAATCTAATGGAGAGTATTGGAAAGGCCTGGGAGCAGAGAGAGGGCTGATTCAATTTATAATTTTTATATAGCATTTTCATATAAGATATCGCTAACCATCTTACAGATTATGAGATATTGCTTTACAGAACTGGATACAATAGCTTTTAAATCTAGCACACAGTAGGACAAAACAATATCCTGTAGGAAGAAGGGCATGAGAAAATGATGAAAGATGTCAGAGTCACAATGTAAGCTGTATTACAGTGATAGGCGCAGAAAAGGATACAAGAATGACCAAGGAGCAAACATATCATAATATATTAGACTAGTAATACTAATTAGGCCATCTAGCTTAACATCCTGTATTTTCCAGGGATACAAATGCTGGGAAAGATTGTCACAGGTTTTCAGTAGGAATTAGGCACCTAAATCACACTTTATTTTATGCCTTTGAATTGCCTCCCCTCATCCTGCCATGGTACCATTTCCACTAATATGTCATCAGTCCTTAAAGATAAGTAGTGACAATGACTTGTGTCCCTACGTTGTTAGGATAACAGCTCTCCACATAGTCTTGACACTGGGGTAGAAAAGTGGCCTATGCTATAGGCTCATAGGTCTTAGTAATTAGATGCGGAGTTTAATCAGGCAGCTGGAATAATTCCATGAAAAATTCTAAAAAAACAAATGAGCTCTTGATTTGGATTAGTAAATTAATAACTAGCTAGAGAGGTTGGATTTAGGGTGGATGTCGTTGTTCTTGGAGTGAAAGTAGTTTTGTTGTGGCATTCTGGAGGCAACTAAAGAGTACAGTACTAGAACTATAAAAGATGGAGCTACATCAGGCAAGTGATAAGTATAAATTAGAATCTGTACACAACCATGATCAAGATAAAGAATAATACTGGCAATGCTGTTTCAGGTACGAAAAGAAAGTTTAAAAGGGAGATGTGAAATTAATAGGCATCATGTTTAAAACAAACAGAAGTATTTCTCCATATAAAGCACAGTCATTTAGTGGAATTCATTGACAGAGGATGTTGTGAAGACCAAAGCTCTAAATGGATTGCAAAGGATTAGATCAAATTTGTGACGGAGAGGTCCATCAATGGCTATGAGCCAGGAGAGCTGCAATTCCATGCTCAGGGTGCCCCTAAGCCTCTGACTACTAGATGCTAGGACTGGATCACTTGCTAATTATCCTATTCCAATGGTGGAAAACCTACGGCCCAAGGCTGCATGTGGCCTATCAGGGTTCTCTGTGTGTGGTTCGTGAGACATTTTGTTACCATTGCCCATGTGCAGGATTGCCAGATTTCTCTGATTTCTATCCATGTATTTTTTTTCCTGCTGGTATTACTAAAGTGACACACACATAAAGCATGTTAACCTAACATAAGAACGGCCATACTGGGTCAGACCAAAGGTCCATCTAGCCTAATATAGTGTCTTCCGACAGTGGCCAATGCCAGATGCCTCAGAAAGGCATGTGAAGCCATGTGGGTGCTAACCGTACAGAACATTGCCTGTGAGAGCTGTGTACTCTCTCTGTAACCAATCAGAGCAAAGCTACAGTTCAATTGGCATACCCCACAAATGCTAGGTACGCAAATGCAGTTAGCAAAACTACCCTGTTCTGGGAGACCGTACTGGTTCCGACAGTCTTGTGGCCCACTGAGATGGAGGGCCACTCATATGGTCCACTCACTAGCTTATGTTGCCCCTCACTGCCCTAATCTGTTCATTCCCTTTAAATCATCTAGCGCTGGCCATTGTCAGAAGAGAGGATACCATTGGTCTGACCCAGTATGGCTGTTCTTATGAAAAGAAAAGGAATGCTGGATGTTCCAGGGTAACTCCAAGGTGTATTTGGTCTTGAGCAGGGCTATTCAACATGCAGTCCGTGGGCTGCATGCGGCCCGCTGCGCATTTGTTTGCAGCCCACAGGTGGGAGCCAACACACAAAAGTAGTCAATGTAATGGTCTTCTGTTGATATATATTTTAGTAGTTACATTCTTGACTGTCATTGCTCATTAAAAGTGCTGTCATATGGGTGGAAATCCAGTAAATACTGCATTTTATTAATATCAGTGGAACTGACTTAAATAGAGCCTGTGTGTTGTGTAGTCTTGTCTTAATCTTTGTATTCATGCCTGTCAGTGTGAAAGAAGGTATTTGCATACATTTGCATGTATATGCAACCACACTTAAGTTGCGGCCCACAGCATGTGCTGTGAGTATTATTGTGGCCCCCAGGGCTTCCAAAGTTGGGTAGATCTGGTCTTGAGAGTAAAAGTGAGGCTAAATTATGACTGTACTGTATGACTGTACTGCATTGATTGCATATAGCAACAGTGAAGCGAAAGGGAGTTTCATAGACATAAAAGAGCAGAATTCAGACTGTTCTCCGGTTGGTTAGACCATTATCACACTTTGTGATATCATTAGACTCCAGTACAGTTCTGGACTTTGCTTAAATCTGGTCTCACCATCATACCTAGAGATTATTTTAAATTTTAATTTTTGTGTATAGTATTCATAAAAGTACAATTTCATGCTACCTATGTTCTCCTTAACTTTGGTGGATACCCCAAGCTTTTGGAAACTGCCTGCAAAATTTCTTATTAATATCATTTTACGTTGTTCTATCAAAATCTGTGCTCTGAGTGATTTGGATGGAAATTTGCATTTTGGATGAATTCTTGTGGGGGCACCAAAAGGCAGCATTTGGAGGTATCTGACCAAGAATGATTGACAATGTCTGTAACTACTTATTATGTCAAGGCTTCAGCACACCGATTGATGGGAAATGATGTATAATAAATTAGAATGATCACACATCATTTCCCATCGATTGAAATGCCAAATCCTTTGATGGAGTAATGAGTTATGGCCAATACTACTCACTGTCTTAGTAGGAGATTGATTGCATATCCCTTCATCAAAGTGATCAAACAACTAAGGAATCAAAAGTATATCTACAGTGCACAAGTTTTACTGTACTTTCAGGGCAAAGAGAAAATAACCCTGTAAAATTAGTGTTTCTTCTAAGAGTGCTATCAGTGTTTCATGGACATGCATGGAATATGGATCAGCATGTGTGGTTCAAATGATCAGATTCAATGAGATTCTCACCCTATAAAGAAATACAACAATATATTGTGAACACCTATTCCAGCAAAATTTGTAAAACTTGTGGAGATTAGTAGCTATGTACGAGACAAGGTTAACTTGTGCATTATCCTTGCACTTCTATTGATGGAAACATAAAAGGGAAACATCAGAAGACCCATTTGCAGCTGTATAATAGAAGATTTAGTGGAGTTGTACCTCCAGGAAAGACTTGCCTGCCAGTCAGCTAACAGGAGAGAGAAGTTGCTAGTGGTCAGATAAAAAGGAAACCACTTGTTTTATGTTTTTTTAAAAACATTTTTGCTTTTAGAAGAAGGAGCCAATTCTTTTTCTTTTTCCTTTTCGTATAACTGCTCATCGGTGCTGCATATATTATACATGTAATGGTGTGGCCCAGTCATTCTCTGTCTCTGAAAGTCCTGTTTATCAAAATAGATATTTGATTTTTTTCCCTCACATCATAAAAATGGAATCAATGCAGTGCTCTTTACTTATGGTATGTCTACACTAAACAGCTTTTACACAACCCTGTCACAAAGGATACGACTACAGGGTTTTGTCGACAAAACTTCTGTCGACAAAGCACGTCTAGACTACATCAAGCCATAGACAAAACTATTTGCTTTGTCGACAGAGAGCGTCCAGACTGCAGGGCGCTCTGTCGACAGAAGAAAGTACCCGGAACTGCTTTGCCAGGTCACAGGGGCAGCATGTACTTCCTTGTTCTGCTGCCTGCACTTTGCAGAGACACATGCTAAAAGGCCCCCCCCCCCCCCCGACTAGCCATTGCTCTGCTGCTGCAGCTGCCTAGAGGGATAGCAAAGGTTCTGCAGTGCCTGTGTGGAGTGCCCTGCTTCCTGGCACAGCACAGCACAGCAGTGTGAGGTTTTTTTTGAAGGTTTTTCCTAACCTTTGTTTGCCATGGAGCGAGAGCTTCCCCTGGCCAGGCGCTGGCCCCACTCCACGGTGCTTCAAATGCTGCTGCAACTGCATGAGACTATCATGCTGTTAATGCCTGGTCCGGAACCTGAGCCCAGACTGGAGCCGCTCCTTCAGGATGCAGCAGCACTGTTCCTGCCTCCGAACTTTTTCCTGGACAGGGGATGTTGGAGGATGGAAACAAGTACGGACTGGTGGGACCGGCTCGTAATGGAGCAGTGGGATGATCAGGCTTGGCTCCAAAACTTCTGGATGCGGAAGTCCACCTTCCTGGAGCTTTGCAACTGGCTTGCCCCCACCCTGCAACGACAGGACACCCACCTGTGCCCTGCCATCCTGCTGGAGAAGAGGGTAGCTATTGCCCTCTGGAAGCTGGCCACTCCTGATAGCTACCGGTCAGTGGGACAGCAGTTTGGTGTGGGGAGATCTACTGTAGGTGCTGTATTGATGGAGGTAAGTCCCTTGGGGACGGGGGGAGGGTAGTCCGTAAGGGGACTGTAACTGAAAAAGGGTGGGTGGGGGGCAATGGAGGGGAGGTGGTGGAGGGCTCCTGTGTCTTACACCATGATACTATTGGGAGCAATCACTGGAGGGGGGGGGGGTTTCTGGGTTCTTGGGGGGGCAGATGGTCGCCAAAGGACTGGGGCAACCCCTCTGACTTCATAATCTGTGTGTGTTTGTATGTGTCTATTTTTGCAGGTGGTGAGGGCCATCAACTCACAGCTGCTGAATTGGATTGTCCGCCTCGGAGACCTAGACACGATCATGGCTGGTTTTGCAGGGCTGGGATTCCCAAACTGCGGAGGAGCGCTCGATGAACCGCACATTCCCATCCGTGCACCACCCCATCGAGCCGCTCGGTATATCAACAGGAAAGGGTACTTTTCCATTGTGCTGCAGGCCCTGGTTGACCACCGTGGACTATTTACGGACCTGTGTGTGGGGTGCTCGGGCCGGGCACATGATGCTCGGATCTTCCGCAATTCACACCTGTACGAAAGGCTGCATTCAGGAACCTTCTCCCCCCAGCGAACCTCTGCTATCGGGGACATGGAGATGCCGGTCTGCATTGTGGCCGATGCGGCGTACCCCCTCATGCCCTGGCTTATGAAGCCATCATCTGACCCCGAGCAAGGAAGTGCTTAATGCGCACCTGACACGTGCCCGTTTACAGGTGGAATGCGCATTTGGCCGGTTGAAGGGAAGGTTTAGGTGTCTGCTAACTCGCCTTGACATGGGGGAACACAATATCCCAGAGGTGGTGGCAGCATGTTGCATCCTCCACAACCTGGTGGAGAGCAAAGGGGAGGCCTTCCTCCCAGGTTGGGGGCCAATGGCTGAAGTGGAGGGCAGGCGGTTTGCGCAGCCTCGGACAGCTGCCGTTCGCCAAGCCCATCAGGCGGGGGTTCGCATCCGGGAGGCTATGCGTGAGCGCTTCTCAGCTGGAGCCCTATGACTCCCCAAGGTATCCCCAATGGGGTCTGTGGGCCTTCCCCCCCATCCCAAAACCTTCCCTCCCACAATCCATCCCTGCATCAGCCTCTGAACAGTTAAGGCGCACACACCATGTTAAACTTGAAAAATATGTTTATCAAGGAGTAACGTTAGAATTTAGATCTGTTATAAAAAATAGAATTGTTTAACAACTGTGAAAAAAACTTTTTTTTAACTATTAACTTGTGTTTATAACTGTGGTAGGAGGGGGGATTTCAACCTGGAGGGAGGAAGGGAGGGGGGATTTCCAACATGGAGTGAGAGAGGGAGGGAGGGGGGGATTTCCAACATGGAGTGAGAGAGGGAGGGAGGGCAGACAACTTAAGGGTAATGGCGGCCTCGCCTGGGCCGCAAGGCTTTGCCACCCCTTGTCCGTGGACCCTGCCGTCCTCGGGCTTGAGTTGGGGCTGACAATGACTCTGCTCTAGCAGGGGGGGAGGGGCAGGGCTGGAGGGGTGGCAGGGGCTGAGGGAGAGGAAGGGGTGGCAGGGGCTGAGGAGGAAGAAGGAGGGTCAGAGGGGACTGAGCGGGAGGACGGGGGGTCAGAGGGGGCTGGAGCTGGATGGGCAGGAGGAGTTCCCAAGGGTAGAGGTCCTGACACAGCCAGGGACTCCCAGACAGTGGCACACATTGTGCACCACTCTGGGAGGAAGTCCTGCAGCAGGCAAGTATGCCACCGAGCCTCCTACCTCGCTCTTTCAGACATGGTCTCTTGCATTTTGGCCATGGTCCCCTCAATTTTCTCCATGGCCTCCACATGCCTCTTCAGGAGGTCGTTGTAGGTCCTCCAATGCCTGCGGGTGCTGTGGGACCGGGTGGGTGGTGGCACAGGAGTTGCTCGGCGGACATCAGCAGCAGGTCCAGCTGTGGAGAAGAAGAGGGAGAACCGATCAGTGTTAGCAATTCACACACAAGTCCATACAACAAGGGATGGGAATGTTGTTACTGGTAGGCCACGTCTGGCCTTGCCAGCCGCCTTGGCTGCACAGGGGACCCGTTATGGTTAGGACAATGTCCACCTCCACCCCCTAGATCCTCCCGCCCTCCACTGTGGCCATCCAGGCCAGATCAGTGTGCAGCCACAGTAGGACAGGGGCCTGCTGCACCTTGGGTCTCCCATGCCCCCACCCACATATCCACCACCTGCCCGCCTGCTTGTACATGCACAGAGAGATGCAAGCTGTCCAGGAGGGAGGACCAAGATGTGAACACTGCTCTGCATCCTCTCTGCTCCGACCTCCCCTGTGCTGTGTTTGTGACCCTGCCTGCACTCACCTGAAGTTCCTTCTCCAGCGTCAGAGGGTGCCTGCGAGGCTTCCTGCATCTCTGGGACAGGCTGCAGAGTCAGGGTCAGGGTGTCCTCCTCCTCCTCCTTCTCCTGCCGGCTCTGCTGCACTGGTGTGTGCAACCCTGTCTGCACGAGCACTGGTGCAGACATAGGTTCCTGGCCTCCCAGGATGCGGTCCAGTTCTTGATAGTAGGTGCAGTGCACTGGGGCTGAACCTGAAGCCGAGCTCTGCTCTCGGGCCTTCATGTATCCCTGGCGAAGTTCCTTCACTTTGGCCCGGACCTGTTGGAGTGTCCTTGGGTGGTGCCCTTTATCGGCCAGCCCCTGAGCCATGCGGCCATAGATGCTGGCATTCCTGCGCCGGTTGTGCAGGGCCTGGACTGCTTCCTCCTCTCCCCACAGTTCAAGCAGGGTCAGGACCTCTGTCCCTGACCAGGCTGTGGCTCTCTTTTTGTCGCCTGTGGGCACCAGGGCTGGCTCCCTCAAAGGTTCTTGGGGGCCTCTTGGCGCTGGAGCTGCACACATGGCCACATGCAGTTGACGCTGGGAGAGCTCTGGGCTGACAGGCTCTCACATTGGCCAGCTTCCTGTCACAATGCCTACCAGGGATGTCTGTGCCTTTAAAACATGGCTACAGACAGGACCAAGAAGAGGTTTTTCCTGAAGGACTGTCCAGCAGGGGGCTTGCTTGGAGGACTTTTTCTGTCGACAAAAGAAACCCCCGCGTCCAGACTGCCCTTTTTGTCGACAGAACTCTGTCGACAAAGACGTTATGCCTCGTAAAATGAGGTTTACCAGCGTCGCCAAAACTGCTGAGTTCTGTCGACGTTATGTCGACAGAACTCAGTGGTAGTGTAGTTTTGGTATAGTTTTGTCGACAAAAGTCCACTTTTGTCGACAAAACCCTGTAGTCTAGACACACCCTTCAGTCAGTGTGTGTGAACATTGTTTGGCAACATCTACACTACGAGTTTTCTCAGCAAAAAATATGCTTATGAGGGACTCATTTGCATGAGTCACAATCTCATTTCCATATTTTCTGCCAATCCCTTTTTTGTGCTAGGGGTTTTTGCTCAAAAACAAGCAGTGTGGACATTTTCTTTTTGCACAAAAACCTCTTTTTCCGCAAGACCGGTATACCTCCTTTTTTGGGGCATAAGGATCTTGCAGAAAAAGGGTTTTTTGTGCAAAAAGAAAATGTCCACACTGCTTGATTTTGTGCAAAAACGGATCAGCAGAAAATATGCAAATGAGATCGCAACTCATGCAAATGAGTCCCTCTTTAGCATATTTTTTGCCAAGAAAACTCTTAGTGTAGATGTAGCCTTTGTTGGCACTTTTATCGACAAAACACTTCCACCCGCACAATGAGGAGGTTTGCTTTGTCAGGAGCAGAGCACTGCTGCTGACAAAGCAGCGTTAACACTTTCACTTCCTGAGGCAAAATTGCATTCAAGGTTTGTTTGTTTGTGTTTTTTTAAAAGTACCCGTGAATGACAATAGTCTTGTTAATCAAGTGTAAGTTTAGGCATAGCCTTATTCTCCTGTGTTGCCTTTTATATCCTTTGGATGTCAGAATCTTTTGGTTTTGTGCTGAAGATCTCTCACCACAAGGATGCACGAGGTGGCACTCTTTAGGAGACACCAAAGAATGTCTATTGACATACAAGATAGAGCATCTGTTAGAAGATATGTGGACTATAAGAATGCTGGAAGATGTAGCCCCTTATTTGTGTATTGTACAATTTGTAATGTGACTATATCGTAAACTATACTCATTTATGATTTTTTCCTTTTGTATGTTACAGTGCAGGCTCAGGGAAGGGGATTTAGCATTGACACCAACTCCAGGGCTCAAGCACACATGGAAAAAAATGGTGGGTGCTGAGCACCTTGGAGCCAGAGTTTAGTGTAGAATCTGAAGAGTGTGCTACTAACAACTTCTACCCCCCCCCCCCCCCGGGATGGGTGTTTGTTTATAAAACAGAGGCAGGATGATTACGATAACAAAAGCCTTGTCATTAAACTAAATTAAGGATAGTTAAATGATCCTGAAAGCATTACCAGGCACTCCAGTTAAAAGAGAGGAAAGAAAGGACGGGAATAAATGGTCCATTTTCAGAATGGAGAGAAGTAACTAGTGGTGTTCCCTGGGGGTCTGTACTGGGACCGGTACTATTCAACATATTCATAATGATCTGCAAAAGGGGGGGATAAGCAGTGAGGTGGCAATGTTTGCAGATGATACAAAATTACTCCAGATAGTTGAAACCAAAACAGACAGCAGAGAGTTTCATAGGAATGTCACAAAATTGGGTGACTTGGCAAGAAAATGGCAGATGAAATTCAATGCTGTATGCGAAGTAAGGCACATGGAAAAATATAATTCCATCCATCCATACAAAATGATGTTACTCCTCAAAAAAGAGATTGTGGAGTCATTTGCAGTACTCGAAGCACTGTTTCAGAGTACTGCAAATTTATAATAATCTTTCTTACTGTGCCTCCATCATCCTGAACTCATTCACCAGCTTCAGAAGACTTAAAAATTATCTCTAGTCATCAATGGGACAGATGCCACTGAATAATGTAGCTGTCCTTAAGGTGCATCAAGACAATACTAGGGAACTAGATGTAAATAAGATTGCTGACAATTTAATCCAGAGAGCGATCATGAAACATAATGTCTTTAAACTGGGATGTTAGTGAAGACAGCTAATAGGTATTTGCAATGATTTTAATATAGTGTGATTCATGACAACGTACTTACGTAGTTCATAACATGTAATCATTATTAAAACCGTAAAGATACCAATGATAGACATATTCAATAAGTAGAATATAAAAGAAGTGTATAAATATTCTGGAAATAGTCTCCCCACCCAATACTGGCAAAATTTCAACTCCCTGCAATACACGCACCTCTTTGAAAGCACCCATCTGCAAAAAAAGTCAACGCCTATGGGATTTAATCTCTTCTCTTAGTTCTGTCTGAGAACTGTAGATAAACTCTGTTAGGTAAACTCCCTCAGGAGGGGGAATTTCAGTAATTCCCTGTTTTTAAAATAGTGTTCACTGAGGTACATAAGTTGTCACATGTATGAGCGCTGTCTGTTATCTGTGTCGAGAGACGGGTGAGGGATAATGGGAATGACGTGCCTGCTTGTTATCCACATTAGGGACTGTGAAGCATGGCGTGTGTATGTCATGTTGTTTCCCGCAATCATATGAGGCCATGACATTTGAGAATAAATTTGGCAACTCTTGCGGGGTCTTTTTGTACGGGTTTTATTCAGGGTGTCAAATCCCAGGAGCATTTCTTCCATCACAACATTACATCCAAAAACATGAGTAAGTGTTAAAGCCTGACTTAATTACAGACTGGATATCTCCTGTTTCCTTCTCTGTTGACTTTCATTCCTGCAGTATGCCCTGTCTAAAATCTCCTGATAGCAGATGTTTTTCCTTGAGATGCTTAGCTTTCTCTCAGATGTTCTTTTACCTTTCAACCATTTATTTTTGTTGTTTCAATGTTTGTTGACTCTCAGTTGGTGATCCCTGATTTCTTCAGAAGAAACCAAAACACTATCAGTAATGCAATTCATAAGAAGGCCCAGAGGATTGGAGAGTGAGCAATAAATTGACTTTACAATGGTTTTGATTACCATGTAGGTATGTATATGGGGGTATGTCTACACTACAGCGCTAATTTGAACTAACTTAGTTCGAATTAACTAATTTGAACTAAGCTAATTCGAACTAACGCATCTAGAACTAAAAACTAGTTCGAATTAGCGTTTTGCTAATTCGAACTAGCGCGTCCACATTAAGTGGACCCTGAACAGGGCTTAAGGATGGCCGGAAGCAGCGCCGGCAGGGCATCAGAGGAGGACTTAGAGCGTGGAGATGCTGTCTCAGGCTAGCCGAGGGCTGTGCTTAAAAGGACCCGACCTCCACCCCGGACAGACAGTTCTCAGGGGTGCCCCGCTTGCAAAGCAGTCCTGGCTTGGAGTGCCCTGAGTGCCCACACTGGGCACATCACAGCACTCGGCCATCAGACCGGCTGCACTTGCCGCAGGCTGCCATCTGGGGAGAGGGGGCAATTGGGGGGCTGCAGGAGAGCTTCCACCCCCAGAAGCCCGCAGAACCAGCCCAGTCCTCCCCATCAGGGGCTCGTACCCCATTCCTCCCTCACCTCCTTCCACTTACCCTTCCCTAGCCCCCCTTCCTGATGTACAAAATAAAGAAAACGTGTGGTCAAAAATAGAATCTCTCTTTATTGAACAAAACTCGGGGAGACTGGGAAAAGGAGGTGGGAGAGGGGAAGAGAGAGGGTGGGAGAGGGGAGGGCAACTAAAATGTTCAGAGGTTTGGAAGAGGTCCCATATGAAGAGAGGCTAAAGAGACTGGGACTTTTCAGTTTAGAAAAGAGGAGACTGAGGGGGGATTGGATAGAGGTCTATAAAAGCATGAGTGGGGTGGAGAGGGTGCATCAAGAAAAGTTCTTCATTAGTTCCCATAATAGAAGGACTAGAGGACACCAAAGGAAAGCAATGGGTAGCAGGCTTCAAACTAGTAACAGAAAGTTGTTCTTCACAAAGCAAAGAGTCAACCTGTGGTACTCCTTGCTGCAGGAGGCTGTGAAGGCTAGAACTAGAACAGAGTTTAAAGAGAAGTTAGATCAAGTCATGGAGGTTGGGTCCATGGAGTGCTATTAGCCAGGGGGTAGGAATGGTGTCTCTGCCCAAAGTTTGTGGAAGGCTGGAGAGGGATGGCACGGGACAAATGGCTTGGTCACTGTCGTCGGTCCATCCCCTCTAGAGTCCTTACGGTTGGCCGCTGTCGGCAGACAGGCTACTGGGCTAGATGGACCTTTGGTCTGACCCAGTACGGCCATTGTAAGCTCAGGGCTCAGCGTCGGGGGTCTCAGTGGACCACCTTGATTTTCATGCACACCTACTCCTGGGTGGCCAGGCTGGCAGCTCTCCTGCCCTAGACGGCCACTTTCCTGTGCTTAGTGCGGAGGTCGTGGACGAGGTCCACGATGTCCGCACTAGACCAGGCGGCTGCCCGCCTCTTGCGATCCCAGGCAAGCTCCCGGGAGCAGCCAGCTTGGTCCCAGGGAGAGGGGGAGGGCTGGGGAGCATTGGATGGCTGGCTCGAGCCGTGCCAGGTGCAGGGTCTGCTAGCTGGGTGCTGGCAGGCTTGCACCTGGCACGGGCACCGTAGCCAGCCCGTGCCTTTTTAAGGGGTCCGGGGCTAGAAGGGGGGTAATAGAGTTTCCCTGGTGTTGGCCAGAGTGGCCACCAGGGAAAGCTGGGTAGGGCTAGCCTCCCACTAGTTCGAATTAAGGGGCTACACACCCCTTAATTTGAACTAGTAAGTTCGAACTAGGCTTAGTCCTCATACAATGAGGTTTACCTAGTTCGAACTAAGCGCTCCGCTAGTTCGAATTAAGTTCGAACTAGTGGAGCGCTAGTGTAGCGCCTATCAAAGTTAATTTGAACTAACATCCGTTAGTTCGAATTAACTTTGTAGTGTAGACATACCCTAGGAGAGTGAGGTATGTGATACTTTGGTGGAGAGAGGAAGATGGCCAAGAATATTGTTGCGCTATAAAAGAAAATATTAATTGGTATGTGTGTTATTCATATCGTATTCAGAAATACATTAAAAGAATATTACTGAGTCAGAATACGAAAATTAGTAAATGTCAATTTCCATTGCTAGGGTGACCTTGTATCAGCCCCCTCTCTATATGCATTATGAATGACTTCTGATGTCCTGCTTATAACACTCCTACTAATGCATCACAGAATGATTTGCATTTTTTTTTGCAACAGTGTTTTACTGTTCTTTCATATTTAGCTTGCAAACCCCTTTCTGCTGTACTCCTTCCTAAGCAGTGATTTCCCATTTTGGGTGTGATTGTTCCTTCCTAAGTGAAATGCTTTGCATTTGTCCTTATTGAATTTCATCCTGTTTACTTCAGACAGTTTCTCCAGTTTGTCCAATTCATTTTCAATTTTAGCCCTATTCTCCAAAGCACTTGCAGCCCCTCCCAGCTTGGTATTTTCTGCAAACTTTATAAGTATATAAAGTATAAACTTTATAAGTACTCTTGGAGCCTCTATTTAAATCTCTGATAAAGATACTGAAAAGCACTGGACCCAGAACTGATCCCTGCAAGACCTCACTTGATATGCCCTTCCAGCTTGACTGTGAACCACTGAGACCTACTCTCTGGGAACAGTTTTCCAACCAGTTATGCACCCACCTTTATAGTAGCTCCATCTAGGTTGTATTTCCCTAGTTTGTTCATGAGAGAGTCATGCAAGACCATATAAAAAAGCCTTACTAAAGTCAAGATATACCACATCTCCCACGTTTCCCCTGTCCATGAGGCTTGTTACCCTGTCAAAGAAAGCTATTAGTTGGTTTGACATGATTTGTTCTTGACAAATCTATGTTGACTGTTACTAATCACCTTATTATCTTCTAGGTGTTTGCAAATGGATTGCTTAATTATTTGCTCTATTATCTTTCCAGGTACTGAAGGAAAGCTGATTGGTTTGTAATTCCTTGGGTTTGCCTTATTCCACTTTTTATAGATTGGCACTATATTTTTCCAGTCCTCTGGAATCTCTCCCATCTTCCATGACTTTTCAAAGATAATTGCTAATGGCTCAGATATCCCTCAGTAAGCTCCCTGAGTATTATAGGATGCATTTCATCAGGCTCTGGTATCTTAAAGACATCTAATTTATGTCAGTTATTTTTAACTTGGATCTTCCCTATTTTAGCCTCTGGTCTTATGTCATTTTCACTGGCATTTACTATATTAACCATCATTAATAATGTATTTAGTGAAAACAAAAATAGAATAATGGGACCTTTTAATTCCATCCTGTATGCTACATTAAGATGATCATCTATTGTTTCATCATTCCATTTTCCTATTAGCACCTGTCTTTCATCTGCTTGGTATATAAGTAGAGCTGTTCTCCTCTTACATTGCCACAGCAATACAATGTGGACTCATATGAGTGTTGTGAACAGTTTACACTGGGGATGTTATATAGCATGTAATTGAATAGTCGCGTAGCCACATGAAATCTTACCAGTTACATGACTATTAGATAGTTCCCAGGGGTGGGGCCAGCAGCCAGTGCGCTCCCAGCCCTACTCCTGGGAAGCCCCCTACTACCCCATGCTGCTGCCTCTGATAAAAAAACAGTTTCCCATGGCTGCTGGCTGCCCTGTGCTTCTGCCTCTGAAACAGAAGCAGCAACGTGGGGTGGCAGCAGCCCCTGTCTGTGGAGTATCCAAGCTACCCATGGATAGAGGCTGCTCCATGATAGAGGCAGTAGCAGGGTTGGGGGGCAGGTGGCACCGTGGAGCCAGTGCTGCGGGAACTGTCTTTTAAGCTGGTTCCCCCAGCACCGGCTCCTGCCTGCTCCTCTTGCATCTGTAGGAGGCAGCAAGTGGGGGTAGGTGGGTCCACGGAGTGGACAGGCGCAAGGAGCTGTTTTGAAAGCTGGCTCCTTGCATGTATGAGCTCCAGCCTACCCCTCTCACCCTCTGCACTGCTACCTTTCTATCAGAGGCAGCAGTGCGGAGGTGGGGGGGAGGTGGATCCAATGCTTGTGGGGAGCCTGCCTAAAACCAGCTCCTCAGGGGCACCAGCTCCCGGTCCCACTCCCCCTCCTTGCCATCTCTTATACAGAGGCAGCAAGGGAGTGGGGAAATGTGTGCAGTCAAAAGATTAACTGATATAGTTGACTAAAGGTTGGCATCCCTAGTTCACACAAAGTGCCAAATTCTGCTTTCTCTTTCACTTTTATAAAGTAGCACAAAGGGATTTGATAAACTTGGGTTTTACATCACTGTACGGGTATGTCTACTAGCCCCCTAGTTCGATCTAAGGAGGCTAATGAGGGTGACCGAAATCGCAAATGAAGCGTGGGATTTAAATATCCCGTGCTTCATTAGCATGTTCCCGGCCGGTTGCCATTTTAGAAATTGACTAGCCCGAAGTAACTGCCTGTGTCTACACGCGGCAGTGAAACGGGATTCCGAGTTAAAGCCCTAAATCGAATTAGCTGGTAAACCTCATTCCAGGAGGAATAACAGCAAATTTGATTTAGGGTTTTAATTCAGAATCCCGTTTCACTGCCGTGTGTAGACGCGGGCAGTTACTTCGGGCTAGTCAATTTCTAAAATAGCGACTGGCCAGGAACATGCTAATGAAATACAGGATATTTAAATCTCGTGCTTCATTTGTAATTTCAGTGGTTGATTTTAAAATGATATTTTCAATGGCTGTGTCACAGGGTTGCAGGCTCTCGGACCCAACAAAGGTATGAGTTTTCTCTAAGTCATCCTGTGATCAGCTGCTTGAATGCTCATGAAGATTCAGTGGAATTACTGCTTTCTTGCTGGGAAGTGGATTTAAGTAGCTCCAACCAGCCTAGAAGGAGGGTTTCAAGTTTCTCTTAGGAATAAAGGAAACTAGGTCTGAGATGGAAAAGCCTTAGAAAAGCTAAGGTTGGGAAGAGAGATTAAGACAAAGTTTATGAGGATGCTATTCTTTGTTTCTAAATTTAAAAAATACCAGGAGGTGGTATGACTAGCCCTACTGAGTTTAGGTCTACACTGCAGCATTTTTCTGGAATAACAGGCATTATTCTGGAAAAACAATACCTGCGTCCACACTGCAATTGTGTTCTTTTGACTAAAAGTCGAAAGTATGGATGGGTTTTCTCAACAGCGATAACCCTCTTTCTATGAGGAAGAACACCTTTTCCCAAAAAGCTTTTTTGGGAAAAGGCATGTCATAGAATCATAGAATCATAGGACTGGAAGGGACCTCGAGAGGTCATCAAGTCCAGCCCCCCGCCCTCAAGGCAGGACCAAGCTCAGTCTACACCATCTCTGACAGATGTCTGTCTAACCTGTTCTTAAATATCTCCAGAGAGGGAGATTCCACCACCTCCCTTGGCAATTTATTCCAATATTTGACCACCCTGACAGTTAGGAATTTTTTCCTAATGTCCAATCTAAACCTCCCTTGCTGCACTTTAAGCCTTGTTCTGTCCTCAGAAACCAAGAGGAACAAATTTTCTCCTTCCTCCTTGTGACACCCTTTTAGATATTTGAAAACCGCTATCATGTCCCCCCTTAATCTTCTTTTTTCCAAACTAAACAAGCCCAGTTCATGAAGCCTGGCTTCATAGGTCATGTTCTCTAGACCTTTAATCATTCTTGTCGCTCTTCTCTGTACCCTTTCCAATTTCTCCACATCTTTCTTGAAATGTGGCGCCCAGAACTGGACACAGTACTCCAACTGAGGCCTAACTAGTGCAGAGTAGAGCGGCAGAATGACTTCACGAGTTTTGCTTACAACACACCTGTTGATACAACCTAGAATCATATTTGCTTTTTTTGCAACAGCATCACACCGTTGACTCCTATTCAACTTGTGGTCCACTATGACCCCTAGATCCCTTTCCGCCATGCTCCTTCCTAGACAGTCGCTTCCCATCTTGTATGTATGGAACTGATTGTTCCTTCCTAAGTGGAGCACTTTGCATTTCTCTTTATTAAACTTCATCCTGTTTACCTCTGACCATTTCTCTAACTTGCTTAGGTCATTTTGAATTATGTCCCTATCTTCCAAAGAAGTTGCAACCCACCCAGTTTGGTATCATCTGCAAACTTAATAAGCGTACTCTCTATCCCAATATCTACATCATTGATAAAGATATTGAACAGTACGGGTCCCAAAACAGACCCTTGCGGAACTCCACTTGTTATCCCTTTCCAGCAGGATTTAGCACCGTTAACAACAACTCTCTGACTACGGTTATCCAGCCAATTATGCACCCACCTTATCGTGGCCCTATCTAAGTTATATTTGCCTAGTTGATCAATAAGAATATCATGCGAGACCGTATCAAATGCCTTACTAAAGTCTAGGTATATGACATCCACCGCTTCTCCCTTATCCACAAGGCTCGTTATCCTATCAAAGAAAGCTATCAGATTAGTTTGGCATGACTTGTTTTTCACAAACCCATGCTGGCTATTACCTATCACTTTATTACCTTCCAAGTGTTTGCATATGATTTCCTTAATTACCTGCTCCATTATCTTCCACTCCTGGGGATAGCGTTGCCAGGCGCAGGTGTGTGGACGCGGAAGAGGGAGTTCTGTCAAAAAAAGAGGCCTCCAGGAAATAACACAGGTGCCCTGCTGGCCACTCCATCCACACTCATCATGACTCTATAATTCTTGTCTCCTGGCAGCTCCTAAAGCTGCAGGTACCCTGGACAAGGCTTGTGGCAGAAAGCCAGACCTGGGAGCTGCACCTTACCATGCAGCTGCCACTGCCACACTCTTCTGGACCCATGTCCCAGCCTCAAGAACCCAAAGAGCCCACTCGCCCTTATAGGGAACATGCCCAGGGCTCCAAGGAGCCTGCTGGGGCACAAAAAGGCATGTGCTGTCGTGGTCTGGGGTGGAGATCGTGGCTCTGCTGGAGGTATGGGGTGAGGAGGAGACCCTGCAGGATCTCCGCTCCAGATGGCACAATGCTGATGTCTATGGCTGGATGGCCGGTGCCCTGGCTGTGAGGGGCGACCACCCTAGGAGCCTTGAGCAGGTGCTCAGCAAGGTAAAGGCGCTGCAGCAGGGCTTTGCCAGGGAGCACAGCTTTCGCTCTGGGGCAGAAAGACACTCCTGCCCCTACTTCAATGAGCTGCATTGCATCCTGGGGTCTGGGACAGTCCCTTCCCTACCCCTGGTTGTAGACTCAGGGCTAGAGATGCCTGTCAAAGAGGAGGAGCAAGAGACAGCCAGCACCCTCACCCTAACCCTAACCCTGGAGCTGGTTCCCCAGGGGCTGGATGTCTCCCAGGCATTCTCCAAGGCTAGGGAGGGATCATCAGGTGAGTGCTCTTAGTTTTTCACACACACAGGGCAGGGGACGTGGGCACTGAGGGGCTGGGGTGCGATCATTACTCGGCCTTCTCAGCCTGGCCCTCGCACTGCAGTCTGTACACGTGGAGGCACATGCAGTGCGACTGTGTGGCACGCAGCCCCACAGGGCAGCCCCAGAGCAACCCCGGGCTCCTGCTCACAGGCTCTACGGTACCTACACTCACGTCTGACCCCCACGGGGGGGATGCCCTCCCACCACCAGCAGGCTGAGGACAAGGGCACCTGCATGCCCACACACAGACTGAGGAGTGCTGCACTTGCACATGGGCCTGCCTACCCGCTTGAGGCACCTTCCACTCCTGGGGATAGCGTTGCCAGGCGCAGGTGTGTGTGCAGTGCCCATGGAAGGCCAGGCTGCTTCAGGTTCCTCTCTTGCCCATGGAATCCCAGTGTGGCTGGACACTTCCCTTGCCTGCTTGTCCATGGGGTGGGGGGTGGGAAGCATGGTCCTCTGGGCCTCTGTGAGGCAGGACCCGCTCTCCAGGCCACACACGGCCTTGCTCCCAGGACATCACTGTCCTGTGCCCCAAGAACTGTTGCTTGCAGCTCACAGAGGAGGGCATGACCTCAGGGACACTGTCTGCATGGATGACTGACCCCTCTTTATTTTCCGCAGCTGGAACAGCCGTGACTGAGGAGCAATCACTAGCAAGTGAGCCAGCCACCCGATCCCAGGAGAGCCGCAGGCGCTGGAGGGTCCATGAGGACCTCATGAGGGAGCACATGGCCATCCTCTGGAACATGCAGCAAACCCTGGCCCAGAAGGTCCAGGATGATGTCCAATGCGGACCCAAATGAGGACCGAGCTGGTGCAGCAGGACCACAATGTGTGCTACCATACAGGAGATGATGGCTACCCGGCTCCTGTCCCTGCCCCCCCTGCCATGCCTGTCCTTGCTCCCCTCCCCCTGCCATGCCTATCCCTGCCCTCCTCCCCCTGCCTATCCCCCTGTTGTCCCTGGCCTCTGCCACCCTTGAGGTCCCCGAGGTCCCCAGACCCTAGGCGGAACTTCCAGCTGCACCACGTGGCACTCCCAGCCCCAGCTCTGACCCCCTTTTTCCCTCCCCCTATTCAGGTTCTCAGACCCCCTCCTCCCCAATTTATTTGATTATACAAAAAATACAAAAAATGTGGTTTAATACAAACTGTTGTTTTTATTGAGTGTACAGAGAAGGGGGGAAGAGAGGTGTTATTGTGGGAAAGGCATAGAAGGGCAACGCAAAGGCCCTTAGTGGGGAGGCCCTGTGGAGAGTTACTGGGGTCCTTCAGAGAAACTCTCTCTCAGGGTCTCCTGGATGCGCACCCCCAGTTGATGAGGCTGGTGGATGGCAGCTGTAAATGGCTGCTTGAAGGGTCTTCGCTCCCAGCCGGTTTCTGCCCCCCATCCTAGAAGGAAGGCCTCCCCCTTGCTCTCCACAATGTTGTGGAGAATACAACAGGCCAAGATCACCTCGGGGATGTTGTGCTCCCCCATATCCAGGCAGGTCAGGAGGCACCTAAACCTCACCTTCAAATGTCCGAAAGCACATTCGGCCTTGATGAGGGCCCTGTCCAGGCAGGCATTGAAACGGTCCCTGCTCAGGTTCAAGTGGCCGGTGTAGGGCTTCATAAGCCACAGCATGAGTGAGTAGGTCACGTCCCCCATGATGCACAGTGGCATCTGCATGTCCCTGACCCTAAAATCATGCTGGGGGAAGAATATGCCAGCCTCCAGTTTCTGGAAGAGGCTGGAGTTTCTGAAGATGTGGGCTTGGTGTGCCCTCCCCGACCACTCAACAAAAATGTCTGAAAACTGTTCGCGGTGGTCTACCAGGGCCTGTAGGACCATCAGAAAAGAGCCCTTCCTGTTGATCTACTGGGCGGATTGATGTTCTGGGGCCCAGATTGGGATGTGCGTTCCATCAGTGGCTCCTCTGCAGTTGTGGAAGCCGAGGGCAGCAAATCCAGTGACAATAGGGTCCAGGTCTCCCAGGCAGATGACCCTGCGCAACAGGACAGAGTTTATGGCCTTACCACATGCAGAAGGAGACAAAGACACAAAACAGAGAACCAAAGGGAGTGCCTGAGCCCTTGGAATGTCCCTGCCTCTCCCTCTCCCCACCAAACATCCCAGGAGCCACCCCATATGAGGCCCTCCCCTTCCCTACCCAGGGCTGTTTGTGGGTGGGACTGCAGAACCCCCCAGGGACGGGGCTTCCCTCCCACCGCCAAGCCAACTTTCCCTACAGTTCCCCTTTCCAGTACTCCCTCCACCCCCTCCAGGGACTGCTGTCTGAGAGTGCCTTACCTTCATGAGGTAAAGTCCCCAACGGTGGACTTTCCTATGCCAAACTGGTTGCCCGCAGACCGATAGCTGTCTGGGGTGGTGAGCTTCTAGATGGGGATGGCAACCCGCTTCTCCTGGGGGGTGGGTGTCGCATCTGGGTGTGTCATTGTCGGAGGACAGGGGCAAGCCAGGCACATAGCTCCATGAAGGTGGCCTTCCTCATCCTGAAGTTTTGGAGCCACTGCTGATCATCTCACCACTCCATCACCAGCCAGTCCCACCAGTTGGAACTGGTGTCTAGCCTCCAAAATCATCTCTCAACCGTGGGGTGCAGTTGCCAGGGCCTTGCTCCCACACACTGGCGTAGGGTCTCAGTGATGAGCTTGGTGTCGAGCTCCTGCAGTACCATGAGGGCAGCCTGCAAAAAGTGTCTCAGAGTGCAGCATGGCAGTGTGGGCTCATCGCATGCCCAGAGGCAGCTCTGGTTCCATGGCAAGGAGTGTGCAGTGGTGTCCAAAAGCTGGGCAACCAGACCACGCACTACAACTGCTTTGCTGTACCTCAGTGTGTGTCTAGACTACAGGGTTTTATCGACAAAACTATACCTGCGTCTACACTGCCGCTGAGTTCTGTCAACATAACATTGACAGAAGTCAGCAGTTTTGTCGACGGCTGTAAACCTCATTCTACGAGGAATAACGCCTTTTGTTGACAGAATTCTGTCGATAGAAGGCGTTATTGCATCTACACTGTCCTTTGCATCTACACTGTCATGTTGACAAAGCGGCTTGCTTTGTCGACAGAACTGGATGTAGTCTAGACACTCTTTGTCGACAGAAGCTTTGTCTCCAGTATCTGTCGACAAAACTTCTGTCGACAAAAGCCTGTAGTCTAGACGTACCCTCAGAGAGATAGGCAAGCAAGCAGCAGAAGCTGAGAAATGGCTGTCCAGCGGGGTCCCTTTAAGCACACATCTCAGATAACCTTAGGCAACAGCACCTGGAAGCAACTGCTGACCTAATGTCCTGCCTGAACTGGTTCTGGGTGGCCTGAAATGTGAGATAGTGTTCACACTGATTGGACACTATCTTTTGAAATAGCACATCGCTATTTGGTTGCGCTTTTTTTAACCTGGATGCTTTCTTTAGAAAGAAGCTTTTCTGAAGCTTATTCCAGAAGAAGCTTGCAGTCTAGATGTAGCCTGAGTTTATGCTTTATCCAGAACAGGGTGGGTATTTCTTCCTATATGCAGGTGTTTAATAAACATTCTGACAGAGCCTAATTTCTGGAAATAATAGCAGAAATGGCTAATTAAATACAAACACTTTAAAAAGACTTGTAAAAACCCTAGTGTTCGGCATTGTTATAATAAAACCTGATGGATTTGGTGCATTTGTTTGGAACAAATATCATTTCTCAACTGAATACCATAGAATCCTTCACTGATCAAAGAGCCAGGGAATGGAACAGCTGAGGAAGTACTACAATCATACTCTGCTATTGGCACTTGAAGCCTAAATGCATCCTTTGCTTTGCACAGGTCACTCTCAGTCTCTGATGACTTATGATGGATGAATGAGAAGCAAAAAGGAAATTCAAGCAAGGATTTCAGACACCATTAGGATCTCACAACATTCTATTCTGCAGCCTTGATTGAGGGTAGGAAGTCACCCGTCACTTCTGCTGCTAGAGGAGCAGCTAAATCTCACTCCACAAAACTTTCCTGCACACTAAATAATTTTATCACTAGTGCTATCAAGCTGCCTCAGAAGCTAGCTCTACGTTATGTGAGGAATTATCAGCCCTCTTCTTGGAAACAATCATCTTGGATGCCCTGCTTGGACAAGTATGCCATACAGTGAGGCTAGTTCCAGAAGCACATTTCTGTTCTTCACCCAGTTCAGCATATGGGATAAGATCCTTTAGAAGACAAGGAAGGAATGTGTCATTATCTGTGATTTACAGTCATGCTCACAGTGCTGTTCAAAGATGCCCAGAATCACTTGTCACCCCTGAGACTGTTAACACTACATTTTGAGGGAAACTTAGATCCACCCCAAGCATGCCACCATCTGGTCTCATATAAAGAAACTCTTTCAGGCCACAGTATAGCCTACACAGTAATTGCTCAGGGTCTAATCTCCTGTTTCTGAGAGAGATAATGGAGACAATAGCTAAGAGTTGATGCTATTGTCCCCACCTTTGTCCTTCAAATCTACCTGCCTGCCTCCTGTCTAAAATATAAGAATTGCCATATTGAGTCAGGCCAAAGGTCCATTTAGCCCATTATTCTGTCTTCTGATAGTGGCTAATGCAAGGCACCCAGCGAGAATGAACGGCACAGGTAACCATCAAGTGATCCATATCCTGTCACCCATTCACAGCTCTTCACAGAGGCTAGGGACAACATGCCTGCCCATCCTGCTAATAGCCATCGAGGGACATATCTTTCATGAATATATCTAGCTCTTTCATGACCCCTGTAAAAGTCTTAGCCTTTACAACATCTTCTGGCAAGGAGTTCCACAGGTTGATTGTATGTTGTGTGAGGAAATACTTTCTTTTGTTTGTTTTAATCCTGCTACCTATTAATTTCATTTGGTGAGCCCTAGTTCTTGTATTATGGGAAGGAGTAAATAACACTTTGGGTATGTCTACACTACAAAGTTAATTCCAACTAACAGACGTTAGTTCGAATTAACTTTGATAGGCGCTACACTAGCGCTCCGCTAGTTCGAACTTAATTTGAACTAGCGGAGCGCTTAGTTCGAACTAGGTAAACCTCATTCCATGAGGACTAAGCCTAGTTCGAACTAACTAGTTCGAATTAAGGACTGTGTAGCCGCTTAATTCGAACTAGTGGGAGGCTAGCCCTCCCCAGGTTTTCCTGGTGGCCACTCTGGTCAACACCAGGGAAACTCTATTGCCCCCTTCCCGGCCCCAGAGCCCTTAAAAGGACATGGGCTGGCTATGGTGCCAGGTGCAAGCCTGCCAGCACCCAGCCAGCAGACCCTGCACCTGGCATGGCTCGAGCCAGCCACCTGCTGCCACCCAGCCCTCACCCTGTTCCTGGGATCAGGCTGGCGGCTCCCGGGAGCCTGCCCGGGACCGCAAGAGGCGGCGCCCGCCTGGTCTAGTGCAGACATCGTGGACCTTGTCCACGACCTCCGCACTAGGCACAGGAGAGTGGCCATCTAGGGCAGGATAGCTGCCAGCCTGGAGCAGGTTTGCATGAAAATCAGGGTGGTCCAGTGAGACCCCCGACCCTGAACCCTGAGCTTACAATGGCCATACTGGGTCAGACCAAAGGTCCAGCTAGCCCAGTGGCCTGTCTGCCGACAGCGGCCAACACTAGGTACCCTGGAGGGGATGGACTGAAGACAATGACCAAGCCATTTGTCTCGTGCCATCCCTCTCCAGCCTTCCACAAACCTTGGGCAGGGACACCACTCCTACCCCCTGGCTAATAGCACTCCATGGACCCAACCTCCATGACTTTATCTCACTTCTCTGTAAACTCTGTTCTAGTTCTAGCCTTCACAGTCTCCTGCAGCAAGGAGTTCCACAGGTTGACTATTTGCTTTGTGAACAAGAACTTTCTGTTATTCGTTTGAAGCCTACTACCCATTCCTTTCCTTTGGTGTCCTCTAGTCCTTCTATTATGGGAACTAATGAAGAACTTTTCTGTATGCACCCTCTCCACACCACTCATGCTTTTATAGACCTCTATCATGTCCCCCCTCCGTCTCCTCTTTTCTAAGCTGAAAAGTCCCAGTCTCTTTATCCTCTCTTCATATGGGACCTGTTTCAAACCCCTCATCATTGTAGTTGCCCTCCCCTCTCCCACCCTCTCTCTTCCCCTCTCCCACCTCCTTTTCCCAGTCTCACACAGTTTTGTTCAATAAAGAGAGTTTCTATTTTGGACCACACGTGTCCTTTATTTTGTACATCAGGAAGGGGGGCTAGGGAAGGGGTAAGTGGAAGGAAGTGAGGGAGGAATGGGGTACGAGCCCCAAATGGGGAGGACTGGGGTGGCTCTGCGGGCTCCTCGGGGTGGAAACTCTCCTGCAGCCCCCCGATTGACCCCTCTCCCCAGATGGCATCCTGCGGCAAGTGCATCCGGGCTGATGTCCGAGTGCTGTGATGTGCCGAGTGTGGGCACTCAGGGCACTCCAAGCCAGGACTGCTTTGCAAGCAGGAAACCCCCTGAGAACTGTCTGTCCAGGGTGGGGGTCGGGACCCTTTAAGCACAGCCCTCGGCTAGCCTGAGACAGCAGCTCCACGCTCTAAGTCCTCATCTGATGCCCTGCCGGCACCGCTTCCGGCCATCCTTAACCCCAGTTCAGGGTCCACTCTGTGTGGATGCGCTAGTTCGAATTAGCAAAACGCTAATTCGAACTAGTTTTTAAGTCTAGCTGCGCTAGTTCGAATTAGCTTAGTTCGAATTAACTAATTCGAACTAAGCTAGTTCGAATTAGCGCTGTAGTGTAGACATACCCTTCTTTATTCATGGTCTCCAAACCAATCATGATTTTATAGACCTATATCAAACTCCCCCAGTTAGTCTTCTCTTTTCCAAGCTGAAAAGTGCCAGTCTCATTAATCTCTTCTCATATGGCAGCCATTCCATACCCCTTATTTTTGTTGCCTGTTTCTGAACCTTTTCCAATTCCATTGTATCTTTTTGAGATGAAGCAACCCTATCTGCATGTAGTGTTTAAGATGTGGGTGTAAAGTGAATTTATATAGCTACAATATGATATTGTGTTTTATTCTCTATCCCTTTCTTAATGATTCCCAATATTTTTCTTTTTATACTGCCACTGCAGATTAAGTGGATGCTTTCAGAGAACTATGCATAATGACTCCAAGATCTCTCTCTTGAATGGTAACAACTAATTTAGTCCTCATCATTTTATACTTATAATTGGTATGATGTTTTCCAATGTGCATTACTTTGCATTTATCAACGTTGAATTTCATCTGCCATTTTGTTTCCCAGTTCCCTACTTCTGTGGCATCCTTTTGAAGCTCTTCACAGTATGCTTTGGACTTAACTGTCTTGAGCAGTTTTCCATCATCTGCAGATTTTGCCATCTCTCTGTTTACCGTTTTTTCCAGATCATTTATGAACATTTTGAACAGGATTTGTCCCGGGGAACACTACAAATTACTTCTCTCGATTCTGAAAACTGACCATTTATTCCTACTCTTTTTTTCCTGTCTTTTGACCAATTATCAATCCATGAGAGAACCTTCCCTCTTATCCCATGACAGCTTACTTTGCTTAAAAGCCTTTGCTGAGGGACCTTGTCAGAGGCTTTCTGGAAATATAAGTACACTAAATCCACTGGATCCCCCTTGTCTACATGTTTGCTGACCCTGTCAAAGACATGATTAACTCCTCTCCAACAAACTATATTCACCTGTGATTCTGACTGATCTGTTCTTTCCTATAGTTTCAGCAAGTTTGTGTGGTATGGAAATTAGACTTACAAGCCCGTAATTGCTAGGATAATCTCTAGAGCCCTTTTTAAAAATTGGTGCCACATTAGCTATCTGCCAGACATTTGGTACAGATGATAGGTTACATACCACAGTTAGCAGTTCTGCAGTTTCAAATTTCAGTTGTTTCAGAACTTGGGAGAATACCATCTGGTCCAAGTGACTTATTACTGTTTAGTTTATCAATTTATTCCAATACCTCCTCTAATAATACCTCAATCTGGGACATTCCCTCAGATTTGTCATCTAAAAAGAATGGCTCAGGTTTGGGAATGTCTTTCACATCCTCAGCCATGAAGACTGATTCAAAGAATTCACTTTGTTTCTCTGCAATGATCTTATTGTCCTTGAGTGCTCCTTTAGCATCTTGATCATCCAGTGATCTTACTAGTTGTTTAGCAGGCTTCCTGCTTCTGATGTATTTAAAAATATTTTGCTATTACTTTCTGAGTTTTTGTCTGGCTGTTTTTCAAATTCTTTTTTGGCCTTTCTAATTATATTTTTACACTTCATTTGGAACAGTTTATGCGCCTTTCTGTTTTCCTCGCTAGATTTTAACTTCCATATTTAAATTATGTATTTTTATCTCTGACTGCTTCTTTTCCTTGATTGTTAAGCAACAGTGGCATGAAGCCTTAAAGTGTTCAGTGCTTTTGGGGATGTTGGTGGGAAGGGTAGAGATCCTTAATTACACTGTATACTTCTGACCTGCATTTGTTATTTCTATTTCCAGAGTGTTTAGGAGTCCTATGGGGTCTTTGTACTAGGTTCTGTACAAACACAGAACAAATAAGTGGTACCTGCCCCCAACAGCTTACAGTGTGTGTATAAAACCAGGGACAACAGATAGATAAGACAGATGGGGAAGTACAAGTAAGCAATGGGATACTGTTGGTCAGGATTGCAGGGAGTAGTTTCAGCACACCAGTGGCCTAGTTGTTTTTGAGTATTTTGTAGGCATCTTGGTATAAGAGGAGTTGAAGGAGAATAATGTGTTATTTTTGCAGATGTTTATGGGGAGTGCCTCTCAGTTGTGAGTGGTAACTAGGGATAAAGCACAATGGCTGGTGTTTTCCCTTCCATGTATTATTTCTCTCTATCAGGAAGGAGGGGAGTTAGAGCCATTAAATCTACCAGCTGTCTACAGACCACCAGCAAGTGTTCCATAGATCACAGCTTGGGAAGTTCTGCTGTAGCTCAGTTACAGATCAAACTTTCAGTTTTCTGTACTCGATAAAATGCACATAGACAAGATATACCAATAACCTGACACTTAGAACTAGTTGTTTTCAGTGTTAAAATATGCTCACATTGAAGGGATTTTTATCAAAGATAAAAATTATTGGAAATCTCAGTTTCTTCATATGGTACCTTCAAATCTATACCTAAGTGGAGTATTTTTGCTTTATATCCAGAAATAAAAACTTCTGGCGTTGCTTCTCATTAGATTCCCCCCCCCCCCCAGGCTTTGTCTTTATTAGCAGCTTAAGAGTATATTTAGTACTGTCATATGTGAAATCTCTTCTGT